>NC_081349.1:38235743-38428912 GCF_029784015.1 Lycium ferocissimum
ATTTTAATTTTGAATGGATCCCTGGCACGTTACCACATCCCCCGGCAGGTATAGGCTCGGCTTGTCCGCTAGGTCCCGGGAACCCCACGTACCCACTGGTGATATTATTTTCGGTTATGAAATGCTTTCCTACTTACCATGTTTTATGTTATATATATATATATATATATATACCCGTATGCCCATGTTCATGTCCGGAGTTTTCGGTTTAGTTCTTATCGTGTTATTCAATGTCACATGTTATTTCTTTCGGTGCTTTACCAACGACATTCATATGTCGATGTCCCCTTTGTGCTCGGGGGCCTGCGTTTTCACGATGCAGGGTGCGGATTTACGGGACAGACGCCTGCGTCATTAGGGATGCACGTGCGAACAGCTTATTGGTAGCCCCATTTCATTAGGGTTTAAGGCATTGTCTTTCTTTATTTAGTTTTGCATCTAGGTATCTTTGGGGCCTTGTCCCGGCAAGTATGTTATATGTTTCGGACTCTTGTTAGAGGTTTCATAGACAAGACAAGTGTCATGTAGACTTCAGTTGGTTAGCCGGTTTGGCCTATTTATGATATTGTCCGTGATTCATGACTTAACCAAGTACTTATGTTTAATATTATGATTTACTATGTTTTATAAAAGCTCATCATGCACTTCACGTTATATTTCCGCTTATGTATGCCTCGTGATGATTCGGTGGCCATGTGGTTCTCGGTCACATGCAGTCAGGCACTGAGTGCCGTGTTACGCCCAGGCCATGGTTCGGGGCGTGACATCTTGCCTCAGTCAACATGTTAGTATGAAATCCCAGTTCCTTACATTCAGCATACGCCAGATCCCCATGATAATTTCTTACACAAAAACCATAAGAACTAGGTCCAGGATTGCCTCTAGAAGCCCCATCAGAATTGCACTTATACCAGCCATCAAAAGGGAGATTCCAATACACTATCTTGTTGACAAGTATTGGTTTATACCCTTCTAGAAAATTAATCAAATCATTCCATAGAAAAGGTACATTTTTGAGCCATGGATATCTTACCTTTGTTAAGTAAAATATGTTACAGTTAACCTCATGAATTACTCTTTGAAAATTTGCATTTCCTCTATGCTTAATAGTGTTCCTCCTTTTCCACAATTGTCATACAATTATTGCTGGAACAACTTGTAGGATAGGCTTAAACTTCTCTGCACAATCAATTTTCCACCAAGTCCTGACTACCTGATGAATCTGTACTAAATTCATTTGAATGGCGACTGCACTCTTAAACACTTGCGAAACATCATGAGCAAATTTTCCAGTTAAAAATATATATTGCTTAGTTTCCTGTTGAGGTATAGTACAGC
Source organism: Lycium ferocissimum (assembly GCF_029784015.1). Taxonomy (NCBI): domain Eukaryota; kingdom Viridiplantae; phylum Streptophyta; class Magnoliopsida; order Solanales; family Solanaceae; genus Lycium; species Lycium ferocissimum. The sequence goes on from NC_081349.1 coordinate 38,237,082, forward strand.
AGTAACATCTTGATGCTATAGGAATCTTCATCTTCATTAGGACATCATTAGTAGGAATTCTACCCTTCCACAATCTCTATAGAAAAAAGGAGATCTTGAATGGTACTCTTTTTGTCCATAAATGATTAAAGTTTGAGTTTTCTTGATCCCTGTGTCTCAGAATATTCCAAGCACTGTTGAAAGTGAACTTGCCTGTACTTGTGGGCATCCATCATGGTCTATCCCAATTTCGTTGTAGATGGCCTATATGAATCTCTGATTTAATATGAACAACAAAAACTATTGGAAAAGATTGATGAAGAAATATGCAGACGCCAACAAGTGCTTTGATAAAATATTTATTTTAAGAAGGAGTGATTGTAGCCCAACTTTTTATAGGTGCAAGGAGAATGACAGCCGTCATACAGAATATGAGATCAGAAAGTTGGATTACTTTTGTCACGACCCAAACCGGTGAGCCGCGACGAGCACCCAACCACTACTGATCGATGACCCCTAAGCTCACTCTCACTCTGTACTAAACAACTTGGTGGCCCACTTTGACTGGTATTCCACTGGTACCGTTCGCGGTAGCATTTATACGATAGATTTATCTCAGAATTCCCAAAACATGCATATGGATATGTATGTGTAAGCATACTAGCAGAGGATGACAACGCAGACCAATTTTTGGTCACCGTATATACGGTTCACAAAATTAAGGGACAACTGAAAGCACATGACGACCCCCACCGTATATACACGTCTACGCGTACCTCATGGAATATAGACTACAAAAAGACAGACAAGGCCCCCGCCATACCCATATATGTACATATCAAAATAGCATACTAAGGGCCGTAGCTCCGATCCAAATGGAGCTTATTTGCCGGGCCGGAAAGAGGTCCTACGGTCCGGCTTACTCGGTGGTTATACGAACCTATGGGGCATGAACGCGCGTCCACAAGAAAGAACGTCGGTCAAATAGAGTCGAGTATGAGGCATACATGATAACATAATAAGGAAATATAGAAGACATAAGAAGAAAGTATGACTGTAACTGCTTGCCTCTTAAGGCAGAATCATGCATGCTCACCTTTACCTTTTAAACATATTACACATACATACATAAATTGTCTGAATCAATAACATCATTAGCCCGCGTCCAGGCCTCCCGCGTCCAGGGTAATCATCTCATGCCGCCCACTAGTGGTGATTGCCCATGCCATATAGACACGGTATTATTATCATTATCTATGGCCGCCCACTACGCCCAGCATAGTGGTGTCTGCCCGTGTCGTTAGACACGGTGTTATTATCATTATCTATACCGCCACTATGCCCGGCGTGGTGGTGTACGCCCGTGTCGGTAGACACGGTGTTATCTTACATAACATAAGCATGCATGAGAGCCCAATCAAAAGCTACGACTCTATCCGAGTGACGTAAGTTCGGTAACCTCCGATTACATTATGGAATGATCATCATTGCTATTTCTCACCTCGGAGGAACGAATAACATGAGATGAGATCATCATCAATGAATAAAATTGAGAAGATCATGAAATAGCTCAACATTCTCATATTCACATTGAAATCATAAGCTTGGGACTTTTAATCATGAAATCATGATCATCATAATCATCATAGAAATATTCTCATCTTTGACATCATCGTTATCATTGTAAAAACATGTCCATCGTTGTTGTCATAATAGCTTACAGAATCATAAATCTCTGATTTGGGAAAATACGGACATTTTGGAAAACATTTAAGGATTCACAGAAAGGGATCATGGGACATTTGGAAAACATCTATTGGATTCATAAGAAAGGAATCATGCCTTTAGAAGAAAGGGTCTAGCCTTAACATACCTCTTCAGCCTCCAACTACCTACGCTTATCCGTCCGAGCTCGTAAGTCTACATTTAAGAGGATTCAACTATCGTTAGACTCATTGTTGTATACTTGTGCTAAGTTTTCAAATCAAACTATTTTATATCTATAGAAAATCGGGTAGCATCTCCCCTGTTTATATGCCTAGGCCAAAATCTCAATTCAAAGAACCAACAACAACAACAATATCAGCATCAATAACATCATTTCCAACACCAATATGTACCATAAAATATCCCTCATGATGTTTTCCAATTTCCACAACCAACAACTTTATTATACGACCATTTAATCACTCTATCTTCATGAATAAACCAAAAGTAATATTAACAAGGAGAGATTCATACCTTATTCTAGTTAAAACAAAGAATATCTTCAATATCCACTTTGAATCCACGTCAAAATCCACCGCCAAACGATACTATAACCACGATTATGCGCTATACGAGCCTCGATTAATCAAAATCACTCCAATCCCTCAACTTTTTATGACATAAATGCCCTTATATGTTTGCTGAGCTTTTTGGGAAATATTATGAGTGAAAAAGAGGGGTCTTGCCCCTTATATAGGGTGTTGAAGTCGGTGGAAACCAACTTAACACTTACCCTTCCCGTTCGCGGCCTTGGGTCGCGTTCGCGAAGGGTTAATCCCTGCTACTCTTCACGTTCGAGGTCCTTTGGTCGCGTTCGCACAGGGTAATTTTTCTGCTCCAGCGGTCTAACTTGTAACGCCCATAAATCTCTACTCCGATGTCCTATTGACAAATGGTTTGTTCCATTGGAAACTAGACTTCATGAACTTCAATTTAGGCTTTTGCTTACCCCAAAACTCCTCATATACTAAAAGATATTCTTTCTCCAAGTAGGGCCAAAATTGCCCCTCATATTTTCTCCAAGATCCAACAAACTTAATTTCCTTGGTTCACTTGCCTTCCAATCCTTCCGTAACTTACTATATGAACTTAAACCCGCATAAACACAAGATAAGCACATCTAATCGTATATATCCTTGAAGAAAACTCCAGCGTCCATACCCAAAGCAACCAACACTTATAAATCTCAACGTACGGAACTACGGGGTGTAACAACATTGTAGTAAGTTCGAGTCACAGATGATGGGCTATGCAGATGCAGGGTATTTTCAGTTTCACACTGAGTTTGGTATCTAACAAGTATTTAATTATTTGTCGAGTACGACTATATAATGACGTTCAGCAAATGCAAATTATAGCAAATACTTCAAATCGCGAAGAATGTATAAAATTGAGATCAATGACTCAATATATCCAGTAATTATATTTTTCTTTGAAGACGAAGATTCCAATAATATTAATGCATGAAGACAATGTTGTTTGCATAGTTCAACTGAAGGAAGGATGGATGCATTAAAGGAGACAAAACAAAGCATATCCCATCAAAAATAAAAAATTCCGACGAGATCTTCAACAGAATTGAAATAGATTTACCAACAGATATTTGTGTGCAAGTATAAAATTTGGCAGATTTGTTAGTTCACCGAGGCATTACCAACATTGACTTTTGAGAAGTTGATCGTAATAGATGTTCTAACAAATATCATGTTTTCATGCAATAGTAATTTTTTCTAAAATATATAAATAAATAAAGCACCTCTCATAAAAATAACACTGTGATAAATAATTTTTTAGATCACTATGACTAAATTTGATAGGATAGAGATTCTCTAGCGCTATTTTCCTCAGGCAACTTAATTCATTTTTTGTAATAATTCTTACACTTTTTACCCTTCTTTTTGTTTGAAATATATAAACAAACAGTGCAAATATTAGTTTATGGTGGGAAGGACTAGTAGTTGTGGAGATAAATATAATGATGAAGTGGATGATTATTTCATTTTTAAGATTATCTCGGTTATTATCATTTTTTATATTGTTACCTTACTCAAGTATAATAATTATATGAATTTGCTCCATATTATTGGTGCTTTATTTGCAGAATTTTAATGAAATTCTTAGAGAAAATAGTCAGATGCTCCCTCAACGTTTGACCAGTTTAATTATGACACACCCAACCTTTGCGGGCAATCTATTACCCCTGTTGACACCCAATTTTGTCCCTCCTTTATTCTAATTTATTTCTTCGGGCTTCTAAATTTATTAATATCATTACCTTCATTTTCACTATTCTACTATCAACATTAATAGTATGTTTACCACAAATTTCTCAAATGAGTTCGTCATCGTTTCATTTTAGGATTTGTATTAAAATTTTATTTTATAATATATCTTTTCATAAATATATGTATTTTTAATTAATTTTTCCAAATAATAATTTTTTATTTCTATCTCAAATTTCTAAAAATGTTTTTTTTCCCATTATTTTTAACTTTAGCCCATCCCATTCCAAACGGACCCTCTTCAACATTCACCAACCACAACCGGCCCATTACCCTTCACCCGACCCGATCCGGCCCACTACTCTCAACTGAAACCCTCTTTTCATCAACCAAAACAAACGCGGCCACTCGTCCCTCTCTCTCCCTACACTCTCTCTCTCTCTTTCTTTTTTTTTCTCTCCCTCTCTCCTCCATTACTTAAACCCAAAATCATCTTTAGCCATGAGAGCCTTTTGTCTACCCATTTTCAAATACGTTTTTTCACCGAGCTTTTAAAACGATTCCAGAAAAGCTTTCCATTTTCCGTTCCAAAACACGATGAATCCTCACGGACCATAAATGGTCGAACCATTTTCGGTAACCCCGAATCAATCACGTGAACATTGCCGCATTTTCCACGGTTCTTTCCCTTTCACCATCCTCTCGTTCGAATCTGATTTTACTTTAATGGTTTTTGTCCATTTATGAAGGAAAAATCGTTAACACTACCCGGGATTTTCTCGACTTCATCAAACTAGGTTTTGAATTTTTTGTTCGATCGGTCATATTCTCTAAAATTTTAAAAATTTCATGATTCTTTGATCCTAGAAACCCTAATTTTAAAAGATACATACTAAATTTCAACAAGCGAAATTTTTGGGGGGAGGCGGCCGGGCGTTTTGTGTCTTGAATTTTTTTTTTTCGGAAAGAAACCGAAAAACATTTTGTTGAAGAGAAATTCTTGAACCCAAATAGGTTGATTTCTTGAAAAGATATGTATGATTGATGATGAAATTGAATGTGTGTGTGTTAATGGATGAAGAAAATGAGTTAGTTGATTTCTTGAAAAGATATGTATGATTGATGATGAAATTGAATATGTGTGTGTATGTTAATGGAGGAAGAAAATAGGTTTTAATTAAGGAAGATAAAGGAAAGAAAAAGAAAAAAAAATAGATAACAAATCATAGACAGAGGAAAGAGAAAAAGAAAAAGAGAAAAATAAAGAAAAAAATAAGAAAATAAATGATTTTTTTAAAAAAAAAATGTACATGTGTCAGGTGCGTGCACTACACAGTCCAACACATATCTGGGTGTGACTTTTCAAGGGGTTATAAATTCCACTTTTAAAATGTTGTTCGTAATAGGTCGCGTAAATATCCACGCATCATAATTTCTAAACCGATCAAACGTTGAGGTGGCATTTGACTATTTTCTCAAATTCTTTACATTATATACGCATGATTTGGGACGCACACTCGTCTTTTCTTTGTCTGCATAACCCCCCCCCCCCCTACCCCCTCCCTTTCTAAAACATTGATTATAACCTACAGAATTCTTTTTTATTTTTCGAGAAGGATGCAAAGCGGTCCTCATACATGGCTAATGAAATAGAAAGGTGAATGAACACATCCATTTGAAAAGTGGTCCTCATTACTATATATATAAGAGGTGTAATGTGATTTGCTTTTGTAGTGACTCACAATAATTTGTCTTTTTAAAAAACTTTTTCATTAATTACTTTTATGTCCTAATTTTATTTATTTAAGTCAATTTTTTTGTTTTTGTTTTTTGTTTTTTAAATACTCTATTTTCAAAAGCTATCGTAGCCTGACTTTTGTTCCTTACAATAATTTTCAAATTTTTTTAAAACTTTTTAATTAATTACTTTTAGGTCCTAATCTTATTTATTTATGTCAATTTTTTTTAAGTTTTGTTTTTAAAGTCTACTTTTCAAAAGCTATCGAACCTCCTGTCTTTTGTATTTTTTATAATAAAACTAGATTTTGGTTGATTGTCATAGTCAATATCTAAAGCATTTGAAACCCTAATTAATCCATTACATCTCGCACCTTGCATCGCGCCTTTTCGAGAGGAGCGCTTCCTCCAAAGATTTTTTTTTCCATATCCATGTTCGAACCCCTAATCCCTAATTAGAGAGGAAAGTCATTTTCCAAACATTTAGAATGTTAAATTATGTATTTGTCTTAAAAGTTCATTAACTATGTATAGATTATTTATTTAGAACTAAATAACTTCAACCTCACAATAATTTCCCAAATTTTAAAAAAAAAATTTATTAATTACTTTTATGTCCTAATTTTATTTATTTAAGTCAATTTTTTTGTTTTTTGTTTTTAAAGTCTACTTTTCAAAAGCTATCGAGACAAAGTGTGGGGGACTTTCTGAGTCCTTACAATAATTTTCAAATTTTTTTTTAAAACTTTTTAATTAATTACTTTTAGGTCCTAATCTTATTTATTTATGTCAATTTTTTTGTTTTTGTTTTTAAAGTCTACTTTTCAAAAAGCTATCGAACCTCCTACCTCATTTTTCACGTTCTTTGATTTTCTGATTGGTCTCGATATCCTTCGCATTTCTCCCTGATCCCAATTAATCCAGTATAATTCGCAACCTCAAGCATCGCGCCTATTCGGGAGCGACAATCTTGGCTCCAAAGATTTTTTTTCATATCCATGTTCGAACCCCTAATCACTACCGACTTAAGAGATTGAAATTTTTGTTCGCCTCCAAAATTTTAAAAGTTTCATGATTCTTTGACAAGTTAAATTATATATTTGTCTTAAAAGTTCATTAACTATGTATAGATTATTTATTTAGAACTAAATAACTTGAGAAAATTAGGATACATAAGTTATGTTAATGGAGAGGGAATGTCAATTAAAAGATTGTCGTGTGTGTTAGTTCCAAATTTGATTTGAATTAAATAATTTCATCAAAATGGAAGTTAAAATATTAAAGGATAAAGGAATGAAAATTTTGCTTTCATATAACTACCCACTATACTGGTGTGACTTTTCAAGGGGTTAAATTCAAAATGGTGGTATATGGTTGTTGTTGTTGTTGTTGATCAAACGTACATTGTTATTTTAACACAAATTATATTCCCGTCTTTAGTTAAAACATCCTACTTCTTTATATTTTCGAGAAGGATGCAAAGCGGTCCTCACATGAAATAGAAAGGTGAATGAACACAGTCGTGAATATGTATGTTGCTCAACATTAGTAGTATAGTTCGATTAATTGAATATTCTTCACAATTGGTCGTATACTGTCGTTCACGTGGAAGCTGGAAAATCATTTAAGTCCAAGAACTTTGCTACCTGAATTTGTTGGTATTAATTAATGAGAAGACAGCATATATCAAGTGGAACTATAGAGTCAAGTCATTAAATAATACATGGTAGTACCTATAATATTAGTTAGATAGTACTGTATCCTGTATTTGGTTAAGATCCAAATGTTCCAAATTGTATTAAACTAACAGAATACGCCGACCAATAAAAAATGACGGTTTAGAGGATCATGCTGGGCATTAATAAAACAACGTCTTAATATCTAAACCACAAGCTACCGTAAATTAGTATAACTATTTTAAATTAGTAGTGGAATTAATTAATTAGCTGAAGTATTTAGATTAATGGTGAGGAGATTCCACAACTGAGTTTTGTAAGGAGAATGACAGGTCACATACAGAACGTTTTTTTAAAGAAAATCCATTAGGCGAGGTGCCTAGGGCTAGTTTTTTATTTATATAATAACAGTGAAACGCAAAGAAAAAGTACAAGCAAGGGGGCTAGGCCTTACCTTGCTAATCCTATTGAGGCGTAAAAACCTCTACTATCTAACATGCATGTAAAAAATAAGAAGAAGAAAGCACTAAATATTCTATGATCATCACAGAGTTTATAACAAACACTATGACGATATTACAACTGATAGTACTTAAATAGTGAAATATTAAAATAAGCAAGAATATAGAGTCAGACCCTTGGTTTTTTTTGGAATTGTGAATTCTTCAAGGAGATGCACTTGATAAAAATCTGATTCTTCACCTTGTCTTCTTCTTCCAACAGCTTCAAAATCTCTTGATACTTCATCAAATCTTCTTGGATCTATTGGACCTTGTTGATGTAGTTTAACCTTGTCTCCTTCTGTTTTGCCACTCTCATTGGCAGTTGCCTTAGAACAACCTCCTCAGACACTTTACCATCCCAACTATGTTTTCTTCCATGAGTCTTCTTTGTCTTGAATCCACTCCTTTGTTGCCTAGGTGAAAGATCTCCATCCCTAGCCACCTTAGCAAAGCATTCATCCAATATTTCATTCTCATCTTCTTCATCAAATATGTCAAAGTCCAAATCACCATTAAAAGCTTCCAAAGGATCTTCCACTAAAGCTCCTGGCTCATACCTCTTGGCCACAATTCCAATAGGCTTCCTGTTAGTAGGATTATCCATAGCATTCAAATTTTCCATATCGTGTGGCACGAAAGCATGAAGAACATTAGTAGGGGTCAACTGAATATTCGGAACACTTACATTCAAAGGTGCACTCATTTGAGCCACAAGCTGACCCGCGGCTAAAGATGGAAGAACCATTACATGGCTTGGCACAAATGCCAGGGCTACTGGACTCAACTTGCTGCGCATTGAAGGGGATAAAACCTGCCCATCCTCCTCCACCATGTCCGCCCAACTCTTCACACTCATACCACCTTTTTGGTCACTCTTCGTTTCAAACATACAGAATGTTAAAAGACGGCGCTCATGATTTCTTTTTTTTTTCTTTTTTTTTTTTTTAAAAAAAAAAACATTATCACGGGGATTACACCCTCTCTTTGTAGTTTGTATCTCGAGGCTTTACAGTTTACTCCATGTAAAAGCAGTGTTGCTTATAAATGTTCTCTCTCTTGAAGTTTATGTGATGTCATTTTCGTTTAAGTCCGCTTAAAAAAATAATACTCCCTCCGTCTCAGAATAAGTGTCACCTTAGTAAAATAAAAAATTGTTCCATAATAAGTATCACCTTAGAAAATCAAGATATAAATTGGCTAGTTTGTTTCAACTCTACCCTTAGATAAAAAATGAAAAGTTAAAGTAATATTTAAATGATGATTAAAAAAGCCACATAGTAACTTGGTATTGTTGGATTTTCAATGTCAAAAGGATCAATACTTGTGCATGCTCTAATCAAGAGGAAAAAAATAATTTATTTTTATTATATAGGAGTAATTTAGTAAACTTCATATTGCATTATTACTTTCTTAATATGCGTGTTTTTGGCTAAGGTGACACTTATTGTGAAACAGAGGGAGTATCTTTTTATATGTAAATATTTTAAATTTTAAATTTTCATTTAATAATGACATAATTTAATAATCACATAAATATTATGACATATTTAAGACTATAAATTCTAAAATTCTTTCTTTTAAGCCCCCATTCAATCTAACAAGACAATATAAAATGAAATTGAGTATTACCTTGTCCATTCAACAATTGTACAATATAGTTTGACTTTTGAGGTCCAAGTTGCCAAATTTAGAATGTAAATTATATAAACTTTTGTCTCGTGCCGATCAACAGCTAAAATCCATATCGCTAATGTCAGCAAGCTATATATCAATGATTGCGATGGGATGATAAGTACCTCTTTATTTTTAATAGAAATGAGATAGTTGGTTACGACTTACGAGTTTGGGTCAATTAAATAGGTTTTATAAAAGATCTATTTATCTATCACTAGCAAAATTTATAAACTTCAAACTCTTGAATCCATCACTTATTCTTCACAATAGGTCTCCAATTAGAGCTTTGAAAACAGAATTGCTTTTAATAGAGAACCTTTTATCCCAAAGTAACATTTTCGGCCCCACTTCAAATTAATCAAGCACTAAAATAGTACTAAACGCGAAGTGAGATGGTCGGTAATGTTCCTGTCATAGTGAGGCAAGTGCCAGCCAGTCAAATCTTTGCAGTAGCAGTCCCCCAAAATCGAAATCAAAATAAAAAAGTAAATTCTGAGTCAACTCTCCCCCTTATTTCAAACTTGCCAAACAAGGACAAAAGACAGCAAGTGCCACCTCATCAAATGCATGAATCAAGTTCCTTAAATCTCCTATAAATAGCCCCTCCTCTTACTCTCACTTCATCCTCAGCAGCTCAAGTCCCCATTCAAATAATTAATAGTAACTCTAGGTCAACTTCTCCAAGTATCAAATGAAGACAGCCAACAAAAATCAAATCAAGAATCTCCATCTCATTAAATGCATGAACTCAGTCTCATAACATTTCGGTGGCAGACCTATATAAAGGCCCTAATACTACTCTCACTTCATCCTCAGCCCTCTAATTTGCCCAAAGTGAGACTGTGCAGCTGAGTACAGAGCCTCCATTAAAACTTAGAGCAAAAGCTCTGAAAAATCTACTGCAAACTAAAAATGCCTGCCGCAGCCGTTACTGTGGTCACCAAATGCACCATTTTCCCCTCCCAAAAATCATCTCTTGCTGACCTCAAACTCTCTGTTTCCGATCTTCCAATGCTCTCTGTTCACTACATTCAGAAAGGTGCTCTCTTTACTCGTCCTCCTTTTCCCATCACCCAACTCATTTCCCTTCTCAAACTCAGTCTTTCTCAAACACTCACTCACTTCCCTCCCTTAGCCGGTCGATTCGTGGCCGACACAAATGGCTACGTCTACATTTCTTGCAATGATGCTGGCGTTGATTTTGTACATGCTACTGCCACTCACATTTACATTCGCGACTTCATAGGCTCCATTGATGTTCCTCATCATGTCAAAGAGTTCTTTCCGTTTGATAAAAAAGTGAGTTATCAAGGGCATTTTAGCCCTCTTCTTGCTGTCCAAGTGACGGAATTAGCTGACGGCGTATTCATTGGATGCGCCATCAATCATTCCGTCACTGACGGGGCATCATTTTGGAACTTCTTCAATACATTTGCTGAAGTGAGTAGAGGTGTGAAAAGGATTATAAGGCAGCCTGATTTTACCCGTAATTCAATTTTGATCTCAAACACTGTGCTAAAACTCCCTGCTGATGGCCCTAAAGTCACCTTTGCCGGCGATGCCCCATTGAGGGAGAGGATATTTAGTTTCAAAAGGGAATCAATTCTAAGACTCAAAGCAAAGACCAACAATCAGAAATTGAATTTTGACGGAGAAATTAACATAGTTGAATTGATGGCAAAACAGAGAAATGATCCCCTGAAAATCGATATGAAAGCAGAAACAGAGACGATAAATCCAACGGCTGAGATTTCATCATTTCAGTCACTTTGCGCTTTGCTGTGGCGTGCAGTGACACGTGCAAGGAAGTTCCCATCTTCCAAAATGACGACATTCAGAATGGCTGTAAATTGCCGTCACCGTCTCCAACCGAAGCTAAATCCGTTATACTTTGGCAACGCAATTCAGAGCATTCCAACTTACGCAACAGCAGGGGAAGTATTGTATAATGATCTGCATTGGTGTGCGGAGCGATTGAACGAGAATGTGAAGGCACACGATGATGTTATGGTGAGGAAGTTTGTAGAGGATTGGGAGAAGGATCCACGGTGTTTTCCATTAGGGAATTTTGATGGAGCTATGCTGACAATAGGGAGCTCGCCGAGGTTTCCAATGTATGACAATGATTTCGGGTGGGGCAGACCAGTCACAGTTAGGAGTGGGAAAGCGAATAAGTTTGACGGGAAGATATCAGCGTTTCCGGGGAGAGAAGGAGGAGGAAGTCTGGATTTGGAGGTGGTTTTGTCACCCGAAACAATGAAAGGCTTGCAGTCTGATGCAGAGTTCATGCAATATGTTTCTGGGAGTTAAAAGCTGTAATTCCTGAGTAAATTTGGATGGGCTAATTAAATGGCGATCAGCTTTGTATTAAAGGATGAGTTTGACATATCACTTCCTATTTTCCTTGTGCTATCTTGTGATTAATTTAATTTTATCAGTAATGTGCACAATTCTTATGGATTTGATAATGAAAACTTGGATATTAAGGTCACATTGAGAGTGCTTTATATGTGACCCCTGTTCATTTTGGTTTTGCAGACAGTTGAATTGTTGATAGTGGTACTGACTAGTTACTACTCTCCCGTTCCCCAAACTTTCCGTTTTAATTAATGTCATCTTTCAATAATGAGATGATAAATAATTTAACTTTAAAATTTCCTTTTTGCCCTTAATTAAATGATTTATAGGCACACATATGTCAACATTTGTTTTAGATCACAAATTTTAAAAATCTTTCATTATTTCTTAAATTTTATGTCAAGTCAAATGGCGCTATATAAATTCGTACGGAGGGAGTAGTTTGCAGGTCTAATGATATGAATTAGTCCTAACATAGAGGTTTTGAGGTACAATGAGTGAAGTGTTATACAAATATTTCACGATTGCTCTTGAACTGCCCAAGTTCTTTGTCACAATTTTCATTAACTAATAAAAGGACTAAGCATCAACAAGACCTACGGTCACACATATTTCTATGACTTGTTTCATGCACAAGTTTCAAAAGTCTTTTTTTTTCTTAAACTCTGTGCCTAATCAAACTATATCACATAGATTGGGATGGGGGAGTAGTTAAAAAGTGGTAGGCGATAGTTTGAATGCAGGCGATAGTTTGATTATGCAGAGTTTGACTACAAGTCTTTGGAATAAATATTGGCTATTGCAAGAGGGAGACAATGTAGCCAACTTTCTGTAGGTACAAGGAGAATGACAACCACCATACAGATTCTGGGATCAGGAATTTGCCTTATTTGTCTCTCTATATATTCTCATTTATAGACTAAAAAATTTATGTTATATAGTTGGATTTGTCTTATTTGTCTCCCTATATATTCTCACTTATACGCTAGTTTATGTTAGTTTTTGGGTAGAATGGATGGGGACATTGTTGAACTTAGTTTTGGGCAGAATGGATGGGGACATTGTTGAACTTGACTGACTTTTGTTCGATGCATAGTGAAAGTTTGCATTAGCCTAATTATCCCTCTAACTTTAGCAATTTGATAGCCTCAAACCCCACCCCCCTCCTTGCATGCTTATATTAAAAAGACTTTTAGGCGCGTGAGAGGGAACAAAAATCGAAACGTTAGCCTTCAAGTGCAGCACTTTTCAAATTTATTATCGCATAATCAAATATAATAATTTATTTTTTCCAATATTTCTCCTTGTTTTCTTAATATACATTGCATATTTTACCTCACAGTGTTTAAATAAAGTTCAAACGGTGCATTTTCTAGAGGCAGAAAAAGAATTGTATATCTCTTCCTTTCATGTAATGACTATTCGTTTTAGCGGTGTATTTTTCTTTCTCTAGCCAAATAAAAATAACTCGATTATAATATTATTATCTTTAGCCAAATAACAGAATCATAGCCAAAATAATGTTGTTCCAAGTTTTTGTTTACATATTTGACTCTACAAAGATGATCCAAATAATTGGTGGACTTAAAAAGGTATAAATTATATTTTGTAATAAAAATATCGCTGTGTCACACTTTCATGGGTTCAGATCATTTTTGAAGGTAGAGGATAGTAAAATATCTTATTCAGCGGTAATTAGACCAACGTAAATACGAATATATGCTGAATAAAAATCATTAAGTTCGGGATTGTCCCTATCAATTCTGCCTAGTTTGTTAGTCGTTTCAAAATGTTTATTTGATTTTGACTTGACACAGATGAGTTTAAGAAAGTAAAGAAGACTTTTGAATCTTGTAGTTATTAACTAAAGATATGTTGAATGTACTAAAATGTCTTTTAATCTTATGATATTAAATATGTCATGTAGAACGTTGAATTAAAGAGTTGTCAAAATAAAAGAGACATTCATTTTTAAACTGATTAAAAATGAAAGTAAAACAAACATTTTAAGAAGGTGGGAGTACTATTAATTAGTGAAAAGACAGCTTATGTATCAAAGTGGAACTATAGAGTCAAAACATTAAATAATAGACCATAGTACGTATAATAATACTTGTAGATACTACTGTGTTCTGTTGTTTGGTTTAGATATCTAAGTGTTACTTGATTAAAATAATAGCATACGCCGACGAATCAAAAAAACGGTTTTGTGGATCATCTGTGCATTAACAAGCTGACTTTTCGCGTGAGTAATCTGTAACAGAAGCTAAGGTCAATTATTAGAAAAAGTATTTTAATTAGAAGTGGAATTAATTAGTAATAAAAACTGTTCTGATTACAAACTGAATATTATTATAAGCTTAAGGAGAATGGCAGGTCACAACGGCACTCATGGATTACTATTATGAGCGTAGGATCAGGGATTTGTCTCATTCTCTTTCTATATTCTTTCACAGCAATGCAAATAATTTTTCTTTTTTTGTTTTTGCTCAGCATTTTTTACTCTATTTTAAAAATAAGAATACCTTTTATATATTTAAAAATAATCAAAATTTAAAATTTCATTTTATTTAATGACGTGATTTTTTTTTAGCCACGCAAAAATATATAAAATCGTAAATTTTAAAAATCTTTATTTCGTAATTGAATCTGCTCTTTCGGAGTAGTAGCAGTTCTAGCATGACTTTAATCAAAGATCTCAAGTTTATGTTTTAGAAATAAAGTCATCTTGAATACTTTATATTAAATATGAAACTTTCTGATGCGAATTCGAATTAATGAGGCTCAAAGCAGCATCAAACACCGAATGGGACGTAACATTGGGGTATTATTTAAAGTTAGGCCCGTGCCGGCCAGCCAGTCATATTTTAAGGTAGCAGTCCCCAAAATTGAAATAATAAAAAAAAAAATGAACATTGGGTCAACTTCCCCCATGTTTCAAACTTATCAACAATCATCAAGATAGCAATTGTCAGATTCCCAAATACATGAATCCGGTTACATGAATATCCTATATAAAGCCCCTCTTCTTACTCTCACTTCATCTTTAGCAGCTTTCACTCCTCATTCGAAGTAAAATAACACTACAGCTGAGTAGTACAAAGCTGCCACTGCAAATTAACTAACAATGCCTTCTGCAGCTACAGCTTTGGTCTCCAAATGCACCATTTTTCCTTGCCAAAAATCCTCACTTCCAGATCTCAAACACTCTGCTTCCGATCTTCCAATGCTTTCTGTTCACTACATTCAGAAAGGTGCTCTCTTTACCCGTCTTCCTTTTGTCATCACCCAACTCATTCCTTTTCCCATCACCCAACTCATTTTGTACATGCTACAGCCGCTCACATTTACATTCGCGATGTCATAGGCTCCATTGATGTTCCTCATCATGTCAAAGTGTTCTTTCCGTTTGATCAAAAATTGAGCTATCAAGGCCATTTTAGCCCTCTTCTTGCCGTCCAAGTGACGGAATTAGCTGACGGCGTCTTCATTGGATGAGCCATCAATCATTCCGTTAAAGACGGGACATCTTTTTGGAACTTTTTTAATACTTTCGCCAAGGTGAGTAGAGGTGTGAAAAGGATTTTAAGGCAGCCTGATTTTACCCGTCATTCAATATTGATCTCAAACGCTGTGCTAAAACTACCAGCTGATGGCCCCAAAGTCACTTTTGCCGGTGATGCCCCATTGAGAGAACGGATATTTAGTTTCAAAAGGGAATCAATTCTAGGACTCAAAGCAAAGACCAACAATCAGAATTTGAATTTTGGCGGAGAAATTAACATTGTTGAATTGATGGAAAAACAGAGCAACGATCCCCTGAAATTCGATATCAAAGCAGAAACAGAGACGATAAACCCAACGGCTGAGATTTCATCATTTCAATCACTTTGCGCATTGCTCTGGCGTGCGGTGACACGTGCAAGGAAGTTCCCATCTTCGAAAATGACGACATTCAGAATGGCTGTAAATTGCCATCACCGTTTCCACCCGAAGCTACATCCGTTATACTTCAGCAACGCAATTCAGAGCATTCCAACTTACGCATCATCAGGGGATGTTTTATCTAAAATCTGCATTGGCGTGTGGAGCAATTGAACAAGAATGTGAATGATGTTATGGTGAGCAAGTTTTTAGAGGAGTGGGAGAGGGACCCACGGTGTTTCCCGTTGGGGAATTTTGACGGAGAGATGCTAACATGGGGAGCTCGCCGAGGTTTCCAATGTATGATAATGATTTCGGATGGGGCAGACCAGTAGCTGTACGGAGTGGTCGGGCGAATAAGTTTGATGGGAAGATATCAGCGTTTCCGGGGAGAGAAGGAGGAGGAAGCGTTGATTTAGAGGTGGTGTTATCGCCTGAAACAATGGAAGGCCATGAGTTGGACACAGAGTTCATGCAGTATGTTACTGGCTATTGAATACAGTAATTCTAATTAGTAGTACTATTTGAATTGGGATGGGTTAAATGGTGAGCTTTGTGTTTTGGAAACGGGATTGTGATTTGTGGGGTGAGGCCGTGAGGGTGTAACATAGTAGCTGCTGTTCAATTGTGATTTTACTCAACCTGTATTTGTTGTGATTAATTTAATTGAGTTTGATGATCATCATTTGGTTAAAATATAATTCACCCTCTTCAGAGAAAGCAGGGATGAAGAGGTTTCTCTGTATCATTCCGCTGATTAATGATTCACCACAATATGCGCGGCAGATACAAAACAAGAATATTTTAGCTCACCAAGCGCATCCCTCAATCAAGGTTACGCTGATTAATTTTCCCGAGTGAGTCGATCAGATCTGCTTTGATTGTTTGGTTCAATGTCACGGATGAACGCAATAAGCTCTCTTTCTTAAGATTCTCCCTTGCAATTTTAGTATTCACTGCGAGTTAGGTGTTAATGCTAAGGATCGCTGGGTAATAAATGTCATAAATTACGTATAGATTCTATGAATGGAGATAGAAAAGATAATAGTATTCGGTCTAAATAAGACTCATCAAAGATCAATTGCAGCAAATGCTGATATCAATTTGCAAGTCATAGGCGTCATATATATATATATATATATTAATACTACCTCACCGATATTGAAAATTTGAAATAGATTCTGACTCACTTGATCTTTGATAGCCATAAAGAACATATCAAAAACATCCTACAGTGACATATCAAAAACATCCTACAGTGAGATTCATTCTTCTAAAATTAAACTGGTTTATGACTTTACCAGATCTTTGTAGAAAACAAATTATGCTAGTATAAGAATATTCAGTAATTGGTGGATTGAAGTTTTAACTCGGTAATCATAACTTTCATCCTACACCAGCTGACTAATATAAGTTCTGGACTACCACAAGTTTCTCCATTAAGAAAAGAGTGAAGGGTCAAAAATACACCTTAACTCCTCAAACTCTCAAGTATCACTTTTAAATAATTTTTAACCTGAACTATTATCAGGTGTGAGAGTTTTCTACCTAAACTATCACTAATTAGTTAGCAAAATACACCTCAACTATCACTTATTCACTTTCCTAATTAATTTTGGGAAAAGTGAACAAGTGATCGTCCCAGAATTTTTAATTTTTTTTTTTAGCGCTCACACCCGATAAAAGAAACTCAAAAAAAGTGATACGATAAAAAGTGACCCTTCACTTTAAGAAAAGTGACCCACAAGGCCAATCCTTATCACGGAACACAACATACTTGGAAGCAAGGAAGTACAACAACTAATGGGAGTATCTTTTTTTTCCTATTGTACCATTATACAGGCCGAAGAATATTCGACAACAACATCACAAAATCATACCATTATACAGGTCGAAGAATATTCGACAGCCTGTATCATCCTCTTCAGCTAACATCAGCCATGGAATTCTAGGCAGGTCACTGTTAAAATTGTTCTTGGTAGGTACTGAGTGCCAGGATTTGCATACAATGCCAAAATTTAGGAAATCTTCAATCAAATTCAAACGTTTAGCAATGAGAACGAGCAGATCGTGTTGAAGGTCCTATCAATCAGACACCTCTTGCGCCATGACATACAGGGGAGACCAGCGCCTGCCCCTTCTAAGTTCATATTTTTTTCTAAGTTTATGTTTGCCGCCTTTAATTTTTTTTTTTTTTTTTTTTTTTTTTAAGATAAATCAGGTTAAGTGAGAATCCTTTTCCGTAATGCACTGAGTCTGTCATTTTATGCACTTTCCTTTTTTCCCCTGGTTTAGTGTCTAAGTTCTTAATTTGTCAAATTTATCTATATAATCTATCATTAATTGATAAAAAGATTAAGCATCAACATTAACTACATAGTCAAACCATAAAATAATACTAATGGCTAGGCTACAATCATATCATATATATATATATATAATATAATATCATATATATATATATATATATAAAGCGAGATATGATGAAAGAGAAGGGAAATATCACAAGGATTTCTATTTATCTATTTTTACAAAATTTTGGTGAAAAAATAATTTTACACCCATAAAAATACAACCCACCAATTACACACACCTCTTCGGCCCTCGCACCCCGCAAACTATGGCAAGGATTATTAAAACGATAACCCATCTCCCTAATTCCCCATCACACCCGCTGATCTCTTCTTGCTATTCTGCCGCTTCTTTGCAGCATCAATCTCCAGACAATGTACAAACTATTCTGCCGCCGTCCCTCGCGCTACGAACAAAACACGACACCCCTCCCGGGTCTGCTTCTTTCCCATTGTAAACACTTAGAGTTTATTTTATTTTACACAGATTCCATCTGTATTCTGTTTATATACTGTACCATTCCGTAGGAGTATCGCTTCTTTTCGATCACCAATAAAACTCTGATTGTATTCATATTTGTGACCTCCTCTGTGATACGCTTACAGTTTACACTATCTTAAAACTTTCGGTACGCTGTGAGGATTTACAAGTACTATTTCATAAGATGAAATTCTTCGCCATCTTCGACCTAACTTGGTTCATACTTGTATATATACATAATGGCATGACATATATATATATATATATATATATATTTATCTACCTTTGCAATTTTTCGCCAATTAATCTCATTTAAAGTGTAAATAAATTGCCGTAACAAAGATTTACAAACTAAAACGACCCTTCCACAATTCTGCCGAATAGGTTCGACAATAAAACACGTTGCTTCACCTTATTTTACTCTCTGTCTCTACCTGGTCTGGCCAACATCTCCCTGCTTCAGCAATTTTTGCAAGAAAGATCTACGCCAACTTCTCTTTGCTTCTTCTTCACGGCAAAAAAAAACATCTAACTTACCCAGGTATGCGACTGTACCTTTCACAATCACAACCAATTTCTTCTACTTTTGTAGCATCAACTATTTTCATGTACATTTCATCAGACTCCTTTCGTTTACTAAAAGCTCACTCACTCCCACATCTTTTGAAATATAATTCAATAGCGGTTCAAGACTTTTCTCCGTTGGATAAATTGTTCTTTGTAATTTGGTGAGGAAAACTGCATCCTCTTCCCTTTCGCATATGCACAACTATGCCAGTTCTGACAAAGTTCTTTATCCAGGCTAAGAAAATTGTTTGAACAATGATTTTGAAGATAGAATGCGGTGGTCTATTGACTAGGTAACTTTCTCAATTAAGATTGCCACCTCACATTTTGGTCTTTGTACTTCAAAAGAGGTAACTTTTCACTGGCTAGCTTTAAGTTTAGAGTGTCTATGTATGCAAGCATTTCTTCCGCTCTATATTGATCAGTATGCCTTAAGCACGGAAAGGATAAGCGTTAAAAAGGACCTTAGCTTTTTTAAGGATTACAAAGACACAAAAGTGAGAATGAGGAGGAGGTAAAATACTGGTGTAATATAGATGGAGAAAGAATGGGAAAGAGTGAAATTCACAAATTTAGGGGTGAATGTAGTGAAACAGTGCTGGGTTTCGTTTTTCTAGGTCTCACGTGTTATATCTTTGTTAGTTTCCACAGATTTGGGTGTTTTATGAATTTTCCAGTTCGCATTTTGACCAAAATTTGAATCTATAAAGCAGCCTTACTTGTAAAGCAGTGTCGGTGCTTCTGGTTAAACGTGATACCAAAGCATAGGTTGGAAAATTGTGTTTTACATTATAATGGTTGCCGCCTTAATAGCTGATCCCTTATCGTCCACACGCATTACATTCTTGAACTCCATATCCGTCTATCTGTAGTGCTAAAAGTGAATATGCTTGGATTGTAGTTTGAAGTGTAAGATATTGTTGCATATGATAATTTTTTTCTAAGACACTTAATTTATGTGATCGACAGTACCATTTAGCGAATGATTCTCAATGACTATCTTGCTTCTTAGTAGCACATTTAGAGATCACTGTATTGAAATTTGTGCAATGTACTGACAAATTACGATAAATATGGTTTGGAGATAAAAAATGAGGTTCTTTGTAGCTCTAGCATCTATTGTCTTTTGAAAATTGGCCAGATTTATGTCTTTGCATGGTAAAATGTAGCGAGCGCATGAACAGTATTCCGTCTAAGACAACTAGAGGCCAACTTTTAGGGACA
Source organism: Lycium ferocissimum (assembly GCF_029784015.1). Lineage (NCBI taxonomy): Eukaryota > Viridiplantae > Streptophyta > Magnoliopsida > Solanales > Solanaceae > Lycium > Lycium ferocissimum. Next base: position 38,257,545 of record NC_081349.1, read on the forward strand.
TCTGTGATAAATCTTGCAGATTTTGGACTAATTGACGAGGTTGTATCTACTTACACTCCACTTAACTGCAAGAAGAGTTCTCAGAGCTCCGACCAACCAGTCCTGTTTGTTAACATACATCCTACTGAGAGGCGGGCCAGGTCAAATTCATCCAAGTTAGTGCAGGGAAAGAACTATCCATAGAAAAGAATGGACAACTATCTGTTGTAGATTCAGTGAAAGAAAAAAATGAGGATGACTATGAGATCAAATCACTGCTCTCACAAATCATGACAATTTTAGACATAAACATAATATTCCTTCACGGTTCACGGCAGTAATTTTATTTCATACTCATGTTAATACAAACTCACAGTGGTTGTGTATATGCTCTGAGAGTGACGAATAGGGGTTTTAAGCTTCCTTTAACCTAGCACTTTCTTTTTAAAGTCTCTCCCTATTTCATTTTACAATAATGAAAGCATAAGGAACAAACTGTAGGAAAGTTTCGAAGATGTTGTTGCCACGACCACCGAAGAAGCTTGGAATCAGAGACATTTTTGCAAATTTGAAAATTTAGTTTAAGAAAATAGAAACAGAGGATGTATTAAGCTTGAAATTTTGCTTTTGAATTTGCATGAAGATTTTCTGATGATGAACCAGAGAAGCTGTAATGATGTTTATATTGAGGCGTATCGAAAAAGAAGTTGAATTTATGCAATTCGAGGTACCTAGGATGTTCTTCAGTTAAAGAAGAGGCTTCTACACTATTCGACATCATATTTCTAAAATTATTTTAACACTTCTTATATACTGTTGTATCTCGAACAGACCGTAAAGGAGTTCTAGGAAGGTCATTTTTCTTCATTATAACCACTTAGTTTAATATGATGTTTAATTACCTCCATTCTTTTCTTCTTCTTTTTCCACATGTTTCTTAATTTGCCTCACGTGAGAAGATAGTCCTGATATATCAAGATTACTAACCTTTATACACTCTTCATTGGTGACATATAGTATCAATTGTCGCATTTAATTTTTATCTTAGTCACTCTATCTTAGTAATTTCTTATACAGTTTTGGTTGGTGATTCGGATTGTATATCAGCAAGACATGTCGCTACCACTTCTCTTGCTTTATGGCCTTGCAGGATATGAAGGTCTCCAATTTTTGTCACATTTTTTTTAACTCCTTTTAACCGTTTCAAATGGACTATAATTTCTTATATATATACCTTCATGTACTTATACCTTCATTTTTTTTTCTTTAGAATGTTCATTCTCATACTTTATATCCAACTAGGTAATTTCCGCCAAGAAATGATCAGTATCTTTAAGGTAATCATGACATTGAACGTGCCATCTCAAATGATGAAAATCCACCTCTATATATCTTCTTCCATTACTAATAAGCCTTTGATAAAATAATTTGCCTAGACTGTGTGCTTGCCTCTCTTGTCTCTTCTAACACTAATTCTTTGCATAATGCAAACTGAAGGCATACAGCATCCAAAGAAGTGGCCATTATTATTTGGAGGGTGCAGCCATTTCAGGTGATATTTTGAATCTTTCTAATGAGGATGTGAACAGTCCAATGGGTGCCCTCATAAGTAAGTGATCCTTTGCATTTTATATGACTTCCTCCATTTAACAGATTTGCGCTTGCCATCAATTCCGGAAGTCAATAAATATGGTTAATGTGCTTGGTTTCATTTGAAACATATTCATGGGTGGGATCGTTGATATTTGTAATCGTTGATGTGTGGGTTCATGATAGATTACTTGGCTAATGCGTGCTATTTGTTTTCAGGAAAAAAACATTAAAAACCGAGAAAATGTAGTTCAACATATGGCCAAAGATTCTCTAGGAAGAAATCCGATGGGAATTTGTTGAGCTTTAATTGATTAATCAATAGAGATAGAGAGAGTGGCGATGTTATTTGCGGGCTCATTAGTCTTGACTCTTGGAAAATTTTGCTACTACGTAGCTATTCGCATCATTATGACGTTGGTAAGTGATACTTCACTTGTGTTCTTTATCAGGAAAAAAAGGAAAAGGAAAAGGAAAAGAAAATATTGGAGTTAAAATAAAAATCTAAAAATCCTAAAGTATTGAGTCCTGTGTATGTCCTTTCCACTGAATGGATCCCTTTCATTCTAACTTTGTGTTTCAAAGTAAACTAAGGTTATCAAAAGTTTAGTTTTACAGTTTTACAAATTTAAAGTTGTTGCCATGTGTTTGCTAAGTCAATAAGTTTAAATATATGGTAATCAACTTAAAGTTCATGGCTGGTTTATCATTGTTTGCAGGTTAGGAATTATCATTGTTTTCTTCTCGAACGCGACTTTGGTTGGTTTATATATCATATATATAAAAGAGTTCCTGTATTGTTTTCTTTTTCCTAGCTTTCCAGCAGAAAAGATGAAGAAACTACCATGTCAGTCTTGAACGATAATTATATTTTTTACTTTTACGATTTGAATGAAATAAATCTAAGAATTGGCGCCATGGAGAGTTGTGGATTTATACACTAAATTTTATCTCTTATATCTTAGACCAACTTTACATGGTTATCATATTTTAAATGGCTTCTTTAAATCATATCACAATATATATATATATTATATATATATAAAAAGTAAGCGAGCGCTCACCGACGTAGCGTTTCAATAGATAGTATGCTTATTTAACTTTTTTGTCAATTTTTTTGGCTTTATTCTGATGAAAAAAAGACAAATACCATCTTTGAAGGAAAAGTCACGTACCTTCGCTATTGTAATTGCCCCGGCCTCTTCCTCTGCGTTGCGCCTCTTCACATTCTTTTCCTCAAATGCCTCTTCCTCTTCTTCCTACTGTTCCAAGAGGTAAATATTCCTCTCTTTCTCTTCCATCTCTCACTCGCCCGAGGCATATCTCTTTTTGGGATTTCTAGGTTTCAGTTTTAACCATTTTTATGTTGTCTTTCATGTTTCTATTTCAGAGAATTTTAGGTTTTCTTCATGCTTCCTACAATTTTATAATGGATTTCCTTCATGATTTTGGTCAATTGTAGCTATTATATCCTTCTGGCTATTTTTCTTAACAGCTTAGGTTTTCTTTCGTGTTTGCTTGCGCTTCGTGTATAGTCGGTTTTCTTCCTCGTTTTGTTCAATCGTAGCAATGAAATTCTTCTGGTTATCTTCTCGCCCACTTTGCCGGAGATGTCAGCAAAAATTTCCTAATGACCTCAATCAATTTCCCTTTATTTTGAACAACTATTTTTTTTTATTAGTCTTTGCCACTTCTGTTGCAGTATCATGATCGACAATGCCGGTTGTTCAACGTCACTAGCGTTATGGTAAGCTGCCTTTATTTGAGTCCTTGAATGATTTTTGTTCAGTCAATTAATTACCTCTCAAGCTCGACATAGTTTAGGTCAATTAGACAATTCTTCTATAGGTCTGGTCAAAGGCAATCAAGGCAGCCCGGTGCACTACCTCCCGTTATGCACGGAGTCCGGAGAAGAGACCATAGAGGTTCCAATGACGCAGCCTCTTGTCACCCCCTTCATTTTGTGGAAGAAGTTTGTTTAACTCGGGCTTCTAACCCGTGACCTGCCAAATTACATAGGTCAATTGAATATTTTACTCATCATATCCGTAGAGTTAAACTTAAACCCATTTTGATTAGTCCTGATCTCTTTTGTTTTTATGTTGTGATATTGTTCAGATTGACAGTGGAAGACAATATGGAGTGCTGCTCGAAACGGATCAATTCTATTTGATTTGAACCTTTAAATGAAGAAAGGTTTACATCTATTGTATATTATATAAAGTTGGTCATAGAGTATTATTTGACGTGCTTGAATTTCATCTACCTAATGACTCTTCTCTTAGTCACCACCAACAATTATCATTGCTGCTTTTTCTCATTCATTCCTCAAATTATGTCATTTTTATTTTGCAATGTCTTTTAGAACTGTCAATTTAAACACAAACTAAAGCAAATCACAAGTCGTGTCTATCGGTATATACACATTTAATTGGAGATTATCAACTACGGAACAGGTGAAGTAACTAATTCTCCAGTGAATCGTTTATTCATCATTAGTTTTCTGTTATTTCCAGTTACTCCTCATATCGAATCCAAAATGAAAATGTGAAATTAATAAGGTGTTGCATAAGTTTTTCTCATATATGTAAGTGAATGTGTTTCTTTACATTTGTTTATGGGCAGAAGAGATGACGCATGGTTTGCCTCTATAGAAAGATCATGTATTCAAATGACTTGAAGTGATAGGGGTTCTATATCGCTTGAGGTATATAAAGCTTTGTGAATTCCTTAGAATAATATCCAAGCTAAGTGGGACTCGTATGTCCCGAGGTTGAAGAATTTTGCATCAATGTCTCCACTGTTTTTCATTAGTCTTTGAATGGAAGAAAATATTGTCTTTCTCAACTAAGTGACTCCTTTTTTATGTTAGGGCCTCGGACTAGAAGTTGTGGAAAATTTTCAGGAAGGCAATTTTATTTTGGCTAACGGAACTGAGCCCTTGGGGCCTCTTCTGGTGCCACACTTCCATGAATCTTGATGTCCTTGAGAAGATACTGGAGCAGTGTGCTGCTAAGAAAATTCTCGTGTTAGTAGCAACAAATCCTAATTTTGTAACTGTTGAAGCTAAGGGTCTGCGTGTTATGCCTGGCTGCACTACTAGAGACGACATGTCTTCATAACGTAAGGCTCTTCATTTCTTCACTTACATTTTATATAATCATGAGCTCTTAACAGAATAGCATTTTATAAAGCAGGGACATAGGCCTGTTGATGTGGCGTCCTCACAAATCGGGATTCTTAGTTATCTTTTGCTCTCCAATTTTTAGATTCTTCCCTTAGTTAAATCAATTTCCCAGCTCATTAAAATATAGGAAGAGTCACGTTTTTTAAGTTAAACCAAAATACGAAGAGGCATTTTTTACTTTCGTAATTACTCTTCTTCTATTCTTCTTCTTCCCAGCCTTACATTTTGCTCTTGCTTTCTCCATAATCCATGTCAATGGCTACCATTGCCGAAGTCAAGAGGAACAAAATATGATCTTATAGAAATTTTTGTTAATCCTTTTTATCACCGCTGTCCTCTTCGGAACTGAAGTTTTGAGGCTATGCATGCAAGGTATAGAATGTGTTCTTGCTGTTTGTTTATTGACACTAGATAATTAGTGCTCTTTCTGGATTAAAAGAGATACTGCCTGGAATGCATCTAATGTGAACTAGATCTAATTTTTCTTGTGTTAGCATAAGTTTTAACCATGATTAACTGAAAAATATGGCAAATGCTACAAATTAGAATTAAAGCATATGTTATATTCTCTGGCTTCGATATAAACAAGACTTTGGTGGGATGTCGGGGTGCTTAGAAAAAAAGAAGAAATGGTGTACAGAATGCTCCATCAAAATCGCATTCAAAGAATTTTGTACCTAAGAGATAGATGATGTTTAGGACACCTTTAGTTGGACCAGTCCTGAGATAAATTTATCTTCCCCTTCTTACTTTGAGTACTCAAAGCCAAGTCCTATGGTTTGGCATTTTCACTCTAGATATTAGTAAATGGTTATGATATGATCATGATATCATCCTTTCTTCTTGTGTTTGTAATCAGGCACCATTATGTGTAGAAGGATAAGGAAAACATTCATCTGAAACAGTCCTCTCACCAGAAAATGTATTTTATTGATTTTGGCATGGTACAACATTTGTACTTTACAAAATTTTAGCTTACTGAGATAGAAATAAAGTAAAATGAAGATGCTATCTTTCTCTATGATGGTGCCGATAAATCTGTGTTTCAAGGTCTGGACAGGATATGATAATCTAATTGAGGATAAAACTTGTGGTTCCTTGCACTTCTATGATTAGACTATGTCATTCCATGTTTACTCATCATGAAAGAATAATTTACAGTCTATCTTTCAAATGAGGTGACATCTTAGAATCTCACAAATTATTCTTAAGTTCATCTCATGATGAGCTCTGGCAGAGGCTATCTCTGCACTAATGCCAAAATTTAGAATCTCACGATGTTGAACATGTTGCAAAAATTAATCCAATCTCTTATCACTATGCGTTAGGGACAAGTTAAGGATTTTGCGAGGCTTCTGCGAGCTGTTGACATAACAAAAATTCTATCTACTGATTGTGTCACAAATATCTTCAAGTTCTAGGGGAAGTTGTATTTGAGTCCTTCGCAAGGAAGTTTCTCTTTAGGAGCTGGTAACAAGAGGTAAACTATCACGTTTCTTTTATTTCAAGAATCGAATGTGATGTTGAATTTCTGCAGGCTTTTTGTTTTACAATAAGTTATTTTTTCTGTTTTATGGTGCATGATTGATGGACTATAATTTTCATTTTGATAATATTACTCCTTATTTGAAGAAGCATATGTGTTCTTACTAGGCAGTTTCCAAAGTCATTACTCCATTATTTATGTCTAGGAACATGAAAGGACGAGATGGAGCTGTTGGATATCTTGGTCTGGCTTGTGGGTCACCCATGTGGACTGACCCGACCCGTTTAAAAGAGATAGAGATGAGAGAATTTACTAAAGGGATAAGGGAAGTTACCTTACGGTTAATAACATTGGTTTATATGAAAAACACTTCTCCCTTTTTTTCCTAGATGAAAAACTCATGTTTGTTTCCTCTCTGGGAGGAATTAATACAAACTCTCTCCCTCTTCGCTTACATTTTATATAATCACGAGCTCTTAACAGAGTAGCATTTGAATCGTGAATAGAAGCATATAAACCAAAAATTGATCAAATACAAATTTAATTAGTAACCACTGAGAGTTTATCAATTTGTAAGGAGACAGGTTGCTTAGGTGAGGAAGTCGTTTTGCAACCTGTGGTTTAAGACTTTGTTAAATGATGAATCTGCAACTCCTGAGAATTGTGAAGGCACGTTAGCCAAGGTGGAAGAAGCACCTGCAATGGCAATAGAACCACCAAAAGGCTTGACATGATGATTAATGCTAAATAATCAAGTTTTGGCGGGGAACTTTCACCTCTTCAGATGTAAATATTTACTTGTAATTTTTTTTTTTTTTATTTGGGTTTTTTTTTCTTGTCCCAGCTTTAGTGGAAGAACATCAAAGTTGAATTTGTTATTCTTCATAATTATTCTCTCTGTCTTCCTTCCTCATGTATCATATCTCAAGTTTTTAGCTTTTATTTGAGAGAGAATAGATGAATATTTGATGTCTAAAAAATATTTCACTTCACATATTGTAATTATTGTAATAATTTATGGTAAAATCATAAATAAATATTTTGTTAGTAGAGAATTATTTTCTTTTATATGGCAACATTTATTTAGTTATATTTTATACTTTTTTCGCGCGGGCAAATTTACTAGTAATAATAATAATAATTATTATGTGCTGTATAAGAGTTTATATATCCAAATGATGATTGGATTAAAATAATAGCATGCACCAGCAAATCAAAAAAGACGGCTGAGGATCACCATATGAACTAAGTATTTATTTTAAGAGGAAGAAATTCCAGCCCAACTTTTGTGGATGTAAGGAGAAGACAGCCGCCATACAGATTATGGGATCAGGGATTTGTCTCATTTGTCTTCCACTATATTCTTACATGACAATATATAGACTAATTTTATGTTAGTTTTGGCTGTTGACACGGTTTACTCTCGTTGATGTATTGTTTTTTATACCCCAAGTGTTTTATATAACAAAATGCTAAATTTGCTCCCCTCCTATATTAATCAACTATGTCCACTTTCCACAGCATAATCATTCAGTTTTCATGTATTTATAGAACTCAATCTCATTTGGGCCTCCTGCGAGAATGATTTGAAAGATCCAAAACCAAAAATAGTGATATTTGCTAGCAATAACATAACGGTGGCAATCACTTAATATAGATTGATCCGAAATCTGATTCAAATTCAAAATGTACCTATCGATACATAAGATTGAATCGATTCTTTTTAGTTAATAGATTGAATTTTGATTTTTATATCTTAGCAGTAAAATAAAGGTGGTCTAAAAATAAAATAAAAACATTTGAAATTCTTCGTTTTGCGTGATTCACTTTTCATTAAAAGTTTTAGTAATTAAACAAAGGTTATTGAACATATTATACTCAACTAAATTAATCACAACCAATATAAATTGACTATAAATCACAAGAACAACAGCTCCGATGTTACATCCTCATACCACAAATCACAATCCCGCCTTGAAACAGAAAGCTCACCATTTAACCAGTCCCAATTAACTATTCATTATTTGACATTCAAAGTTAGAACTTTATCACATAAATTTGAACAAAGGGAATAACTAAAATTACAGTACTCAATACCCAGTAACGTACTGCATGAACTCTTTGTCCGACTCAAGGCCTTCCATTGTTTCGGGCGACAAAACCACCTCCAAATCGACGGTTCCTCCTCCTTCTCTCCCCGGAAATGCTGATATCTTCCCGTCAAACTTATTCGCCCTCCCACTCCGTACAGCAACTGGTCTCCCCCACCCGAAATCATTGTCGTACATTGGAAACCTCGGTGAGCTCCCCATTGTTAGCATTGCTCCGTCAAAGTTCCCCAGGGGGAAACACCGTGGGTCCCTCTCCCAATCCTCTACAAACTTCGTCACCATAACATCATCGTGCGCTTTCACATTCTCATTCAATTGCTCCGCACACCAATGCAGATCGTTAGATAAAACGTCCCCTGCTGATGCGTAAGTTGGAATGCTCTGAATTGCATTGCCGAAATATAATGGATTTAGCTTCGGGTGGAGACGGTGACGGCAATTTACAGCCATTCTGAATGTAGTCATTTTCGAAGATGGGAATTTCCTTGCACGTGTCACTGCACGCCACAACAATGCGCAGAGTGATTGAAATGATGAAATCTCAGCCATTGGATTTGTCGTCTCTGTTTCTGCTTTCATATCGAATTTCAGGGGATCGTTCCTCTGTTTTGCCATCAATTCGACGGTGTTAATTTCCCCGTCAAAATTCAATTTCTGATTGTTGGTCTTTGCTTTGAGTCTTCGAATTGATTCCCTTTTGAAACTAAATATCCTCTCCCTCAACGGGGCATCACCGGCAAAAGTGATTTTGGGGCCATTAGCTGGGAGTTTTAGCACAGCATTTGAGATCAATATTGAATTACGGGTGAAATCTGGCTGCCTTATAATCCTTTTGACACCCCTGCTCACCTCAGCGAATGTATTGAAAAAGTTCCAAAATGAAGTCCCGTCAGTGACGGAATGGTTGACGGCACATCCAATGAAGACGCCATCAGCTAATTCCGTCACTTGGACAGCAAGAAGAGGGCTAAAATGGCCTTGATAGCTCACTTTTTGATCAAACGGAAACAACTCTTTGACATGATGAGGAACATCAATGGAGCCTATGACGTCACGAATGAGAATGTGAGTGGCTGCAGCATGTACAAAATCAACGCCAGCGTCGTTGCAAGAAATGTAGACGTAGCCATCTGAGTCGGTCACGAATCGACCGGCTAAGGGAGGAAAGTGAGTGAGGGTTTGAGAAAGAGTGAGTTTGAGAAGGGAAATGAGTTGGGTGATGGGAAAAGGGGGACGAGTAAAGAGAGCACCTTTTTGAATGTAGTGAACAGAGAGCATTGGAAGATCGGAAACAGAGAGTTTGAGGTCAGGAAGTGATGATTTTTGGGAGGGGAAAAGGGTGCATTTGCTGACCAAAGTTGCAGCTGCAGAAGGCATTGTTAGTTAATTTGCAGTGGCAGGTTTTTACTACTCTGCAGCTGTAGTGTTACTAATTGGAATGAAGTAAGAGTAGAGAGGGGCTATTTATATAGGAGGTTCACAAAACTGGATTCATGCATTTGTTGAGTTGGCAGTTGCTTTCTTGATGATTAATCTTGATAAGTTTGAAACATGGGTGGAGTTGACCGAGTGTTCATTTTTTATTTTGATTCCATTTTGAGGGACTGCTACTTCAACAATATGGGTGGCTGGCCGGTACCTGCCCAGCTAACTATAAACAATAACGTTACTGACGTCAACATATTTAGAATTTAAAATTTATGTGTTGCTATAGTTTTTCAAGTTGACATACAATAATACTCTCTCTGTCCCATTTTTAAGTGTTTTAGTTTGATTTGATACAAAGTTTAAAAATAAAGGGAGATTTTTTAATCTTATGACCTTAAATTAAAGATGTGTAGAGTAGCAAAAAGTTATTTGAATCTTGTGCGTATAAAATTGCTAGGTATGATATTTGAATTGTCAATTTACTAAATGTAGAAAGAGACACTTTTTTTGGGATAGGTTAAAAAATAAAAATAAGACACTTCAATTGAAACGGAGGGGGTAAATGAAAAGCATATTATACAACTGCACAATGGGAGAGGTATATAAAAGTCTCTATGTTTTAAATATACAGTAACATTTATGTGACGATAAAATTATATTATTTTATTATGGGTAAATGAGAAGATCAAATTCAGATTAATTTATATATATAAGTATTTTATTCTTTTTTAAACAAATTAAAAAAAAAACATGATTACATAAACCCCAACACAGATAAATAAAAGCAGCACTGCATTTGCATAGAGTGCTGCCTCGATGATCCTAGCCCCTAGGAGAGGTGTAACAATAATAACAATAATAATAACAATTATATTAAATTATTATTATTATTATTATTATTATTTTGGCAATTAAAGAAGATTTTATTAATTACCAAATGAAACAGTACATAACCAAGGGGGATAATCCTATTCCACCCTTCTCGGAAAAACTGAATAAACTATCAGTCCTCAAACATCTACAGGACACCAACACAATTGCTATTATTATTATTATTATTATTATTATTATTATTATTATTATTATTATTATTAAGTATTTGTTATAAATATTATTTATTATTGTGGATATCAATCTTTAAGAGAAAAATTAGGGTCAGTGACTTTGGGTATCAAGTCAGTTTTCCCCTATAAATATAAAGGTTATCCTTCATTGTAAATACTCCCTCAAGGTAGGGTTTTAGTAGCTCAGTTGGTTGGTTACTTGAACTTCACCTTGTTGGTGAGGGTTCGAATCCCCACGTTGTAATCTCTTTCTCCATTTCCCATTCCCCTACCCCTATGTCATTAAAAAAAAAATCCCTCAAGAGAAATAAAAGAATTCTCCTCTCTTCTCTCTTTATCTGTATTATTCTTCTTCTAGTTTTATTTTTTTATAACACGTTATCAATGCGAGTCTATAATGTGTTGAAGTGAAACTGATTTTCTTCTTCACAATTGCTAAGTCCAAGTGCATTTGTGTTTTGATGATTGTCAAACTATTTCGAACCGATAGAGATGCGGTACGTAACTCGCTCTCTCGTGCACCTTGCACGGTCGGAGAAACAGTTGTAAAGTCGAGCCACTTGCCGCACACACAAAATGCACAGTGAGTTGGCCCATGCTTTAGGTTAAAGTGAATGAGTGGTCTCTATCCATCCCACATGCTCCTATTATATATACAACATAATGGCAACATATTGAGTAGACTTGAAAACCTAATCTAAATCGTGCAAAGCTGCCGACACAAGTTTCAAGATCTCTCAAGAACAAAGTCACCTACAAGTTGAAGAACCTGATCCAGACATAAGATTTAGTCTAAGTTCTTTATATTGTTGCGAGTCTTTGTTCGTCTGTGCTTAAATTGTAAACATACTCTTCTCTTTAAAAGAAGTTGTGTGTAGGTGTCTTAAAGTCTCAAGGTTACTTCCACAAGCTCTTGAGTGGTACACTAGGCTAGATTTAGTCCAAGTGTATTAGTATGTGGGTGGCTAGAGTTAGTCACGGGTTGAATTCTCAAAGGATGCCTTTGAGTGGTACACTAGGCTAGAGTGAGTCTAGGTGTATTAGTTTCCTTGGCTAGAGTTAGTCAAGTGGGGGTGCTTGCGTTCGGAGTATTGCATAGGTTGAGGGACTACGGGAGTTAGTTCCTAGGTTGCATAAGCGTTATTGTAAGACTGAGGGATTATGGGAGTTGGTTCCTAGCTTACGATAGAGTCGTAACCTGAAGTTGCTCGGTTAGTGGAGTTAAAATCCTACTGAGGTAGGTCGTGATTTTTAATCCCTTAAGCAAAGAGTTTTCCACGATAAAATCTCGTCTTCCGTACTTACTGTATTGCATAAGGAAACTGGTATTCAACCAAGTCTCTTCATATTGTGTTTGATGGACGTATAGCCTACATCAATTGTAAACAACGTGCCATCAGTGCACAATTGTCCCGGTGGAAAGAGAGCTTGAACGAGAGGAGGGGTTGAGGGTAAGTCTCCAAAAGCTAAAGTCAAATCCTTGATGTCCAAGGTAATATTTTCCTCTGCTACTTTAATGTTCAAATTGGTCAACAAAGTGTTTCTGCAATGGACCATGGACAAGTAGACTATTATATCCGGGGGCGGACCTAGCCCTTCGGGTGTGAGTTTGGCTAAACCCAGTAACTTTGGTCAAAATCATATATTTATATTAAATTGTGAAATATGTATAAATTATTAATTTAAAATCCAATAACTTTACAAAATTAGGATTCCGAACCCACAAACTTTAAATTCTGATTCCGCCTCTGATTATATCCAGGTAAATATGGTGAATCATAATGAGCATATTTATGACAGTAACTCTGACCATATGATTATCAAGTGACATCTCCAAAATTCTTTTACCAAGCACAATTCTTTAAGTACCGCGGCATATAAGATATTCACATTTAGTCAACCTTTTTAGTAATTTAGTATACGGAAAAGGGTGAAATATACCCCTGTACTATTGGAAAAAGATTAAATATACCCCTCGTTATACTTTGGGTTTAAATATACTCCCGCCGTTATATTTTAGGTTCAAATATAACCCTCGTTATACTTTGGATCTAAATATACCCCTCATTTTTAACGGAGGGACAGGTGTCACCATTTTATTGGCCTATTTTAAATTATCCTTTAATTAATTAAAATTTAACCCATAATACGGTATCCAATTAAAAGACCCATACCCATACCTGGAAAATTAAAAGCAAGCTTGGAAAGCTTCTTCAATGGCTGCCATAGTATATGACTAGAAGAAATAGCCGTTCCAGTCTAAATTATCATCCTGGACTACATAAAAAGTATTATAAGTCATTATAATTTATAATTTATAAAAAAGGTAAGAAAAATGTGATCAAAGAATCATTTCGTAGACTTTTCAAATAGTAATGGGTTCGCATAAATCGAAATATAAGAAGTATTATTTAATGATTTGACTCTATAGTTCCAGTTGATATATGCTGTATTCTCATTAATTAATACCAACAAATTCAGGTGGCAAAGTTCTTGGACTTATATGATTTTCCAGCTTCCACGTGAACGACAGTCTACGAGCAATTGTGAAGAATATTTTTATACTATAGTCACTCTTATGTTAGGACTATTCAATTAATCGAAATATACTACTAATGTTGAGCAACATACATGTTACGATTATGAGGACCACTTTTCAGCTGAACTGTGTGCATTCACCTGTCAATTTCATTAGCCACGTATGAGGACCGCTTTTCATCCTTCTCGAAAATAAAAAAGAATCCTCTAGGTTTTAATCAATGTTTTAGTGTGTGTTATTGGCTACCGAAGTCATTTTTCATGATTGCTAATAAAGTACTTATCTGTAAATTGAATAACGAGCATACTCTCGTATTCATAATATAATGGATGTTCCACCGGGGAGATACGCTCGAAAATGCTCATTTTGCAATCATCTTGGCCATGATACGCGTAAGTGTCCCTTACGGCATGGTAGTCAAAGTACGTCTCGCGGTGGAAGTACCTCTTGTGACGGAAGAAACTTTTGTGGTGGCGGCAGATCTCGCGGTGGTGGCACATCTACTCAAGGGCATGAAATGATGAATGTATTTTAAGTTTTTTCTTTCTTTGATAAATGTATTTTAACTAGTTTCGGTTTGTTATTAATGAACTAGTTTAAGTATTTTCCTATTATTATGAATGATGCAATTTAATTATTTAGAGATTGGTATGAATGATGCAATTTTGACTAAAAAATAACACGCTTAAATCTAAACCCTGAAAAATAAATAACTTAAAGCTAATGACAATAAGTTTTCAAACAAAAACTTACTTCGAGCACTTTTCAACCGCTAAAACGACAATCCGAAATTTTGCGTATCCTTGATGTATTGAGCCTACCTTATTAATCGCACAAAAATAAGTCGGGTTCTATATAAAATATTGAAGTTTTGGAGTCTCGAAGCATGATTAATCTAAGGCTAAAGTACGTAAAAAGTATGAAAATGTAGAAGAAATAAAGTAATTAACCAAACCAAAAAAAAAAGGAAGCAGAATAGCTCACAGTAATGGACTTAACCGTGCCGTTACGATTAAGTCCTTTAACGCAGTAAAATACTGCGTTAAGGATACTTTTTTAGCACTTTTTTTTTTTGAGGTATTTTGGTTCACCTTGACTTTTTTGGGTCATTTTGGTTCCGGATTCCTACGAGCAATTGTGAAGAATATTTTTATATTATATAATGGTCACTCTTATATTAGGCTTATTCAATTAATCGAACTATATTACTAATGTTGAGCAACATACATATCACGATTATGAGGACCACTTTTCAGTTGAACTGTGTGCATTCACCTGTCAATTTCCTTAGCCATGTATAAGGACCGCTTTTCATCCATCTCGAAAAATTAAAAAAAAAAAAAAGAATTTTGTAGGTTTTAATCAATGTTTTAAGAGGGCGGAGGCGTTTTATGCAACACGGGACGAGGTGTAAGTTCCATGAATTTACGGAGTGTAAGTCTCATCTATCTTCAATTTTATAATTTTATTACTAAGAAAATAAATATAAGTAAAATTTTCATTAAAATTCTGCAAATAAAGCACCAATAATATAGAGCAAAATTCATATAATTATTATATTTGAGTAAGGTAACAACACAAAAAATGATACTAACCGTGATAATCTTTAAAATGAAATCACCATCCATTTCATCATTATATTTATCTCCACATCTGCTAGTCTTTCCCACCATCAACTAATATTTGCACTGTTTGTTTATATATTTCAAACAAAGAGAAGGGTAAAAAGGTTAAGACAAAAAATGAATTAAGTTGTCTAAGGAAAATAGTGCTATAGAATCTCTATCCTATCAATTTTAGGCATAGTCATCTAAAAATCACTTATCGCCATGTTATTTCTTATGAGATCTGGTTTATTTATTTATATATTTTAGAAAAAATGGCTATAACATGGAGACATGACATCTACTGGAACATATATTTCGATCAACTTCTCAAAAGTCAATGTTGGTAATGTCTCAGTGAACTAACAAATCTACCAAATTTTATACTTGCGCACAAATATATGTTGGTACATCTATTTCACTTCTGTTGAAGATCCTGCGAGAATTTTTTTTGGACAGAATATGCTTTGTTTTGTCTCCTTTAATGCATTCTCCCTTTAGTTGAACTATGCAAACAATATTGTCTTCGTGCATTAATATTGTTGGAATCTTCATTTTCAAAGAAAAATATTCACCGAATATATTGAGTCATAAATATCAATTAAATACACTCTTCGTGATTTGAAGATATAGCAGTTATAAGTTGCCTACTTTGCTAAACGTCATGATATAGTTGTACCCCACAAATAAATAAATAAATAAATAGTTTGTTTGAGACTGAACTAATGTGAGATAGAAAAATACTTGCAAGCTGCATCTGCATAGCCCGTCATTTGCGGCTCAAATTTATTACTCCCTCTGTCCCAATTTGTTTGACACTTTTCGCTTTTCGAGAGTCAATCGAGTTGTTCTTTGACCGTAATTTTTTCATATGTCTTTTAAATATTTTAAATTATTAATTATGGTGACTTATAGTATTTTTTTACGTAGTTTCCAAATTTGTAAATTTTATTTCAAAAAATTTAAAGTTTTTACGGAGGGAGTAACTATTATTATAAGTACTATTAGTTATAATTATGGTGAAATAGCAAACTTTGAAATCTGCTCCCAAAGTAGCAAATTTTGGACTTTACTCCTGAAGTAGTTTTTAAACTTACTCTTGAAGTAGTAAATCCGAAATTCACTCTTGAAGTAGTAAAATACTAAAATTTACTACCGAAGTAGTAGAACTTTAAAATTTACTCCTGCCGTAGTAAAACTTTAAAAATTATTCTTGTAGTAATTAGACTTTAAACTTTACTCCCAAAGTAGTAAGGTTTTGAACTTATACTCTCGAAAAAGTTCAAATTTAAAATTTACTTCTAAAATAGTAAACTAATGGAATTTTCTCCCCATAATATGTTACTTTATAATGCATGTAAAAAAAAAAATTGCAAGCTACGATTTTAGTTATTTAAGGTGGAAAAATAATGAAGGAATGTTTATATTTAATTTGTTGCAATTTTCTTAAAGTGTTAGGATGTACTACTAAGGAATGGTTCTATATGCATTTTGGTGGTCTAGAAGTATTGGTATGAATTTTGACAAGCAAAAAAATGTTTGAGAAATATATTGAAGTGGTGTTTTCTTGTGGTTGAGAGAAATTATGAGTTATTGAAAATTATGTATAAAGCTCATCTAAATGACCAAGTTTCACTCCCCGAAGTTGAAGATTTTCTTAAGAGATAAAATAACAAAGGATATAAGGATGTACTACTAAGGAATGGTTCTATATGCATTTTTTGAGAATACTTTTTACTATAACCACATTAATGTATTATGTTACTACTGATTTTCCAAGGAAGAAAGAAATAATTATGTGGTTGCCGCTTTCTCACTGAAGGAGATATTTACCATAGAAATTGATGATAGAAATATCAAAGATTGTATAGCTTAATGTTTACTTTTTGTCATTTTTGAATTTAAGAATGTCTTTGTAATATTCATTTGGTTTCAATTTTTTTGTCATGACACCAGCAATGTGAGGGTTATATTTGATAGAACAAAATCAATTAAGAGCTCCAAAAGAGCTAACTATTTATCTAAATCATGACCAAGTTGTCCAAACAATCCCCGAATTTAAAGGCTCCTGAAGAGCTTAAAATACTATCATGTCATTCGTTCTAGATTGTAATATACGAAGTTGTCATGATCAAAACATAAGTTGTAGTTAACCTGAAGTTTACTTAAGTAAATGGCTATCATATTGAAGCTATAAATGATTGGAGGATTAAATTTCTTCAAAATCATAGTGTTACACCCCGGAAAAAAAATTCGTTTACCGTGGTTATAAGAGTAAAGATATACAAGGATTAGGGATGAAGATGTATAAGAATAACATATAGATGACGATGTATGGTGTAAGTTGGTTAATACGTTACTTGACAAATAGCCCTCGTAACCGTAAGTTAAGGTGGGGCCCACATGTCGATTTTATAAAGGGCATATGACAAGTTATATGAATAGTACATAGGAAGTTTAGCAAGTCTTAAGAGGGACACTTAAGCCAAATATGATACACTTTTAAGGATACGTTTTCGGGTGATAGCTTTACGAGGCCAACACACCATTATACGTTGAGAATGATACCACAATAAAAGTTGTAGATAATTGAATACTTTCCAACCATATGTTTTGGGCCTTCACTAAAAAGTAACCACAAAATTTTCACCCATTATCTTCCTCATTTCATGCCAAAAGATCTAGAATATTTTAGAGAGAGAGTGAGGAGAGTTAGAGAGATAAAGCAATTCATACAAAGATAAAGTTAATACGAGTTGTCGTGAAGAAATAAATAATTATGTGGTTGAGCTGCTGCTAAGGTATGTATTATTTTCTCATCTTTGTTATTGAGATGATTACGTAGATTTAACGATTAAAGAAATATAGTTATAATTATCGTATACCGAATATTAATGCGTTGTGGTTTAGTAGGGCTGTTTTGGATAGAATTGTAAGATGATTTTACATATTATTGTTGTAAATTGTTAGATTTGTTGTTGTTGTTGGTTATTAGCTTAATTTGGAATGTCTTTGTAAATATTCATTTTAGAATAATCTTGTTGGCCTAGTCTTAATCCCTATATTGTTGATGTCATGACACTCGGAAGGGACTCGAAGATTAGCTTGGCGTAAATATTTGATGTAAGGCTAACCCTTCTTTCATACTTTGGCATGATCCCTTTTATACGAAAAGAACGTAACTATTTATCTAGTTGGATTTGGAGTCGATATCCAATGTCTTGTTTCGTTCATGCTATACTCTTGTTGATAATTCGAAGGAAGCTTCTATGATACATTATACTTACATGTTCACTACAAAGCAAATGGCAAATGAAGGAAACTCTAAAACTTGTTCTCAAAATCTCTCCAAAGAGTTGTAATAGAAACCACTGCGTTTTATAACTTCATTACATATTCATACTATATATCATATGTATTGTTATTGTTCCACCTGATTGGATTATGATATTCTTATATACGAAGTTGTCATGATCAAATATTCATATTTATATTATGCTAGAATTTGTGTACATATGACATGGTTCAAAGTCATTCCGAGTTACTCCCCAGTTGCTTTCTAAACTTGCTTCTTGTTACGCTTTTCCTTGTTTTATGATTACGTATTGCCTTACATATTTAGTACATATGGCTTTCTTTGGATCAAATTTCGGGGAAGTTATAAATGATAATTTTGTTTGTATACATTATGGGTAGGATTAAATTTCTTCAACATATGTATAAGTGTTTTGAGATGTTTTGAAGAAATAAGTATGTGAAAGGTTATCCTCTTTATTGTCCAAATTGTACTACACATATAAGCATGATGAAAGGTTATCCAAATTGTACTACACATATAAGCATGATGAAATCAAATGTCACGGTAAACCAGAAGTTTATTGATACAAAAAACAATTCATGTCATACTAAATTAGAAGTTTACTAAAAAATAATACATGGCATGGTAAAGTTGAAGTTTACTCGTATAAATAATTTTTATCAGTTGGCATGAGCTATTTGGCCATCTCGATTCAAATATGATATGGAGATTGATTATTCAACATATATTGAAAAACTAGAAGATTCTTCAAGGATTTATTTGTGTTGCTTGTTTTCAAGATAAGTTGATTATACTAGTTAATATTGGGATTGAATTCCCTAAATTCTAAAAATATATAAAGGTGAATATGGACTCGTTCACTTGTTATGTGATATTAAATAGATGCATCTATGAGATGGTTACATGTGAACTTATTGTCAACCTGCATTTTGACATTTGCATAATTGTTTGCTCAAAATAATTGAGTTAAGAGCACAATTTTCAAATTATGTAATCAAGACAGTTCATCTTTATAATGCTGGTTCATATCCAAGCTAGTTTAGCATTGAATGCCTCCAATAAATAGCTAAACAATTACTTATGAGAATAAAGCTTCATGTGCTGGTATGAGATATGATATATTGCATACAACATCACTTGTATGCTTCAGATCAATAAATCATGATAAATTCTCCACTCACAATTGGTTTAGAGTCAGGAACCAGATATTTTCATCTAATAATTTTTTACGTGTGGTATATGATTAATTAATCTATCACGATGCATAAAGATGGATTCCCCCGAAGAAGATGGGATATGTATTAGTTTTTCTGACGAAAGGGAGAGAGTATAAATAAGTAGCTAGGAAATATGTTATGAATTATTATTAATATGATCCTCATTCAAAAAGTAATTCGAGTTAAATGCTAGAAGCATTTGCTGACCCAAAACTAGTTTCATATTTCAGCTGCAAAATGCTCCCATTAGATTCATGTCCCTAAAGGACAATGTCTACAGCATGCATGAAGCGTGGTAGACCAATCGGTTCCAAACACAATAATACTTGAAAAGGGAGAGGAGCAAATGATCAAAATGGTCATAATAAGAAGGCATTGTGCCTTGAAGAGCCTACGACATAACACTTCACGAAACCTCATGAGAGGTTTAGATACCTAAAAATAATGGAAGTGATAAGATCTCAATAAGTTATGTCCTATTGCAAACCGACACAAGATAATATATCGTCGATGATATCTTTGATACAATATAGCGCGCAATATTGTAAAAGATTATGAGAGTCTAAATTCTAAGTCTATTAAAGCATGCTAATGTTTAAAATATTTTCAAGTGAAATGACGCATCTTAGTAAGCGGAAAGCTTATTGGACCTGTTGTACAGACACCAGAAGATGTTCACATCATTTAAATAGAAATGGATGTTGTCACACCCTATATGATCAATTACTTGAAAAAATTCATATGAAAAGTCTTAAAAAAATTTAAATGCCTAAAGCATATACAAGTTCTAGAAATTTGTTCATAATTCTTATATGATTAAATCAAGCAAGGTGAATGCGATTTAATTACCTTAATGAATATTCATTAATTAAGGGTCTATTTATCCTTACGTCTTTGTGAAAATCAAAATCTGTCATATTGTTAGTGCAAGTTGATGACTTGAATATTATTGAAACTCTTGAAGAGTTCTCAAAAGCAGTATATTATCTCCTGAAAGAAATTGAAATGAGAAACTTGCATAATTCTTTGGTCCTGAAGTGCCATATTCTTATGCAATTTATGCATTTATATATTTTGCTATAACTATGAGGGATTATAATCATACGATGTTGTTCTACACGATAGTCAAACCATATAAAAATAACATCTGCTTATAAAGCAAGTCAGTAACGCACTTGGAGTGATTTTAAAAATATTATATGCCGATGCAACTCTATCCAAAGACTGAAGATGCATCAACATACATAGCCCAACTAAAGAGAGGATTCATAGGACAAATCAAATTTCACCAAAGTTGTTCTTCACACAAAGTTGTTCTTCACACATAGACAAATCAAATTTCACCAAAGTTGTTCTTCACACACGATCTTCAAAAGAATGGTGATATCAACGTGCAACAGATTCATTCAAGTGATAATATGGCTGATTTATTCACCAAGTCTCTACCAACTGCAACTTTTGAGAAGATGATGCACAAGATTGGAATGCGAAGATTCAAGTTCTGCATTGATGTTCTCATCAGGGAGAGTTAATATGCGTTGTACTCTTTTTCCCTTAACCAAGGTTTATTCTATTTGGATTTTCCTGGTAAGATTTTTAATGAAGCAGCTAAAATGCGTATTATTAGAAAGCCCAAATACATAAACAACCCGTTAAACTTGACATAAATTTTCATTTAGACACCTTAATTATAATTTGTCCTATTGAACACTTGAACTTCATACAGAATGTGTCAACTGAACACAAATTTAACAGAATCATATCAAAATTCGTGTGTGAAACTCGGTCTCTTTTGAGTGGCAGCCTAGACCAATAAAAAAGATCCATGTCAGCAAAAAAAAAAGAGATAAAATAAAATAAAGAGAAAGAGAGACGAAAATAATAAATAACAAAACCAAAAATTAAGAAAGAGTGATAGTCGAGAATTCATCAACGGCAGAGAAGGAGCTGTGTGTCTCCTACTCTTTTGCTTCTTTTTAAAAAGAAAAAAAAAATTAAAGATGAAGAAAAGGGTGGTTAATGGTTATGGTGATCTGATAAAGGGTGGACATTTTCCAAAGTAAATTTATCTCTTATTAGTGTAAATTAAAATGACAAGGGATCAGAAAACATTATTTTTTAATTAGAAGCATCTCAACTAAATTTTCTTTTGAGTAGAAGATGTTTAACGGATGCCGTTGGTAATGGCAGAGAGAAAGTAAGAAGAAAGGAAAGGGCTGGGAGAAAGAGATGAAGGAGGAGGAAGAAGGAAAAAAAAAGAATTTGTTGTCTTTTCACGCTCTCAAGGATGGTGTGTGACATTCACTATGCCACTTCAAAGAATTTGTGTCTAATAGATACACATTAAATTTAGTTCAAGTGTTCAATAGGAACAAGCCATAGTTGAGATGTCTAAGTAGAAATTGTATCAAGTTTAAGGGATTGTCTGTGTATTTAGCGTATTAGAAATGTGTATTGTTTTCCTTTCACTAGAATTTTTCCCACTAGATTTTTTCAAGTAAGGTTTTAATGAGACACATGATATCAAATAGACATCCAAGGGGGAGTGTTATAAATATTACTATTTATTATTGTGGATGTCTATTTTAGGAGAAAAATTAGGGTTAGTGGCTTTGGGATCAAGTCAGTTGTCCCCTATAAATATAGGAGTGAAAATCGTTTTAACCCCCCAACTTTACTTTAAAAATCAAACTTCCCCCTCAGCTTTGAACAATAGTCATTCTCTACCCTTTATCCTAATTGAATTTTTAAAATTCCTATTTTACCCTTACATTATCAATTTGTCTTTTTTACTTTTACTTCTTTAAAATCATGATTTTTGTAATCTCTTTAATCTATGTAAATAATTTCCTACAAAAAATAAATATTATTTTCGAGACGGAAAATAAAAGAGAAATAATAGTTGAGTAAATAACTTAATGTCGTTCTAAATAATGAGAAGAAAAAAATTCTTTTTATTGATAATAATCAAAACTCTGATTTCTATTTATACAAGTAAAAATAACATGTTAACTTGATAAATATCTTTCAATGCAGGTAATACAAAATAATAAATAAAATTAGAGGTATATTCCGTAACAAATTCCTATAAGATTATCTATATATATATTATAAATGAATTTTAATTATTCCATTAATGACAACTAAAAATCATTATATATTGACAATAGAGAATAAGAGAGTAGTGACACTAAATATATATAGATATATATATAAAATAAATATGTGTGTGTGTGTGTGTGTGTGTGTGTGTATTAAAATATCAACCATAAAAAATAATATTATATTTTATGATAAATTCATAAAAGGATTATTATAATATGAATTTAAATAAAAATCTATAACTACCTAGGTTAAAAAAAAATTATATATAAAAAGGTATTACATAGAAGGGGGATTGAAAATGTCAAGGGTAAAATAGACATTGCATAGGATAAAGGGGGGAGAATGTCTATTGTTCATAGTTGAGGGGGAAGTTTGATTTTTAAAGCAAAGTTGGGGGGTGAAAATCATGAATATAAAGGTTCTCTATCTGTTAATTTTCATGAGCAGGAACGAGATTAAACTATATTTTGTATTGCTCAACTGAGAAATGTAACCGCGTACATGTTTATATACATGAGAAAATGGAAAATATCTACCTATCTGCTCTAACCGACCCAAGTGGGCCTAACCGACTTTTGTGGTATGTTAAATTACAAAATTGCCACCGAAGCTTCTAGGTTACAGCTGTACATTAGTAATAGAATTATGGCATGACACTTCCTTATTCTTTAATTTCAACATCACTGCAAGTCCCTCTGAACTGTGATTAGGAGCAGGTGAAGGGCCATTGTCAACACCCCTCCTCAAGTTGGAGGGTGAAGACAAGACCCCAACTTGCCAAAAAGAGAATTGTGTTGAGGTCCAGGCAGAGATTTGGTAAAGATATCGGCGAGTTGCGAAGAAGTGGGGAGGAAAGACAATGAAATAAGACCAGATTGGAACTGTTGTCGGATAAAATGGCAATCCAGTTCAACATGTTTGGTGCGCTCGTGAAAAACGGGATTTTTGGCGATGTGAATAGCCGCTTGGCTATCAGAATAGAGAGGAACAGGCAAAAGGGGAGAAATAGAGAGATCGGACAAAAGACGAACGAGCCAAGAGAGCTCGGCAACGACACGTCACATGGAGCGATATTCAGCCTCGGCGGAGGACAAAGAAACTGAAGGCTGCTTTTTCGACTTCCACGAGATAGGGCTACCCTCAAGGCTAATATAAAATCCACTAACCGAGGGCACCCGACCCTTATCAGGCCGAGCGAACCCTCAAACTATCGTAATACTCGTAAAGGCTAAAAATCATAAATACATAATAAAGTTTTAAAAAAAACGAACATATTATATCGTTTCAAATCAAACACAACTTACGACCGTACAAATGGGGAACACGGATCCCGCAATATCATGTATAACAAATGGCAAAGGCAAGGCCGGGCTACAATGACATCAAACACACGACTAATCAAAGTCTCTAACATGACCTGAAGATCATAACACAAACAACAATTTGCACAATCGGATCAAGCCGGAGAATGTCACGCTCGCCAATCCATGACTAAGTGCCGGAACATCTTCTCGCACTAACATCTTTAACTCAAGCGGGTGTATAACGCGCACATACAAACGATCGGGACATCGTCTCGAGCCCATACACATATATCGGGGCGTTGGCCGACCAAAGCTATAATATATCACAACATCTCAAAATATGAAAATCCATTTAGCCGATAGTCATAACCGAAATGAAAAAACCCAAAACAAATATACGAACACAGTCATAACTATTCACAACACCCATCCACATATATGTATACATATGCCGGTGAGCAAAACATATCACAATCATATTAATTCGGAAATCATATGCCGAATAAGTGTACATATATACATTTAGTAGCGAATGTCGAAGGCTTAGCTATTCTTCTTTCTTTTCAAAAAATGGATCTCCTAAACCTCACATATACCAAAATAGATCATATCATGATAAACGACTTTTAACCGATGTAAATGATACGTACTTAAAGCATGAATATCTATATACATGTAACACATAACGTGTCCCGCCCTCCAAAATCAGGGACTTGCCTAGAAACATAAATCATGCGATGTCATATCATCACATCGTCACATTATCGACATAAGTATCATCATGTACACATGCATATATATTGTGTCCCGATTTCCACATTATCGAATCATTATATCATGTCATATACATATATAACATATCATATATCCTAGGGGACGGTATAATGGGTCATCATATCATGTACGATATAACGTGATCGCCCTCCCGCCTGAGGGCGCCACAACACATCATATATGCCAAGTTTTCGCCGCTCCCCCATCTCATCACACATCATATCATAAACGTGCCCCGGCCCCAGGGACCCGTGAATATCATCACATCATAACACCATAATAATAGTCGCTCATCATCTAGTGAAGCTCATCATACTTCGCATCGTCGTGCACGAATACATGCCGGCCCGGACTCGCGAAGTGAATAAGTAACAAACATCGCACGAGCAGAGTGAGATCTATACGCATCTCCAAACATATTTCAAAGACTTAATAGGACAATCAAAACAAACTATCATTCCGTAACCAAGCACTAACCAAATCAAGTTTCTTTCGAACATTATTCTAACATATCAAATATAATTTAGCAATTAGAGTTACGTATCAAATCATATGTATAAATCATTAGTCACTTCATACATTTGATAAAATAAGTAATAATCATATTAAGTCGATTATTAGCCATATTAAGTTATATTAAAAAGTCCTTAGAACCGTACAAAGGAAAGTCTCGGGCCCACGGAAGTACCAAACCAATCCGAGCCCGCCTATGAAAGTTAAAGTCATTATGTTATAGAATCAACCTCCCACGAGCGTTTCAAAGCAATCCGAGCCCATATGTGAAAGATACGACGTTCGTAGACATAAGATCCTTTTATGAACATATTCTTTATCTAACATTCTTATTCAATCATATCAAAGACACAAGGACCATATTTTACTACCTTAAGAACACCATGTCAAGAAACAATAAGAATCGTAGGCATGCTCGGATCGGAGGAGTTCACCCCGAGGGATCATATCATAGCCTATTTACCACTAAGACATGCCAAAGAAAGAAAGGTGAGCTTTACATACCGTCCGCTTCCTAAGCTAATCCAAACTTAAGTCTGGGATGCCCACGATCCACAATAATGTCATTAATACAAACATTAGCTATAGGCATCTAAGATTCAATTCCACACTAGCCACTTAATTCAATAAAAATTTCGGGCAAAGACTTATATATTCACCAACCCCGAGAATTTAACTCGGCCAACTATCAACAACAACCAAACCCACAATCATAATGACAACATCCATAATCAATTCAAAACGCATTCTAACATTAACGACTCCCTTTCTACATAGGTCAACAATATTCCATTTATGTCAAATAAACTACATACATTCAAACTAACACCAATGATCATATTCAAATATTATAATCCGAGAGCCATTCAAACAAGATTCAAGAACATTTTAAGCAATCCATAAAACTCAAAATAACCCATTCAACGTCCAACACTACCCGAATTCCTCCAAGTTCAACAAGGACAACAACACATTTCTACCTTCCAAATTCATGAACTACACCCACAATCCCATACATTACAACGTGATCTTTACAATTATAGAAAACATAGTAAAATCATATTGACTTCCAAAACAGCCCACAACAATTACAACTTAACATAAGTCATTAAACTTTCATTATCATCATAGATTCTACAACAACAACAACCAAAATATCAAATAAAATTAATCCATCTCTTCCACACAAGATGACCATATTCGGCCACCCCATATTCGCCCCTCAACACACACAACTTCATACATTTCATCCATTCCAACACATTACAACAACACACAAACAAGCTATATACAATTAATTCACTATCTCCACACAACACACACCACACGGCCACAACCATACACACGGCCTTACTTCAACATGCCACTTTCATGAATTTCATCCATTTTTACATACTACATACATACACAAACCATTCATAACATATGTAAAAATAAGATTGAATCATACCTTTTCCTTCACCTTCAACTTCACAACTTAGCTAGGGTTTTTTCTTGCAAACAACAAAACGAACGGTTTAACGAGGGAAAACATGAAACAACCATCTCACGTTAAAGATGGACCTTCCCTTTGTTTGAATTTTAAGAAGAAAAAATGACTTGTGATCAATGTTATTAATCTTCATATATATATATAATAAAGGCCACATGGCCCTGTGCCCCTATTTTCCAATTTCTCTTCAAGCTTTTCTTGATTTTTAATAAGTGTTGAAGATGATGAAAAAATGTGACTAATTAGTCATCCTTTGCTAACATATATAATAGCCATCCAACTTTGCCCTTAATATTCCATGCCCACTTACAAAGAACTTGCACCCTAAACAAAGCCGAAAACTTTATTTTTTTCCGCCATTGTCCTTTTCATACAAAACTAGGTAAAAATTAACTTTTAACCCCAAATCTCCTTAATATTCCATACCACAAAATCATAAGCAAGACAACGATGTCTTAAAACAAGATCGTGGTTAAAAGTCTCGACTTCGGGAAAAATCGTATCCCGATGTTGAAAAAGGTAAGTCTTGAAGACCCTAATTTTCGTGATTAACTCGGATTGTCCCAATGTACAAAATACGGGATATAACAGAGAACTAACAGGAGACTGAGACAAACAGTTAAATTCAGATAGAAGCTCGAGTGTAAACTTGTGTTGACTCAAAATCAACCCTTGAGGCTCGCGAAGAACCTCCATGCCCAAGAAAAAAAATAAGTTGCCCAAATCTTTGATTTTAAATTCATCATCAAGGAATTGCTTTAACTCTTGTAGCTCCTGCAGCTTGTTTCTCGTAAGGAGAATGTCATCCACGTAAACCGCAACCAAAGAAACTGAATCACCAACCCTTTTATAGAAAAGAGAGTAGTTGTTAAGAGAGTGAGAGAAACCCTTGAAATTCAGAGCGGCAGTAAGACGAGCGTACCACTGTCGCGAAGCTTGGCGTAAACCATAAAGAGACTTCTTCAATTTACAAACAAGATTAGGTGAGGGAGAGTGTAAACCAACGGGAAATTTCATATAGACCTCCTCATGGAGGTCCCCATGAAGAAACGTATTATTGACGTCAAGTTGATACAAACCCTACCCTTTTTTAACAGCTAAAGCCAAAATACACCGGATATTGGTCATCTTAACCACTGGGGAAAACGTCTCGGTGAAATCGATATCCTCTCTTTGAACATCACCACGAATAACCAAACGAGCCTTAAGCCTTTCCACACTACCATCAGACTTAAGCTTAACCTTGTAGACCCATTTGCAAGGGAGAGCCTTCTTCCCAACTGGTAGAGGTACTACATCCCAAGTATCATTGGCGAGCAATGTATCAATTTCTTTAGCCATTGCTTCCTGCCAACCAGGGTGCGTGGCAGCTTGACTATAAGAACTAGGCTCATGAATGTGAGGAATAGAATTAATGAGCTGTTGATTAGATTGAGATAGTGCAGTGAAAGAAAACTGGGTAGGAGAAACAGAGGACAGAAAACAGGGAGTGGAGACATCAGTCAAATGGACTGCACCACAAACATAGTCAGTTAGGTAATTAGGAGTTTTGTGAGCCCGGAGTGACTGGCGCAAAGCAGTGGTAAAATTGTTAGGTAGAGGAGTAAAGGGAGAAGGAACGGAGAATTAGAGAGAGACGAAACAGGGGATTGATCAGGTAAAGGAATAGGAGAGTTAGGAACATCACGATAAGAGGAAGAATCAGAGGGAGTAGAAGATGAAGCAAGGGAGTTAGGTGAAGGAGGAGTTGGGCGAGAAACTATAGAAGGATCAGAAGATAAGTAGGGATCAGTAGGTGAGGAAGGAAACATAGAAGAATGAGTATGCTTTAAGTAAGAGAAAGGAAATATATAATCATGGAAAATAACATCTCGAGAAATGAATATATGCCTAGTCTGTAGGTTCAAAAGTTTGTACCCTTTTTCGCCAAATGGGTATCCAAGGAACACACAAGCAACCGCCCGAGGATCCAGTTTACCTCTGTGATTAGGAAGGGTAGATGCATAACATAAGCACCCAAAGCAGCGAAGAAATGAATAGTCAGGAATTTTGTGAAAGAGAAGCTCAAATGGGGTCTTAAAATGCAACAGTTTAGTGGGGTATCCGTTAATCAAAAATGTTGTTGTAAGGAGACACTCACCCCAATAACTAATGGGAAGGTGAGACTAAAATAAAAGGGCTCGACAAACTTCTAGTAAATGCTTATATTTGCGCTCCACGACGCCATTTTGTTGAGGAGTGTCAACATAACTGGTCTGGTGGATAATACCTTTAGACAAAAAATAAGAAGAGGATGCAATGCTGGAACCAAGTTCCAGAGCATTGTCAGACCTCACGATTTTGATTTTAGTGTCAAACTGCCTTTCAACCATAGAAATAAAAGATTGAAGAATAGTGAAAGCATTTCCCTTTGAACTTAAGTCCAAGTACCCCGGCTAAAATCATCTACAATAGTAAGGAAGTATTTAAAACTGTCATGTGTAGGAGTCTTATAGGGACCCCATGTGTCAATGTGAATGAGCTCAAAAATATGGGAAGTAGAGATAGTACTAGAAGAAAAAGGTAATTTGTGTTGTCTGGCTAGGGGACAAATATCACAGGGAACTGAATCTTTATTAACAACAGCTTGTAGTAAGCAAGTAATGCTCCTCATGCTAGATATGGGCATGTGCCCCAGTCTAATATGCCATACATTGTGATGTGAATCCACTGAACTAGACAAAGATTGAATAGAAATACAACCTTTAGAACTAGATGCTGAATGACAAGGAATACAAGTAACAGAATTAGGAGTAGAGCTAGACAAAGAAGCTGAAACAGTGGAGCATTGTCCAGATGATGGATGAGTAGACTGAAGGATGTATAAACCATTCTGAATTCTACCAAGAGCCAGAGGCCTCTTCAGTGAAAGGCCCTGCAAAGAACACATGAAAGCCGAAAAAATAAGATCACTACCAAATTGAGAACAAAACTTGTGAACAGATAACAAGTTAGATTTAAACGAAGGCACATAAAGGACTTTATCAAAGGTAAGATCAGTGCCTGAGTGTGTGACTTTGATTTTAAAAGAGTTGGGCAGGTTTACTGTTAGAGTATGAGCCAAAGGTTTGAGATTAGAAAGAATGGATCTGTCAAATGTCATGTGCTCAGAGGCACCTGAGTCAAGTATCCAAGAACGAGATATGGAGAGATTAGGAAGTAGAACAGGTAAAAAAGGGGAGATACCAACACAATTGGTAGTAACGTTGACCTCTAAACTTGAAACAGTCTGCTGTCCAAGTTTAACTTGTTGTAGCATGTCCATCAGCTGAGAATATTGCTTTAGACTGAGTCCCATAGTGTTAGAAGAAGAAACTTGAGTTTGAGTGCCTTTTGTGCTGGGGAAATCAACAACCTGATTACCATATCCAATGTAGTAGTTGTCTGCAGTAGAAACAGAGTTACCCTGAACCATGTGTTGGTTCTGAAAATTCCCAAGCCTATTGTTATTGAACTTAGAATGTGGCGGATAACCATGTAGTTTATAACACTTCTCTATGGTATGAGTTGATCCAGGTTTCTTGCAGAAAGTGCAATTATACGAGTTCGAATTCCCAACATTTGAATTAAAATTCCTCTTATTATCTTCATATGGTCTAGGCGGTCCTGGTCTATTATTACCATTTCCACCATTTTGATTAAAAATCGAATTCCCTGAATATTGTGGTTTCCTGTGTGCAGATGCAGTAAAAGAAGCTGACTCCATAGGAGAAGAAGCCACATGTTGAATGGATCTCTATCTCTCCTCTTAAAGGAGTAAACAATACACTTTGTCAATATTAGGAGCTGGGCTCATCATCATAATGTTGCCACGAGAAGCAGTGTAAGTATCGTTAAGTCCCATCAGAAATTGAACAAGTTTTTGCCTATTCTCAAGGGCTTTGTTCTTTTCCTTGGCTTCACATTTACAATCAACACAAGTACATGGAACCCTTGCATCTAGGGCTTCAATCTCATCCCAAACAGCCTTCATGTTATTGAAGTGTGTAGCAATATTATTCGAACCTTAGACAGTTTCTAACAATTTCTTTTGTAAAGCAAATAATTGTGCAACATCATATTGTCCATACCTATCTTCAAGTGTTCTCCACAAATCTCGAGCAGATTTAGAATGAAGAACACTAGATGTGATCTCCTTAGTCAATGAATTCAATAACCAAGCCATCACCATATCATTGCATCGCACCCACAAATCCAGGTAAGCTGAGGCATCGCTTGGTCTTACTATCATTCCATTGATAAAACCCAATTTATTCTTAGCCGATAATGAAATTAACATCGATTTTCTCCAATCTACATATCCAGTTCCATCAAATGGTGAGAACACCAAAACCACTCCAGGATTATTTGAAGGACTCAAGTAAAGAGTATGTGAGCTTTCAACCACAGTTTGCTTGGCAACAAATATGCTATTGTCAGCCATTAGAGACAAGAAATAACAAAACAGACTCAAAAGAGAAGAAATTTTGTTGAATCGCAACTGAGAGAAACAACGATTTCTTCCAATAACTTGAAGAAATCCACAAAACAATACGAACAAAATGAGGAAATTTAGAGTAGAATCCAAACAAAAATGAGGAAATTCAGAGTAGAGTCTGAACCAAATGAAGGAATCCGAACAAAAATGAAGAAATTCAGAGTAGAATCGAGTACACAAGCTCTGATACCATGTTAATTTTCATGAACAGGAACGAAATTAAACTATATTTTGTATTGCTCAACTAAGAAATGTAACCGCGTACATGTTTATATACAGGAGAAAATGGAAAATATCTACCTATATGCTCTAACCGACCCAAGTGGGCCTAACCGACTTTTGTGGTATGTTAAATTACAAAATTGCCACCGGAAGCTTCTAGGTTACAGCTGTACATTAGTAATAGAATTATGGCATGACACTTCCTTATTCTTTAATTTCAACATCACTGCAAGTCCCTCTGAACTGTGATTAGGAGCAGGTGAAGGGTCATTGTCAACACTATCATTGTAAATAATCCCTCAAGAGAAATAAAAGAATTATCTTCTCTTCTCTCTCTATCTGTATTATTCTTCTTCTTCTAGTTTTATTATTTTATACCAGTATTATTATTATTATTATTATTATTATTATTATTATTATTATTATTCATTAGCGCCGTCTTTTAAGTTTCTGTATGTGATCTGTCATTCTCCTCATGCATACAAAAGTCAGTTTGGAATCTCCTCACTCTTACAAGTTACAATGCGAACACCATTAATCAGAATACTGCTGCCAATCAATTGATTAATTCCACTACTAATTTAAAATAATTTTACTAATTGACCTTAGCTTGTGTTTTAAATGATCCAACTTAAGATTTCATTTGATTAATGCCTAGAATGATCCTCAAAACCGTCTTTTGATTCGTCGGCTTTTGTCATTATTTTAATCCAAATACAGACCACAATAGAATCTACTAATATTATACGCATTATGTATTATTTAATGGTTTGAGTCTTCGACCCTATAGTTCCACACTTCCACTTCCACTTGATATATGCTGTCTTACATTAATTAATAGTAGCAACAAATTAAGGTGGCAAAGTTCTCAGACCTTAATGTTTTTCCAGCTTCCACGTGAACGACAGTTTACAAGCACTAGCGAAGAATATTTTTATTATGATAGTCACTCTTTTGTTAGGATTATTCAATTAATCAAACTATATACTACTAGTGTTAAGCAACATACATTGCGATTAGGATGTAAAAAAGTGTAATATCTTTAATGTACACTGAACCAGCTGAACTGTGTGCATTTCACCTTTGTGAATTTCCTTAAAATGTATGAGGACCCCTTTTCATCCTTCGAGAGAAAAAAAAATCTATAGGATTTAAAATATCAGAGTTCTATATGTTACGGTAAATAATGATACTTATTATTAGCAATTGTTCTATTATTTCTTTAAGGAACAAAAGAGTACATATGATTTTACCATCTCCAATGAAAATATTTATTTGATATTTTGAAGGCGACACATCTAATTTTGTGGTAAATTCGATGTTAGTAATGTCTAATTAGTGAACTAACAGATTTGTCAAATTATGAAAGATATGTCGAACATCTATTTCACATTTTGTAGAAGATCATGCACAAAAAATAAATATTGATGAATACATTTTGTTTTATCTCCTTCAGTATATTCTCTTTTCAGTTGAGCTATGCAAGCAGCATTGTCTTCATACATAAATATTACTATTGCAATCTTCGTCATAGTTACTTAATGTGTTGTCATTGATCTCAATCATATATAGTCTCAGCTAGCTTCATATATGGCTATTATCTTTGTGTGATTTAAAGATGTAGCAATTATAGTTTGTTTTATTGAACGTCATCATATGATAGTACCTCAGAAGTAAATATTGAGGTAGTAACACAGAAGGTCATCCAACTATATGTAATGCTCTCAAAGTCATGTTTCTTTCTTTTGTGACAATAAGGTCACTTTACTTTCTCTATATATATCACATTAAAAATCACCCAATTAATATTTGGCCAACAAAATATGACATGATATTTAATTTAGTCCACATGGACTTTTTTCATTTTCTTTTCTCAGTCCACACATGGCAATAAGACTTGACTAACCCAAACCTATAACCCAAATTAATCCTTATTAACCCTATTCGGTTGGACAAAACTCTCACCAAAAATTCAGAACTTGAAAACTACTTGTGTATTGAAGTCAAAAGCTATGAAATCTCAAAGAAACTGGTTTATCTCTTCCCCACAGGCATTATTTTTTGCAAAAATGGACCACTAGGTCAATGGTGTTGCACGGAACATTAGGGAAAACTAGGATGCTCTTATTCTGATTAATTATTAGTGTTGTCAATATATGATAGGAGTACGATTTATGGGTCAGAAAGAAGGATCAAACTTCAAGAACTATATTTACTTAATGTCGGTAAAAAAATCCTTATGGACTCGCTTGAAAAAAAAAAAAAAAAGACTGACACGATTTTAATAAAATGATGGGCCAATTTTTTCCAGAGAGAGTGAAATCCTATTTTAATTTAGAGAGAATAGTGTTAATAAGAGTCAATTTAAGTTTGGGTCGGGTCGGATTGGATCTTATTACCATGTAGACTGAGGAAAAAAAATCTATGTGAACTAAATTAAATGTCATGGATTCATGTATTTGAGGAGTTGGCAGTTGCTGTCTTTTCTCTTCGCAAGTTTGCAACTTGAGAGGAGTTGACCCAGTGTTCATTTTTTTCTTTTTTCTTTTGATTTTGATTTGGGGGACTGCTACTTCAAAGATATGATTGGCTGGGACGTGCCCAACTAACTATAAACAATAATGTTACCGATATTATATTCAGTGTTTAATACACACTTTGGGGTCAATATCCAGAGGATACATGCCGAGAAGTTTGAAGGTAAAACATTCCTTACCAAAAGCGACTCTATTCTCAAGGCTCGTATTTAAACCATTTGATTAAGAGTGAAGAGTACTTATCGTTTCATGACTTTAATGTTTTGCTGACATTAGTGACTGAATTATGTGTGCTAAAATAATTTGCTTTCAGTAAATCTCTTTTTAACTGAAATATTATAATTAAATTATTCTTTTTTTGACTGATGAAATATTTGCTTGGGAGAAAAAAATTCCTACAAAGAGAAGTTACCCCACATGGCAAATGTGGCTATTAATCGGAAGGGACATAAAATTTTACTCTGGTACTACTACCAAAAGGCGGACTCAATTTAAAAAGACACGAAATCCTTCTTCTGGAATTTGACTTGTGTGATAAAGGTTAATAATTAATTGACATTCCAAAATGGCAACTTGAACCTCAAATACTCAAACTATATTTATTAGCAACTTGGACCTCAAATACTCAAGCTATATTTATTATACAAAAATAGAATGGAGGAGGTTCATAATATGAGTTTAAATTTTAATATATAATGTCGGTCCAGTGTAAAGCTTTTTGACTGATTGGACATGAAATTTTATAAAGACTTTGAAACTTACGATTTCAAATATGCTAAGTATAATATTATGTGGATATAAAATCATGTCATTAATGGTAAAAACTGAAACAAAGCAACTAAATAAATGGCAACACTGCATTTGCATAGAGTAAACCCTCAATGATCTACAGAGCGAAAGGAAAAATATTTATTTGCATTGCTGTGACAGATATAGAAAGAGACAATGAGACAAATACCTGATTCTAGGAGAGGTGGAATCCTCATAATATTAATAATCCATGAACGCCGTCATTTTACGTTTTGTATATGACCTGTCATTCTCCTTATATGCTTACAAAACTCAGTTTGGAATCTCCTCACTATTAATCAAAAGACTGCTAATTAATTAATTCCACCACGTTACTAATTTAAAATACTTGTAATAATTGACCTTAGCTTGTGTTTTAGATTATCCCACTCAAGAGGCCGTTTTATTAATGACCAGAATGATCCTCGAAACCGTCTTTTTTGATTCGTCGGCGTATTCTATTAATTTAATCCAACTAGGACATTTGGACATAAACCAAATACAGAACACAACAGTATCTATTAATATTATACGTACTTTGTATTATTTAATGGTTTGACTCTATAGTTCCACTTGCTGTCTTTTCATTAGTTAATACAGTAACAACAAATTACGGTGTCAAAGTTCTTGGACCTTAATGTTTTTCCAGCTTCCACGTGAACGACAGTTAACGAGTAATCGTGAAGAATTTGTTTTATTATAACAGTCACTCTTTTGCTAAGATAATATAGTTACGCTGAATCAGCTGAACTGTGTGCATTTCACCTTGTGAATTTCCTCAGTCATGTATGAGGACAGCTTTTCATCCTTCCCAAAAAATAAAAGAGAATTTCGGTATATAAACAAATGATTCAGGATATATCAAAGTTTATGGGGCAATCATCTACCAAATCTGGATAGCTAGGAATCATAAAATTTTCAAGGGGAAGGCTTGAATAGTAGTTTTGCTCAAAGTGTAATTAAGGAGAGAGTAGACATGTTTAGATACTCGAAGAGAGGTAGGAAATGTGCCTATTTGATACAGTCCTTTTGTAGTTAAGTTTTCTCCTTGGAGGCTCACTAGATCTTGGCACCCTTCCTGGAAGGTGGTCGATCGAGTCTAATGGGTGCTCTTTTTTTTGTTTGTGGTAATATTTCAAAGTTTACTATAAAAAAAGAAATTTTATAAGTTATGGTAATAATGATGCTTGTTATTAATTAGGCATTATTCTATTATCTTGTTTTATGGGATTTTCCTAGTTTACTCGTAGTCGTTGGTTAAGGCTAAATAAAAAAAATTGGAAGATTTAGTATTAGAAGCGTAGCATTTGCCCTGTAATTTTGTGTACTAAAGCATGAGACTGTTCTTCATAAACAGACGAAAGCAGAAAGCTGTAATATGATCGGTTTTCTAAAGCCACACTTGAAGAAGTTTAACTACTTGGGGCAGCGGTAGCCACATAGACTGAATGTGAAGTGTGGTCAGTTGAATTATGTTCATAATATAAGAATTTATATTGTATATATAGGTTAAAAGTTAATTTTTATAAATATGTATATCAAACTTTAAAAACTTTTAACGAAATTCCTGATTTCGCCATCGACTTGAGTAGCCATTGCAATCATTATGAGCAAACCCTCTTCAATAATAAATGGATTAATGAGCTTGGGCAGTAAGGATAAAATCATAAAATTAGTTAGTTGAGCTGCTTTGGAAAATAAGGGCATATATGAAAAGTTTGGGTAATGGTAAAAGTTCTTTGGTTAACAATTTCTACCAGATGATGACATAGTTTAGTTAACATTCCCTCTTAAAATAAGAGTCACCGCAACAAAAATCACGCCTATTAAGAAATTAATAAATATAATGTGGAGTTCACTAAACTACTCCAATTTACATTTGTTTTTTGAGAATTGAGCAATACTCCTAGTATTAAAGGGGACTAGTCCTTTAATGCTAAGGACATAGTAAGAAACACCTATCAATTTTTATCTTGAATTCCTAATATGAGACTTATTTTGGGCCAAATATTTTTCTCTAAGGTGACTTATTTTGGAACGGATCGGAGTGAGTATAGAGTAGGTATAAATTGAGCATTTTTGTTATTGAAAATACTTGGGGTATAAAAACACTGCATTTGCATGGAATAAACCGTCTCCACAGCCAAAAGTAACATAAAATTAGTGTATTTGCTATGAGAATATAGCAGAAGACAAATGAGACAAAACCCAAATTCCGGAATCTGTATGGTGGCTGACTTTCTATTTTTGCCTACAAAAAGTTGGGTGGAATCTCTCCCTCTTACAACCGCAGATATTTAGTCAAAAGACTTGTAGTCAAAAGTATGCATATACTACAAACTATCACCCACCACTTTTTAATGAACTAAATGATTCAACTTTTAATGAAAATATTTTAAAGGACTTTCTTCATAGATTATGTTCCGACTACCCACTGAAAACGTCCCGCTTTTTAATCCATACGGTGATATTCAACCATCCTTTTCAATTTATCGGCATATGCTATTATTTTAAGGCAATACATCGACAATCCTTATGATTCGACTCTATAGGTCATGTTGATGCTAATTCACATCAATCCAATGGAAAACAGGGAGTGCTAATTCACATCAATCCAAAAGGGGTCATATATAAAGCACTCTCTATGTAACATTAGCATTAAAGTTTTCATTATCAAATCCATAAGGATTCTAAAACATATTAATAAAATTAAATTAATCACAAGATAGCACATGATAAACAAGGAGTAATACGTCACACTCATCCTTTAATACAAAGCTGATCACCATTTAATTAGGCCATTTAAATTCACGTAAGAATTGCAGCAATATTCAAAAACCAGTAACATACTGCATGAATTCCAGATCAGACTCCAAGCCTTCCATTGTTTCAGGTGATAAAACCACCTCTAAATCGACGCTTCCTCCTCCTTCTCTCCCTGGAAACGCTGATATCTTCCCATCAAACTTATTCGCCCGACCACTCCTTACTGCAACTGGTCTCCCCCACCCGAAATCATTGTCATACATTGGAAACCTCGGCGAGCTCCCCATTGTCAGCATCGCTCCGTCAAAATTCCCCAACGGAAAACACCGTGGGTCCTTCTCCCAATCCTCTACAAACTTCCTCACCATAACATCATCGTGCGCCTTCACATTCTCGTTCAATTGCTCCGCACACCAATGCAGATCGTTAGATAAAACGTCGCCTGCTGATGCATAAGTTGGAATGCTCTGAATTGCGTTGCCGAAGTGTAAGGGATTTAGCTTCGGTTGGAGACGGTGACGACAATTTACAGCCATTCTGAATGTCGTCATTTTCGAAGATGGGAACTTCCGTGCACGTGTCACTGCACGCCACAGCAACGCGCAAAGGGATTGAAATGATGAAATCTCATCCACTGGATTTATCGTGTCCGTTTCTGCTTTCATATCGAATTTCAGGGGATCGTTTCTCTGTTTTCCCATCAATTTAACGATATTAATTTCTCCGTCGAAATCCAATATCTGATTGTTGGTCTTCGCTTTGAGTCTTAGAATTGATTCTCTTTTGAAACTAAATATCCTCTCCCTCAATGGGGCATCACCGGCGAAAGTAACTTTAGGGCCATCAGCCGGGAGTTTTAGCACAGCGTTTGAAATCAAGATTGAATTACGGGTAAAATCAGGCTGCCTTATAATCCTTTTCACACCCCTGCTAACCTCAGCAAATGTATTGAAAAAGTTCCAAAAAGATGTCCCGTCAGTGACGGAATGATTGACGGCGCAGCCAATGAAGACGCCGTCAGCTAATTCAGTTACTTGGACGGCGAGAAGAGGGCTAAAATGGCCTTGATAGCTCACTTTTTGATCAAACGGAAAGAACTCTTTGACATGATGAGGAACATCAATGGAGCCTATGACATCGCGAATGTAAATGTGAGTGGCTGTAGCATGTACAAAATCAACGCCAGCGTCGTTGCAAGAAATGTAGACGTAGCCATTTGAGTCTGTGAAGAATCGACCGGCTAAGGGAGGGAAGTGAGTGAGTGTTTGAGAAAGACTGAGTTTGAGAAGGGAAATGAGTTGGGTGATGGGAAAAGAGGGACGAGTAAAGAGAGCACCTTTCTGAATGTAGTGAACAGACAGCATTGAAAGATCGGAAACAGAGAGTTTGAGATCAGAAAGAGATGATTTTTGAGATGGAAAAATAGTGCATTTGGAGACCAAAGTAACAGATGCAGAAGACATTGTTAGCTCTGTACTAAGCTTTACTCTTATTAGTTGGAATGAGGAGTGAAAGCTGAGGATATTGAAGTGAGCAGTAAGAGGGGCTTTATATAGGTTTGGTATTTCAATATTATGAGAGGGGATTAATTCATGCATTTGATGAGATGGAGATTCTTTATTTGATATTTGTGTTGGCTTTCTTAGCTTCTTTCCATAAGATGTTCTCTGTCTTGCAACTCGGGGGAGTTGACCAGAGCTCATTTTAATAGTTAATTAGAGTAGTATTTGAATGAGTAGTATCTGAATGGGGACTTGCTGGTTCAATCATATCACTGGACAGGAACGTGCCCGACTATAAACACCAATGTTGCTGCATGTATTAGTGATTTAATAATTATCACACACAATTATATGGTTACTGGACTCGATATTTATACCGGATTATATTATTTTATCATGATTAATTATTAATTAAGTTAAGATTATATGTTAATTAACTGTGATCTAGTGATTAAAGTGTATGTAAAGACAGTGTCATATTTTCATCTACTT
Source organism: Lycium ferocissimum (assembly GCF_029784015.1). Taxonomy (NCBI): domain Eukaryota; kingdom Viridiplantae; phylum Streptophyta; class Magnoliopsida; order Solanales; family Solanaceae; genus Lycium; species Lycium ferocissimum. Next base: position 38,297,081 of record NC_081349.1, read on the forward strand.
GGTGAAATCTCTCTGAAACTAAAAGCATTAAGGGCCTGTTTGGAAAGTCACCTGGTAATTGGAATTGGTGTAATTACACGGCCTAGTAATTACACAAAGAGTATAATTACAACGACCTCGCTTTGTTTGTCATAACGTAATTACGGTGTAATTACAAGCGTCTTGTTTGGTTGCACAAGTGTAATTACACGATCAGTTAATTTAAAAATAAAATTTAATTATAAAAAATTTAAAATTAATATTTAAAAAATATTGCTTTTATAAATGATATTAAATTAGTTATTTAATAACACATTGTTTCTTGAAAATATATTAATTGATAATCATATATTTGTAACTAATATTGTAACAAAACTAATTGATATATATTTTTCAAATTAATATTTAATTTTAATTAATTATAAAACTTAAAAGAAGACCTTTTTTGTGAGAGAGTCATGGATTGGATGTTTGACAAAAAAATAATATTAATAAATATAATGCGATAACATTATTCAAATGTTTGACACAAAAAATCTATCAAATGTAAGTGAAAAATAAACAACATGCAATGTGAAAGCAAATAACTTAAAATTGAACATAATACTCTTATGTCAAATTCCAACATTACATAAGTAAGTTCCAACGTAACTTAAGTAAATAATTCAAAACAAAGGAAAAATATAAGTCTATAACCTCATTCACAATGAAATTCTACTTTAATAACGTCACTCGTTATATGTCAAGTTTGTTAATGACTCATTCTTTCCAATATTAAGAGGTGTAGTTTCAAATATTAGAATAATAACACGGTTATGCTAAATGAATAAAATAAAAAAATACGAGCAATTACATGGAACCACAAGAAGTAAAGGTTGGGAATGAGAAGAAAGAAAATGAAAAATAAATAATATAAAAATAAAAATACATTTAAAAAATAAAAATAATTCAAAAGTAAAAATAAAAAAGAAATTAAAATAATAGAAATAAAAAAATATTGAAAATTAAAATTAAAATAATAGAAATTTAAAATAAATTAAAAAGAAAAAGAAATTAAAGTAAAAAAATAAACAAACTAAAAAGTAACCCTGTAATTACGGGGTGTAATTACACCCAATTCTCAGCCCCCCCCCGAGAATTGGAGAGTGTAATTACACCCTCGTCAATTACACCCAATTCCCACCTAATCGTGTAATTACTTGGTCAAACAAACAGGTCAAACAAACAGGTTACACCCAATTACACCCAATTCCAATTACCTGTGTGGTTTTCCAAACAAGCCCTAAGGGTGTGGTTGGTATGGTGAGGAAATTGTTTTGCAATATTCTCATGTTTGGTTAGTTAAATTTTCTCTAGAAAAATAAGTTTATTAAAAATGAGAAAAATGACTTTCTCAATGAATGTAGGGAAAATAAATTTTATAAGTGACATTCCAACTTCATTGACTCTTCCCCCCAACCCCCAACCTCCACCTCTTGACCATCTCATCTCCCGCCACCTCCTAATCCCCACTCACCATCCCATCTCACCCTTATAATGTTTTGTTAGATTACCTATAATTGTTCTTGGAATAATATTATTGCTTACCACGTGCTAGAAAATAAATAAGATATCTACTTATTTTTCAAGAAAATATCTTTTTATAAAAAATGTTTTCCATGCAAAACATTTGCCTTCTACCAAACACACACACTAAATGAAATTATTGTTTTTTAAACTGTATAGAATATTCGAAATGGAGAAGTTCTAGATGTTGACTGGTAAGCAAAACAAATTACAGTCGTGCCCGTTGTATCACCAAATAGCGCAACCCCTATTCAACAGAAAAATCCGTCAATTTTGGACGCTTGTGCATTTTCTGTTTTGTCATAAACAAGGGTTAGTCTTATGTTTATTTTGCTTTTAATGTTTTTAACGTTTATACTTCGTTGAAAGCGTAAAACAAACTTACACCATCAAGTCACTTAACACATGACTATCACTCATAATCATATATATATATATATATATATTGCTTTTAATGTTTTTAACGTTTATACTTCGTTGAAAGCGTAAAACAAACTTACACCATCAAGTCACTTAACACATGACTATGACTATCACTCATAATCATACACACACACACACACACACATATATATATATATATATATATTGCTTTTAATGTTTTTAATGTTTATACTTCGTTTGAAAGCGTAAAACAAACTTACACCATCAAGTCACTTAACACATGACTATCACTCATAATCACACACACACACACACACACACACACACATATATATTTTGCTTTTAATGTTTTTAACGTTTATACTTCGTTGAAAGCGTAAAATAAACTTACACCATCAAGTCACTTAACACATGACTATCACTCATATATATATATATATATATTGCTCTTAATGTTTTTAACGTTTATACTTCATTGAAAGCGTAAAACAAACTTACACCATCAAGTCACTTAACACATGACTATGACTATCACTCATAATCATATATATATATATATATATTGCTCTTAATGTTTTTAACGTTTATACTTCGTTGAAAGCGTAAAACAAACTACACCATCAAGTCACTTAACACATGACTATCACACACACACACACACACACACACACACACACACACACATATATATATATACTTCGTTGAAAGCGTAAAACAAACTACACCATCAAGTCACTTAACACATGACTATCACTCATTATCACACACACACACACACACACATATATATATATATATACTAGTTGCGGTGAGGCCCGTTCTAAGAAATATAATATAATATGTAATTTTTCTTAAATAAGTATTTAGTGTTATATTTTTCTATCAGATAAATAATTTAATGTAATTGTAGGTTAAACATATCTTGTTGATAATTTTTCATAAATATTAAAGTCTCTTCGTAGTATAATTCGATAATTTTCAAAGACAATATATTGATGAGGAAGCACATTTAGTAGAAAAATTAGCAAATACCAAAGCGATGCAAGTAATTAGGTATTCCATAAACTAACATGATTAAGTATATATGATAATTATAAGTCACGAATATTATAAATTAAAGATTATTTTTGTATTTTAATGAATTTGTGAGCATTTAATTTTTATTTATAGATAGAAATAAATTTCTTTTGATTATTTATTATTTTTCACTCATTATTTTATGCGTCAAGTGTTTATGCTAGTTAAATGTGGTTTTTAACTTTAGTTTTAGACGAAATTCAAGAAATGACCTAAGTTGATTAAAACGAACCTCAAGAATCAATTTAGCTCTTATTTATATTTTATGCTTAAAATTTTTAATTCTTGATTAACCAAACAAGAGATTTAAAAGACAATCCGATCTTGATTGATACGCTACCTTCATTTTCAATACTTTACGACACCATGTAATAATTTTCCTTTCTATATTTATAAGCACATATATATATGAGCTTGCTAAAGAAGCAAAAATTTGGAGGTTTAAAACAAACAGAGAGTAAAATATGGAGAGAAACGTACGACATAGAACATATTAAATGTAAAGTAAGACCTAATAATGCATCAGTTAAAAAAAAATTTGCTCCAAAGTTATCTAAATTAATGTATAAGGACAAATAACGTAAAAGGTACTCTCCAGTCCCTATTATAGATGTTTTTAGCTTGAGCACACTCCTTAAGAAATTACTCACCCCAAAAAAGTAAGAAGCGTTTTTACTAAATTATTCTTAATTAAATAGAACTAATTTAATATGAGTTCTTAATTATGTAAAATTTACTTATCTAAATAAGAATATTAAAAGTAATTTATTTTGTACTAACTATAAAAGTTAAACGCACACTCCAAAGTAAACTTATACTTGAGTAGATGAAAAATAATACTGCAGCAAATTGGTGAAGGATTAGAATTATTTTTAAAACTTTTAAATGTAATTCTAAAATTGTTGATTATAAAGAAAATGCTATATTAGATCAAAAATATTTTAGAAATAGAAATTTAAGGTTGCTGATCGCTGGATTGCCTCTACTGTCTACTGTCAAACATTTTAAAAGAAGGCTTAAAAGAAAACCCCACATCATAAGGTCATTTCATCTCTTACACGGAATATATACTTCCTCCGTCTCAAAAAAATTATCTTAATATGATTTAACACGAAATTTAAGAAATAAATGAAATGTATGGTTCAAAATAAATCTTAGATATTTATATGTCTGTAAATCATTTCATAAAGTTAAATTATTTCTAAATATAGAAAGGTCTTAATTTTTTTGAGACAAATTAATAAGAAAAATAGGACAATTTTTCTGGAGTAGAGGGAGTATCAATTAAGCCTTATAGAAAGGCATGTAAAGATGGACTTATTTACAAAAATATACAAGACAATTAAAGTAATAAAATGGAAAGCAAGGGCAATAAATAACCAGCAAAAGTTGAATGGACGTGGGACCCAAATTTAAAAAGGTCTGTGAGGGTCTGGTCTTCATTAATGAATGAGGGCAATGCATGGAAAAGCCAAATTATAGCACCCACGTGTAAGCATACAAGGATTAGAAATTGTACCCATAAAACAATAAAGAAACACAATTCCTGAAAGACCCCTGTGAGGACGACCAAAAGCAGGTATCCACGCTTATATTAAGTAGTAATATATATATTTTACTTTTAATGTTTTTAACGTTTATACTTCGTTGAAAGCGTAAAACAAACTTACACCATCAAGTCACTTAACACATGACTATCAATCACATATATATATATATATATATATATATATATATATATATATATATTTTGCTTTTAATGCTTTTAACGTTTATATTTCGTTGAAAGCGTAAAACAAACTTACACCATCAAGTCACTTAACACATGACTATCACTCATAATCATATATATATTGCTTTTAATGTTTTTAATGTCTATACTTCGTTGAAAGCGTAAAACAAACTTACACCATCAAGTCACGTAACACATGACTATCACTCATAATCATACATATATATATATTATATTAAAAGCACGAAGGGTCTTAAGTTGAACTTTTTGTCGTTCATTAAAAGACTCTATAATAGACAAAATAGTTATTTACTATTATCCTAATATTTAGGACTTTGAAGTCAACTAAAATTTTATTTATTAAATTTTTTTTATACTAATTAGGTAGCAAGAAATAATATTTAGAATTTTAAAATTAATAATGATTTTACTCTGATAAAAAGTTAAGATTTTCCTTATATAAATTATACTAATATTAATAGCTTTAGAATTGCTTCCACGTAGAATTTTTTAAAATTAGATGGCAATGGACAAATTCAATTTGTTCAATTATGGTAAGAACGTAAAATATAAATCTCAAAGGCAACTCTTCCATAAATAATTTATAATGGAAAAATTTAATTATTTAGAACTTTACCTTGTATGGGACTTTGACCTATAATAATTTCTTCAAATTTGGGTTTTCTTTTAACTAGAGTTCTAATACACTACATTTGTGATGCCGGATATTAAAATCTATATATACTCATTCTCATAATAATAATCTTCCATTCCGTTCTTTTATTTTTCAACCTTTCTTCTTTGTAGGAGTAGCATATGCATTTATGTATTGCTTGATAAAAAAAATTCACTTTCAATTTCAATGATAGAATTCTAACTTTATATTTTTTATTTTTTTCTTTTCGTATCAATGTAATTTGAATTATCCAGTAGGTGAGTTCTTAATTTCTCATATGCTTTAAGCTTTTTTCTTTCTTCAATTTTCGTTTCTTCTTTACTTGCTTATGATATTACATGTGATTTATTGTGTTTTTGCAATATAATCTCCCACGTTAAAATTTTAGGTTTAGGAGCTAAATTTCTCTTTCTTTACTTGAAGTCGTTAGAAACTATGTCATTATCAATTTATTCTTCAATTTTTTTGTGTAGGCGAAAGAAGATTCGAGTATGTGATTGGGACTTCATGCCGATTAAGCTTGGATTTAAAGGCATGCTTTTGTGCTGAATTTTATTTGTCATTCATATTATTTCTATTTATGTTGCTGAGTTTTTTATCACCTATTTGAATATGTAATATGTTCAAGTTTATATTTTTTTTTGGCGGAACCATACGTATAAAGAAAATAGAGAAAATTGTATGTATCAATGAAATCAATCATATTTTTCATGCATATGGAATGATAGAGTCTATTATAATTAGACATGGTTACAAAACTTAAAAGAACGGGTTTCAAAGTCAAACTTGTGAAAAAAAAAATTATTTATTGTAAGGGATATATTTAAATATTTTCCTAATATTTAAGATTTTAAAATCACCTATATTTTGTATTTTTATTTTTGTCTTATTTGAACTATATAATATAAGGTATTTGCAAAAGAAAATAGTAACACATGAAAATCACATTAAAAGCTATCGTTTGCATAATTCCTTTATAGGTGATTACATGAGTCTTTATTGAAGGTACCGGACTCTTCCTTTATTTTTTCTCTCATAACTTGCAGGTTACAAGTTTCTTACAATTTTTCTTTGTGTACATGAAAAAATCTCTTCTTTGTGTATTTGAAAAACTATATAGATAAATACTTCTATAAAATAAGTTATTATTTCATGGTTTAGCAACTACTATTATTAAAAGATTCTATTAGCAATGAGCAATTCAGGGACTAATTAGCTACGAAGTTCATAGCTGATTATATTTTTATTTTGTAGTGAATATTTTCTAATATATAGCACATTTAAATATTCAACTAATTTATGTATTCATAAATCCTTCCAGCTTCCTTGAAAAAGTAACACCAAATATAGAAAAATCAGAGTAGGAACCTTTCCTGCACCTAAAGTTCCATTTAGGTTTAGGAGTTTGTATTATTTATTATATAAACAAAATTTGACACCAAAATTGAGAGAAATAAAGTAGGAAACTTTCGTGCACTAGAACTCCATTAGGTTTCAGAGTCTTCATTTTGTGTTAATAAACTATAATCGATTTAATTTTGTATAATTTGATTTTTAAGTCAAAAAAAATTAATTAACAGAGAGTACGTAAGAAATTATAAATAAAATTGGATTTGTATTTGTTTGTAATATTTCATTTTTTCTAAGAGTTAAATAAAAAAAAAATTAAGTTATGCATTACATTAAAAGATTATTACTTTTTTATATGAATTTGATAATAATCGCTAGGCTTACTTGATTTAACTTTTTGCCCTTCATTAAAAGACTATAATATACAAAAAATATCATTTATGTTATAAAATAATAAAGCAAGCAAGAAGAATATTGTGGAGAAAGAGAGAAGAGGGGAGAGTTCTTATTTCTCTTGTTAGGGATGAAATACAATGAAGAGAACCTCTCTATTTATAGGAGAGAATTGACTTGGTGCCAAAGTCACAAACCCTAACAAACCCTAAAATTCCTCCTAAAGATAGACATCACAATATTATAATAATATTTATAACGCTTCCCCTTGATGTCTATTTTGATAGATAATATGCCTCATTAAAACCTTACTAGAAAAAACCCAGTGGGAAAAAATTCTAGTGAAGGAAAAAGAGTACACATTTCTAATAATATGCTATTTGGTTGCCTCATTAAAAACCTTACAAGGAAAAACCCAGTGGGACAAAAACCTTGAAAGGGAAAAAGAGTACAACGCGTATTAACTCCCCCTGATGAGAACTTCAGTCCAAATATTTGAGTCTTCGCATTCCAATCTTGTGCACCATTTTCTCGAAAGTTGCGGTTGGTAGAGACTTGGTGAACAAATCAACCATATTATCACTTGAACAAATACAGCACGTTGATATCACCATTCTTTTGGAGCTCGTGTGTGAAGAACAACTTTGGTGAAATGTGCTTTGTCCTATCTCCTTTTATGAATCCTCCTTGAATTGGGCAAAATGCATTATCTTCATATAAGATTGTGGGTATTTTATCACATTTCAAACCACACTTTTCTCGAATGAGATGTATCATTGACCGCGAATTTCACAACTTCACGGCTCGCTTCATGAATAGCTATTATCTCGGCATGATTTGATGAGATAGCCACAATAGACTCACGTTGTAGATCGCCAAGATATGGCGGCACCTAAATACATAGCCTGTTTGAGATCTAGCTTTGTGTGGGTCGATAAATACCGGCCCAACAAGATCGGGAGCCAATTCTAGAATAAAATAAGCCCAAATCGATAGTCTCCCTTTAGATACCTCAATATGTGTTTAATTCCGTTGGATGTCTCCCTTGTAGGAGCACAACTATATCTTGCTAACACATTCCATAAATGCTATGTTAGGCCATCCTTGTGGTATTTTTACATTAGTGCACCAATGCACTAAGATATGGTACTTCGACCAAGAATTTTCTCATTTCTCATTTCAACTTCTTTAATAATATACTCTTTTGAGAACTCTTCAAGAGTTTCAATAATATTCAAGTAATCAACTTGCACCAACAATATGCTTATTTTGATTTTTCACAAAGACGTAAGGATAAATAGAGTCATTTGTGACCTTAGAGAGAACATATTCATTAAGGTGATAAAATCGCGTTCACCTTGCTTAATTCATATAAGAATTATGAACAAATTTCTACAACATGTATATGCTTCGGCATTTAAAATTCTTCGAAATTTTCATATAATTTTGTCAAGTAATTCATATAGGTTGTGACAACATCTATTTCTATTTAAATATGTGACATCTTCACCGGATAACGAGTCCAATAAGCTTTACGCTTACCAAGATGCGTCATTTCACTTGATAATAATTTCTACATTAGCATGCTTTAATAGACGTAGAATTTAGATCCTCACAATCTTTTACAATATTGCGCTATATTGTACCAAAGATATCATCGACGATATATCATTTGTATCGGTTCGCAATGTGACATAACTTATTGAGATCTCATCACTTCCATTATTTTTAGGTACCTAAACCTCTCATGAGGTTTCATGAAGTGTTATGTCGTAGGCTCTTCAAGAGCACATTGCCTCCTTATAATGATCATTGATCATTTGCTCCTCTTTCTTTTCCATGATTATTGCGTTTGGAACCGATTAGTCTACCACACTTCATGTATGCTATAGACTGCGTCCTTCGGGGACATGAATTTAATAGGAGCATTTTGCGGTGAAATTAGAAATTAATTTTGGGTCGGCAAATGCTTCTAGCATTTGAGTAGAATTATCTTTTGAATGAGGATCATACTAATGATATATAATTTATCACATATTCCTCGGTACTTATTCTCTCCCCCTTATGTTAGAAAAACTAACATACACCCCATTTCTTTGGGGGAATCCATCTTTATGCATCATGGTAGATTAATTAATCGTATACCACATATAAAAAACTGTTAGATGGAAATATCGGGTTCCTAACCACACGAACCAATTGTGAGAGGAAAATTTATCATAATTTAGCACATGAAGCATTGTTCTCATAAGCAATGGTTTAGCTTTTTATCGGAAGCATTCAATGCCAAACCAACTTGGATATAAACTAGCATTCACAAGATGAATTATCTTGATTACATAATCTGAAAATTACGCTCTCAACTCAATCATTTTTGAGCAAGTAACATTGCATATGTCAAGGGCGGGTTGACAATAAACGCACATGTGACCGTGCTTATCGATGCATCTATTTAAGACATCACATAACAAGTGAAAGGGCCCATATTCACCTTTTCTATATTTTTTCAATTTGGGAAATTCAATCCAACATTAGCCAGTATAATCAACTTATCATGAGAACAAGCAACAAAGATAAATTCTTAAAGAATCCTTATTCTTCAATATATGTCAATATTCCGACGTCATATTTGAATCGGATGGCCCAAATTGCCCATGCCAACTAATTAAATTATATATACTAGCAAACTTCAAGTTTACCATGCCATGTGCTATTTGTTTTAGTAAACTTCTGATTTACTATGACATGATTTTTTTTTGTACCTATAAACTTCTGGTTTACCGTAACATGTGATTTCATCATGGTCTCTTGTAGTATATGTTGGAAAATAAGGCGTGTAAACTTTCACATAGATATTTATTACCCACCATGATTTTGTAGATATTTGATCATCCCATCATTAATAGCTACAATATGATAGTCATTTACTTTAGTAAACTTCGGGTTTACTACTTGTATTTCGATCATAACAACTTTGGAGATAGGATGAATGCCATAATAATAAATAAACTCTTCGGAGCTTTCAATTTATTTTTCATAATCAAATATTTTGGACACTACTGGTGTCATGATTCTTGTATATAAACAATTAGGTTCTTCCGGACCTTGATTATTACTTTTGTACTACCAAATATTGTGAGACACTGCAGGTGTCTAGAAAGAGAATTTGATTAGATATTTATGATGTCATGAAAGAAAACGGTAAGCAAGTGGACATTTAGAAATAATAAATTCATAGTTGAATTTTAATCTTACTTTGAGAGTTATCCATATCTTCAAATGAAATGACGTACGCAAAGTAAAATAAATACACATTAAATATTAGTACTATTAGAAAGTACAAAGTAAAAACTAAGTAATATAACAAACCAATGGTTATATTCTGATAAGAACCAATACAACATGTGATATCAAATGGACTAATGAATATAGTGTAGTTTATACGCACACATGCAAAACATTCTTTGGCTGTGGATATATACCATAAACATAAACACATAGTGATAGCCATAAAATAAAAATGCACAGAGACTACAAAACTTATAAAGAAATGGTTTAAGATATATCTCACACCTTTCCTCCCATAATTTCGTAATGGTCTAATTAACAAAGTGATGGACACTTCCACGTCATATACTTAAAGTTTCAAGTCCTTGTTTTCATTAAATAGAATTACATCCATCTTGATAAATTTTCATCAATATGATAAAAAATAATGACTAATTAATAAATTCTACTAGGATACAATAATTCACTTTTCTAATTTTAAAAGATTTGCATACATGTAGTACTTTTTAAAGAGAATCCTTTTATGATGTATCGAAGACAATATAATACTATTAATTTCATGAAATTGGGTAGTGACCCATATCTCCTTATACCATAAAACATGAAAACAAATTATTATGGTTCTTATTAATGTATCTAGTGCCTATGTGGTTTAGGCTCTCCAAAACAACGATACGTACTACTCGTGGTTTACACATACCTTAATATTCAACAAACAAATAATTGTTAACTTGGTTTTGACATATTATTAAGAATATGCACTACATGACATATTGGTGTACTTCCTCGATGGAAAAATATATAAATTGTTATTTCCTTAGAAAATTAAAAACATACAATAGAAAACATTCAACGAGATGCCATCTTTTGCCTTAAAATAAAATTGACCAAGATGTTTCTACGTGCAACAATCACTTTATATACAAAATAACATTTATATTCTTTTATCTCTTCGGGAGGTGTTGTGGTATTTCTTCATTCACTTCAGGGAATGAACATGGTCACTTAGGCTTCAAATTATCTCTCATGTATTTTTTTCAACTTCTTATTGCTTCAAATTATGATTTAAATAAATTTCAAAGTTTTACTTCTTAAGGAGCAATGCAAAGTTTAACCACTCGAGTAAAGTTAAAGTTCTACCAACTTCGGGGGTAAATTTAAGAGTTCACTACTACGGAGCAAATTTCAAAGTCTTACTACTTCGGGAGTAAACTTCGGTTACTCTCCAAGTGTAAATTTTAGTAAGATTGCATCTTACTACTTGGGAGTAAACTTGATTTACTACGAGTAAGGAAATTCAATATTTCTTCTCAATTATTCTACCTCTTGGAGGTGAGTCGTGATATCTTCACAACCAAGTACATGTTCGTATTTATAGGCTTTACAATATTGTCACATTCACTTCAAAGAATGAATCCGTATTTGTAAGTTGTTTCACTCACTTCGGGAATGAACCAAATCACATGGACTTGCCTCAAACACATCAAAATTACGGTAACTTACAAATTTCTTCTTATGATGTTGCTACTTGAGCAAATCGAGGCATACATATATATAAGCTTTGTTTATTATCACTTCTAGTCTTCAATTGATTAACTAAGACATGAAATATGTTACCACTTACCACTTTTGGTGGCGGTACATGAACTATATAAAGTTCAAGCCAATGTGGCGTTAGTATCATAATATACATATATCTCTTCGGGTGCAATTTTATTTCACACATTAAAATCTCAATAGTCATAGGAAATATATTTTTTTCTACATATTTATTGTCAATACGTACATTTAAAAGCAACGGATGCAATAGTCCAACAAATGCTTGTATATGCTCTTAAAAATCAAATGGTAATACATATGTTCAATACGATAAATTTATCTCTGGAAAAACTAGATATGCATAAGTAATGCTTATTCATAGATCCCAATGATACAAAACATAATAGTCCAATGGATCCAAATTGATTAAAATAAAACAGTCCGTACCTTTTCAAAGGCAAGGTGAATACTCACAGTGGCTAATGGTGCGTTTGTTCAACGTCCAATTTCTTAGACCGATGATAACTATAGGTTATCTTTCTCCAAATCTCAAGATTTCTTTAAAGTAAGTGCTCAAGGTAGAGTCTCGTGCTGATAACGTGTTATAAAATAATAAAGCAAGCAAGAAGAATATTGTGGAGAAAGAGAGAAGAGAGGAAATATCTTTATTTCTCTTGTTAGGGATGTAAATACAATGAAGAGAACCTCTCTATTTATAGGAGAGAATTGACTTGGTGCCAAAGTCACAAACCCTAACAAACCCTAAAATTCCTCCTAAAGATAGACATCACAATATTATAATAATATTTATAACAATTTACTATTTTTCCTCAAATTATTATTTAACAAACACTCCAATATAAACTGTCTTATTTTTGGCAAAAGAAATTCCTAAAATTTAGGAAATTCATTTATATATTTATTTCCTTACCTCATCCTAATTTGGTGTTTGTATAGCAGACCTTCGTTATAAAATCTTAAGTGATATTTCAAAATCTTAAATATTACTAAAGTTACGTAGTACTACCCGTATGAACACCAACTAATTAAAGTACCAAAGTCACAATCCAATTCTAATTGGCCACTTCTCAGAAGCTTTCAATTATGACCTGTAAAAGTAAAAGCCTAACCATGCATAACTTTGTTTTTCTACTTCTCTCATTATTTGTCTTCTTCACCAAACATGGTTGAACCTTCAGTGAACTTGAGGCATATAGCATTAGTTGGTCTCACCGGGGGAAGAAGTTAAAACGGTTTTATAAAGCTTAGTTTCGAATGATAAACTAATATGAAAAGAAATATAATTATTTTATGTAATTTAAATAAGAAAATGATTCATATAAGGTTAAATCTTAATAAAATCTAATGTTCTAAATATTAAGATTTTCTATACATGTTAAATAATTACATGGAAAAATTTAATAAGTAAAATTTTGATGATCACTAAACATGGAGCAATGAAAAAAAAAAAAAAAGAGATTAATTCTCAGGAAGAGAAACAAAAATGTTGCCAAAGGACTTGTAATGTTATAGATTAGAAAGTTTTAGAAAGGAGTATATACATAAAATAAAGAGGAAAATATTGTGACTTAAGGCATGATCTTATGGTAATTAGTTTGCATCTTTCACCATTTACGAGCAAATTTCTGATGCAATAAAAAATACGTTAATCTCTAAATCAAATTATACAAAATTTGTTAAATAAGAAAAATATTAGCGGTGAAAGAAATTAGAAATAAAGCAAAATAATTATAGTATAATGTTAAATGCAAAATTGGTAAAACGCAAGGATGAAATTATAGAAAATAAAATATATTCCACATGAATGTTCATTTTTTTTTTTGTTACACTTATTCTAACAAATGAGAACTTCAATAATCATTTATATATCAATTTAATTTACTACTAAACAAACATGAATTAGCGATGGAAATTTAAACAGTAAAAATCGTCGCTAAACCTATTTACTAACTATTAGTAGCATTGTTAGCTACGAGCAATTTAGCGATGGATTAACGACAAAGTTCGTATCTAAGTCTAGACTTTTTTTATAGTGTTTGTTGACAAATGAGGTACGCACTTTGAACGAAAATCTAGTATATAAAAAGCAATGAACGTGGCGCAACTACAATGCAAGAATAGTATTTATCTTTTTTCACTATTTTTTGAAAATTAATTCCCTTTTAAATTCCCTTTTACGGGTAAACAATATTAATGCCGCATAAGGCCCTCCTAACTAATACGTCGCTTCACCCATCCTAACTCAAAAGGTGTGACACTAAAAACCACGTGAATCATCTTCATGCTGAATTTTACATTCTTGAGTTTCCGGTACTCCCCTTTACTTAATCCTTAACAATTGTGTTATATGGAGAAACACACGAAAATGGGACGATTTGACCATTAATTTCAAAGACTTAGCACTACGAGGATCCACCACTAAATCCTTTTCAGCTCCTCAATAACGACAAAATCAGAACCGTATTTGTGGGCAATCTCCATGAATCGAGCCTTCAACGTCAATCATCATTTATTTGACCGCCGGCTTCTCCATACGCTTTCGCATTTGATGTCAAATTGATAAATGGCGATGATTGGCCGTAGACCTCAACTTCCACTACAACTCCCTCAATGCTTTCTCTAGAATGGTCACCATTTTCATATATAGTTTTAGAACCTTCATTTTGTGATGAGAATTCCTCTTCATTATGGTTTATCTTATTTTGAAGCATACTTTCTTGACGAAGCATTAAAAAAGCCATCATGTCAAAAAGGATTCATTCTTGATTAATATCTTATTAATATGAGATGCTTCAAAAATCTGACTAAAGTTGATAAGGTTCTTAATTTTGCGATTGATGATGCCATCTTGGAAGAGGAGAAATGGACGTTGGATCATTTGGTGGTCATACCAATGAAAATTTTTCTCTGCACGGGATAGATGATGTCAGCACGGAGAGCCTTTGATACAACGTAAAGATGATTTTCTCGAGTCAAGGTGAATCCTTCCATAGGCAAACAGAGCCGGTCATTGACTACTATGTCAAGAAGGGTATGCCAAAAAGCTTGTAGACAGGTTTGGGATAAAACAAAGCAAAAAGTGCTCTACTCCTCTTGAGAGACTAGCACGAGGTTAAGGCGTGAAGAAGGCTCACTTCTTGCATCTCAAACTTTTGAGCTCTTGTTGGAAGTCTTTTTGTATTTGACTATTACAAGGCCGATATTGCTTTTTTCTGTTGGATATGTCGGTTTTATGCAATCACCAAGAAAGCCTCATTTGGAAGTCAGAAGAGGATTCAAATACATCAACTCAACATCAAATATGGGCCTACTCTCTACATCAGATAGAAGAATGTCTAGAACCATCCTTAGGCAAGTATAAATAGGAGTGGACTTGATCATTTGTAACTAAGTCATTCAAGTAATTCAAGAAAGCCTTTCTTCCATAACCAAGTTCTCCTATCTAAAATTTTCTTTCTCCTTTCCAAAGAAAATAAATCTTCCAAAGTAACGATCTTGGGCTATGGTGTTTCTCCGATTTACTTTTCACTTCAAAATTAAAGTAAATTTTTTGGAAGAACAAAAATATCATAGATATTTAAAAGAGTTTCTAGAAAGTAATAATATAATATCTTTGATATATATTGTATTTAGGAATTGAGGAATTCTAGACACTTAGATATTTATAGTTGAGGATAGAATTATCTAGAATAGTCTAGTGTAAGATCTTGGATAATTATCCCAAAGAAAAATCTAGATATTCTAGAGTAGTGGTGATAAAGATGATTAGTTTTTTCTTATGGATGTATCTAGAATAATATCTAGAAGCATCCCTAGACAAGTATAAATAGGAGTGACGTTAGGCATTTGTAATCAAGCCAAATCAACCCCAATTGTAAGCTAATACTACCAATACAAGTAAAATTCTCCTTTCCAAAGCTTCCTCTTCTTTAGTTGAATCTTCCAATCTTAGTAACGATCTTGGGCTAGCAGAAGGTTTCTCCGAATTACTATTCTTCTGCTATATTTCTCTACACCTACCTTCAGGCAAGCCATATTCTGTAATATCTATTGTTCTCTTGCTTCACATTTTTTCGATTTCTGGATTTATCTCCTACTAATACTTCTTCCATAATTTCCATCTTCAGTTTTTTGTTTTACACTTACCTGCGCTTTTGATTTTTATTTGAGCATGTCCTTTATTAACTACAACGCTACCAAGTTTATTCTATGGAAT
This sequence comes from Lycium ferocissimum, assembly GCF_029784015.1. NCBI lineage: Eukaryota > Viridiplantae > Streptophyta > Magnoliopsida > Solanales > Solanaceae > Lycium > Lycium ferocissimum. The sequence continues at coordinate 38,313,302 of NC_081349.1, forward strand.
AAACATACCAACACGTCATGCTTATTTTGACGCCCATGAAGTGTTCAAAAAAAAATGCCCTTTAGAGAGACATTGCTCATGACTTGAGGAAATGGCTCCAAACGGCTCAACAGTTGCAGATCGGCAATTCTTCTAGACAATTTAAGTTCAAATACTAAATAATTTGTTCAATATAAATTTCGAAAAAGGTTCAACACCGTCATCTACTTTCAAGTTCCAACTGTATGTTTTTTTTCATATTTTCATAAAAACGGAATATGCGATCTTGTATATTTGTGATTACTCAGTTGTATTGTTGCACCTTATATTGTTGAGCAGGAAATTTATGGCCGATTTCCTCTTCATACAAAGGGAAAATAGATATTCATACAAAGATTATGAGGAAATACAAGGACAATCCTTCATGGTGGTCCCACACAATCCTTGCTCTGTCTTTCCTACTCTGCACTGTCGTGATATCACAAGTTCTGTTAAAGCTAGTTAATGATTGAAGCTAGCTAAGTTGGTGTGAATGAGAAATGGAGGGAAAAAAGACAATGGAAGGAAAATGAAGTTTAAAGCAAAGTTCCTTTGAAAAGGAGCTTTGTACCACATTGGTGGTAGAAAGGGAAAGTTATGTGCTTATATTAGAAAAGCACTTTCTTCTTCTAGCTCTTAAAGGGTTGAGAAGAGGGACTCCCCTCGCGCCGTCGTCGTCGTCACTCGGCTCGGCTTTGGTTTTGGATTTGGATTTGGATTTGGTCAAATGATTTGATTGATAATCTTTTTGGACCAAATTTATTTAAAATTCTATCTTCATTTTCTGAAATTATTTTTTTGATATTTTCGCGGGAAATTGTAAATTAATTAATATTAATATTTTCCAACTTCCCAACGTTCTTCACCAAGCCTTTCTTAACAGGCATGTTCGAGGCTATATTAACTGAGGCATTGCCTCATTTTTTCGACTACTGAAATTTTTTCTTGCATTACAAAGTCTGCATTCTTTCCTGCAAATAAAACCTATCGAGTCTTAGTGTGATTTCGTTCCCGAATTTGAGTTCGTCGAAGTCGTATTTTTGCCACTCCTACGATATATCCTACGACGGTATATCCGTTATATCCAGGAGGAAATAATCCATAACCTCGGGTACGATGAGGGGGTTAAATTCTCAAGGAATACAAATGTGGTCTCGGATTTCTTCATTTTTTTCCCAACTTTACATACTTTCTTTTTCGTTTTTTTACTTGTATTTTTCAAGTTTAAGTTCTTTTACTTCGAACACGGACGAACAACAAGTTCAGCTACCATGGTGGACACTCATTTTCACATGCGCAATTGCCCTTATTTTTACGCTACCTATAAGTATTATCATTCAAGACACAACAACTATGTAAGTCAATTATTTGCTTAATTTGCCCCTTTTCTCACCCCTCTTTACTAACCATTATTTATGTTTAAATTTTTTCCCCCAATATCTCAACCATAGTATGTGCTTTTCGTGAGAGGCACCACGAAAATAGTGAATAATTGTAGAGATGTTGGATGAAGAAAGAAAAAAATAAGTAAAGAGACGAACTGGCAATGGGAAGGTGAGGGGGGTGGGTGAAAAAAGGCTCCAAAGAGGGCTTCAAGGAAAATAGACCAGATATTTAAAGTGGGAAACAATGTAGGTCTCTTATGATCTTCAGAAGCCTTGATAAAAAAACATTGCATAAATACATTCTTTAGTCAGTTTCTCAAAACATCTCATTTTGTTCAAGGTGTTTTGAGTTTATTTTCACAGTAATGGGGACCACGTCGATATATCTATTTTTAGTCTTCATTTTAATGACATGCAAGCTTTCTCAGTAATCTTAGATCTCATATGTTATATGTTCGTTTCCTGTAACATACTTCTAGACCTCAGTACGTTATATTTTTGGCTCTCTGTTCCGTTGAAATCCAACTATATTGTTTCCAATTGTGGAATTGGATTCTGCTGGTAAGAGAAAGGTCACTATCTTGTATTGTCGTTCTCAATATCGTAAAAAAGAACCACTTATACAATTGTAAAGACAAGTTTGTGGCACAAACAAGGTGTTCTTCAATTTACTAGCATCCTTTTGTACTTTCAGTTGAGTATTTCTCTGAGTGCAAAATATTGCAATTTGGGTTGAAGTAACATAGGCAAAAACTTTAAACTTCTTGAAGCATATTGTTGATGATTGACTAAACTATTTTCCATATGGTCTAGGAAAGAGCAAAAATATAAAGATAAAGAAAGAATTTTTACCTCCAAAAATATATAGTTATTTATAGTAAACATAGATTAGTAACTAGCGAAAGTTGGTATGCGGATGCCACTAGTTATAACTTTTGGTTTGGATTTTTCATTTATCAAATCAAACCAGTTGTGTCGATTTTATAAATTCAAACCAATAAAAATCAGTGTTTTTTGTCTCAGTTTTTTCAGTTTAATTCAGATTTTTCTAAAAAATAAATTAAAAAATTCCCGAAAAGATCTCCACAACCAAAGGCTATCCAAGATTTAAACTCTATGGACTCAATCTTAAGATTCTTAGTATTGAACCCATTATATTTTTAAAGTTATGGATTCATATATACTATTTTATTGCAATTTTAATATTTTTTCACATAAATTATGCTCTGCGTCGAAAGCTAGGGATTCAATTGAACTCCCACTTACAATGCTAGATACGCCACTGTCCACAACACAAAACATGTAACTACCCTAGTAAGATGCAACAAAGATAAGTCAAAAATTGCTTCTATCCTAAAGTAATGATACAACTAAAGAGATAATTAAAATGAACATAATTTGATTTGGCTATATATATTTGAGTTACACATATGGACTATAATTCTATAACATACTTATTAGACCATTCAAAATCATAAGTCCAAACCTAAAATAATATATTAAAAGCTAGAAAATATGAAAACATTTATTGTAATAAATATTTATAAGTATAAAATATTCTTAAAAAATATAGTATACATATTATTTCGGTTCAATTCGGTTTGATTTTTTTTTTTAATTAAAATCAAACCGAGTCAATTATGATTTGGTTTTCTTTTCCAATACCCAACCAAATCACTAGTCGATTGTTTTGTCGGTTTCACTCGGTTTGTCGGTTCGGCGCAGTTTGTTGTTTTCTTTGAACACCCCTAATTACATCTGATAGAGTTACATTTATAACCCATTGAAGAACTTTTTATACTGTCGTGAATTTAAGTTATATAAATATTGTCAATATAAAGAACTTTTTATGCTATCAAGCCATTTAAATGATAATTCAGGTAAATTTTCTTAAGATGTGAGATTTGTAGTTTTAAAATTAAAATAAATATTTTGACAAAAAAAAGTACATTTATCTGTTGTAGCATATATTATGACCTAATAATATAAAAATACCTACACTAACTATATATGTAACCTAAACTCAAATATCTTATACTTCCTCTGTCTCAAATTATCTATCGCTTTTTTATTTCACACGTCCCTTAAAAATATTAATTAGAAGGGATATTTGACTAACTTTACCCTTATTTATGTCTAAGTTGTAATCTCTCTTCATTAAATGATTATGTTATTTGTGTGTCATCTCCACTAATGACAAAATTCTAGGAAGAATAAAAGAAAAATAATAATTAATTATGCTTTGAACTTCTAAAAAGATAAATAATTTGAGATAACTATTTTTGATAATCACGATAAATAATTTGAAAAGGAGGAAATATGAAACATAACAAAATTTAGTGTATATTTGCATGTGAGATATACAGGAAGACAATATTGAGACATGTCCCTGATCCCAGGAGGTGTAATAATAATCCCAATAATAACGAGAACCGACTATTAACTTTCTGTATATTGGCTGTCATTCTTCCTATCAGTCTTAGAGAATCTCCTCCCTCTTGCAATAACTACGTAATTATATCCAAACTGTCACCAGATCCACTTTTTTATTAATTAATTCCACTACTAATTACTTCCTCCGTTGAATATTACTTGTTCACTTCCCTCTTTGCACGTCCTTTAAGAAATTATAAATAAAAGATACTTCCTTCATCTCAAAATATTTATAGCATTTTTCATTTACACGTCAATTAAGAAAGCATTTATAAGGGTGACATTTTGACTATTTTACCCTCTTAATATATTTCATCATGTTCTCCCTCCTCAATAAATATTTACTCCATTAATAATGAAACTTCTTAAGTGTAGGTATGTGAACTCACAAAATCAGCCCATTGATGTAATTAATACAAGTGTAAAATGGAAAAAAGCTACTTATTTGTCTTGGATAAATAAAACGACAAATATTTTGAGATAAGTATTTTTAGTAAGGACGATAAATATTTTCAGACGGAGGAAGTATATCTTTACTACCTTACCTTATCTCTCTCCAATAAATACACTCTAATCAATATTGACTATTTTCAAGAACATTTAATAGTAAGGATAAGATGAGAAAGATTTAATTAATTTTATCTTGATTTTATAAATAGACAAGTAATGTGAGACATACTCCCTCCGTTAATTTTTACTTGTCCACTTTGGACTTTTCACGCTGTTTAAGAAATAATAAATGAAGTGCATAATTTACCAATGTACCCATATTAATTGATGCATATTTTTATTGGATTTGAAAAATGATTTGAAGTGAGTATTTAATACTATGGGTAAAACAGGAAAAAATATTTTTTTTTATATGCTAAAAGTGACAAATAAAAGTAAAAATTTATTTTTAAAATACTGAATAAATAAAAGTAAATAGAGGGATTATATTTTTAGTAATACGGACAAGTAGTATGAGACTGAGGCAGTATAATACTCCACTTTAATTAACAAGACTTGAGTTTTAGATTACCCTCTGAAAAGGTCGGCTAATTAATGCCCCAATGATCCTCAAAGCCGTCTTTTTAGATTCGTCGGCGTATGCTGTTATTTTAGTCCAATTAGGAACATCTGGATATATAAACCAAATACAGTATATGGCAGCACATTTTCAATTTGTTGATCAGTTATTATTAGTTTGAGAAGTCGACTTTGTAGGTTCACTTGATGATTAGTCTCATCATTAATCAACGACAAATTAAAGTTGAATAAAGCACTTAGACTCTTTTCAGTTTTCACGTGAATGGCAGTTCAAGAGCAACCAAGAATTTTGTTTTTTATATTAAGTCGAGCTATATACTGCTTCTATTGATCAAAATATATACATTAACTAGTGAAAATATCGGTTGTAAATTATATTCTTATATCTACAAAATAATCAATAATAAATAATGATTACAAACTTATACTATCCCTCTTTTCAGTGAGAAAGAAAACCCTCATGAGTCATAAACAACATACATTTGAGTTTATGGTTCATATATTAATTCATATATTTGGGTCATATTGAGAAAATAGATTATATATATATGAATTTAAACTATTGGTTAGCAAAAGTCTTCTTAGGCAATAGAATAGAGTATGATATATGGAGAAACACCCGTAATGAGCTTTCCAAGTCTAATAAAATGATTTTTTTTTTTTTTGAGTAAATTATATGAGCACAATTTTCATGCTTTTCATTGGGACTAAATCTGAAAATTCTAAAATAGACACAATTAAGGTTAAACTTTTTTTCTCAATCAATTAATTCTATCCAGATCAAATATAATTTTACTGATTATTTTTAAAAAACAAAAACTAAACTTCCAATATGAAAAAACAATGGCAATGAAAAAATCAACTAATCACATACTATGAGACAATTTTTTTTATATTCATATCCCTTAAGAATTTATCAAATCACCGTGACCACTCCATCAATATGATAAAAAATAATTAGGACCTTACATAAAAAGAACAAAACAAAGAAAAAATCATAGCCCGAAAAATAAAAAGAGTAAATAAACTATCAAATTAAAATAAAATTAAACCATCTAACTATCAAAATGGCAAAAGTTGCATTGAGGCGTGATACCAAGGAAAGACGGGGAAGACTATCTAATATGTAGTGATAATCTACATCAGATTTCTCCAAAATCCATATTAAAGGGAACATTTTAAAAACCCATGCACCTTTCTATTATATATAAGTGTCTTAAGAGGACTAACAACAGCATTGAATACTTGTACTAGAAGCTATATAAATTGTACACTTTAACACAACAATGAATACTTGTACTAGAAGTTATATAAATGTATACTTTAACCAACTACTTCTTTATCCCACATGGACTTATGTCATAGTACTGAATATTTATTCTCTTCTCATGTACTCCCTTTGTTCACTTTTACTTGTCCACTTTGGACTTTTCATTTTATTTTAAGAAATAATAAATAAAGTGCATAATTTACCAATATACCCATATTAATTAGTGCATATTTTTATTAGATTTAAAAAAATGATTTGAAGTGAGTAATTAATACTATAGGTAAAACAGGAAAAAATAAATTGTCTTATCTTGATATGCTAAATGTGACAATAAAAGTGAAAATTTATTTTACTGGACAAGTAAAAGTGAACGGAAGGAGTATACACGTATGCACTTTAATTTTAATTCTCTGACACATTTATTTTCTCCGTGCACTTTTACTTGTTCACTTTTGACTTTTCACGTTCTTTAAGAATTAATAAATGAAGTACTCCCTCCGTCCCATATTACTTTGCCACATTACTAAAAATATATGTCCAAATTACTTGTTCATTTACAAAACCAAGATAAAATTAATTAAATCTTAATTTTGATTTCTTTGTAACAACTTTTTTTGTCTATAATTGTTAATATAAAAAATTATAATGTAACTAATTTACCCCTTATTAACATATTTTTTTTAATTAATTTAATAATTGCTTTTAAAAAATCCAATATATACAACCACGGTTCTTATGTTTGGATCTGAACGGTTAGTTAATTGAGATGGATATCAACCTGTCGGTATACATATAAGATATTAAAGAATTTAAAAGAAAAAAAATCTAGAATCAAAATATTAATTTCCCCTCATATTCTTACTAATTTTCTTTTTCACATCGATGAACAACTTTCATTGTCATGACAATGAGAAAAAAGTCCGACTCTTTCCATCTCAAAGACTTAATTCCATCATTTTTTAACTATAACTAAAGTGATGGTACATAAAATACATTTTGTATATGTTGCTATATATAATAACAATTAGAATGTTTTTAAAAGTTATTTACAAAATACAAATCTTAAAGACTGCTAATTAAAATGACGGAATTTAAGAAATAAATATAGACTTTTGAATCTTGTGATTCTAAATTAAAAATGTGTATAATATAATAAAATATCCTTTGAATCTTGTGATTATAAACTTGACATGTAGGATATTTGAATTGTCAACTTACTAAATATAAAAAGAGGCGGACATAACCAAAATAAGACAAATTTTAACAACAATTGAGAAATTAAGGGGAAAAATAAGAGGAAAAGAAACAAAATATGGAGACTCACTAAGGAGAATCACGGTATCCTTTGCAAAATATACAAACGATAAAGACTAACTAAAGTGAGTGATCAAATTAATCACGTTGAATCCCGTGCATCGCACAGGCATAGTTTGCTAGTCCTCTTAATAAATTCAAAATAAATACATAGTGAACACGTACCTTGAGCATGATATGCAATATAATGGTGAAAACAATAAACATAATTAACTATAATGACATGCAATAAATAGGATAGACAATGATCAACCCAATTATTGAACAATTTGAATTAAAAAAATGAAAGAAAACAGCCAAAAAGGGGAGAGAGAAGCAAAATATCATTATGGGCCATATATATATTTGTTCTGGGAGATGTAGAAAATCATATCCATCTTTTTTATTTATAAAAAAAAATGAAAACATAACCAAAATTCAATATAAAATTAATACAATTATTCCTAAAATCTAAATGGTATTATTTACCCCAGAAAAGATAAAACTATCACATTTGAATTCGCACTATAACTATGTACAAGCTTGCAACAAACAAGTATAGTAACAAAATTTGATATATCGTTAAGGATAGTGTATTCTTCAAGCTTGAATTTAACGAATACTTCTCACAAATAAGACTATATATCATTCTTCTCCACTTCCTAACAGATAAAAGTTAGGCACCAAAATCTTATATAAAATTAAAAGTTGTGTCAAAAACACCAATAGTGATTAAAAAAAAAAAAAAAAAACCTCTTGCGAAAAGAGTTTCAAATGAAAAGGAAGAAATGTTATCAAAGTAAAATATCAAAATCACCTGATGAAGCCTAATACTAAAAATTAAAGATGAAACATTTGAAACAGATTACTAAACCTATTTGAATCCTGAACTATTGAAATGAACTAAATACATACATAGAAATTAGCCAATTAAGAAATTTAGTAAATTAAAATGAGATGCCAAAACTTCTTAATTAATTCTAGAGATTCAAAATCAGAATGAAAATATTGCGTAAAACATATTTTTCATTTTTTATAAAAATGGTACTTTCTCTATTTCAATTTATGCGAAGGGATTTGGAGTACGAAATTCAAAACACCCAATTTTTGGCATGAATTGGGGCGTAACTAATAAAATTTTAAAATAAATTTACACATTTGAAACTATACAAAAAATATATGAGTTAATATAATCAATGATTCGAAATCTTTTTTAAAAATTGCAAACAAATTGGATTATAATAGACATGGACCAGAGTAGAACCTGTATAATTAAAGGAAATTAGTAAGAGCAATCATCCAATTAAGTGGTTCAATGTCTTCAGCAAAAATCAAAAGTGGTCAATGGCCATATCTCATTATCTTGTCCTTTCATGCGAATGATTTCCATCGACAAACGTAACATTTGCTTTAGTATTTATAGTACCAAAAGAATTTGCAGCATAATATGAAATGAGAACTATCGTATATTTGATAATTATAACTGATTGAGTATTAAGTGTATTTATTGTAGTACTTAATTGGATTTTTACTACAAAATACAACCAGACTTAATTTAGCAGTAAGGGGATGCTAGTGGGCTTGGTCCAGATTTAATTGGGATGCTACGTGGGCTGGTTCTGATATGATGAGCTTTATTGCATTTGATTTCTACATTTAGTTAGGCTGTTATTGATAATATACATTAGTTAGTAGCAGAAATTAAGCTGTTATTGATAATATACATTAGTTAGTAGCAGAAATTAACCTAAAAAATGTTTTTAAAAAAAATGGAAAAAAATGCCAAAAAAATGAGAAAAAAGATAAATGCCAATGAAGGCCATAGAGAGATGCCACGTAGGATTGCAAACCAAATACAGTATATGGCAGCACATTTTCGATTTGTTGATCAGTTATTATTAGTTTGAGAGGTTGACTTTGTAGGCACGGGCGGATGTAGCTTAGTATATGGCAGCACATTTTCGATTTGTTTTGTATCAAAAATTCAAAAAATATATATTAGTTTGAGAGCATTGACTTTATATTTTTTAATTTATATGGGTTCACTGGATGATTTGATTAGTCTCATCATTAATCAACAACAAATTAAAGTTGACATATAGCACTTAGACTCTTTTCAGTTTTCACGTGAATGGCAGTTCAAGAGCAACCAAGAATTTTGTTGTTATATTAAGTCGAGCTATATACTGCTTCTGTTGATTAAAATATATACATTAGGATGTCAAAGGAATAGACTTTAATGTACACTGAATCAGCTGGACTCTGTCACTCTGTACATTCACCTAATTGTGAATTTCTTTCAACATGTATGAGGACACCTTTTTCGTCTTTCAAGTAAATTAAAGTTTCAAAAAGAAATAAACTGAGTTGGTTTTTAATATAGCAAAGTCATCACACGGAATTCCTTCGAAAATCCCAGATTACCGGTAGCATTATATTCCTGTGGAAATCCATAAAACAACATTATAATTGGTCCTAAACATTTGGCCCTTAGCTTTTATTCCTCTCTATCACGGAATATTTCTTCTTTGTTAATGTACAGTCGTAAAAATGAGCTAAAAGCTAAAGGTAATATAAATTGCAAAAAATTGAGTCTTGGCCTATTTTATTGCATTCGTTAGATTAGTTTCCGCCAATATGTCCAATATTGGAAGTAAAAACTAAAGAGCATTAGTGCATCTTATTTACATGACTAAAGATATCAGAGAAAGAATGGGAAGGGAACGGATACCCAGTTCTAGATCACCATGTAAGTCATATTCATAGTGCGTAATAATTTGCAAGTCTACCTAATACGGAATAAGTTTAGACATGTATGTCTAAAGTTAGGCTTGTTGCCAAACTTCAGACAATACAATATGGCTGAAGCTCAGACATTTTTATCTAAATTTCAGTCAAATATAACTTCAGACACCGCATGTAAAGTGGAAAAACTGCAAAAAAAAATTAAATTAAATAACGATGTAAAAATAGAATATCCGGTAAATCTTTTACGAATGGTTCGGGGAGGGAATAGATTTGTAGATGAAGAGCAGGCAGATGGGAAATCAAAGTCCTACATAAGAACAAGAAGCCTCATAGACCACGCTAGGCCCGAATGTGGTGGAATTGAAAAGGAAGGGCCCAAATAGAATGGGCTGTCTATCACTTGTGGATTGGGTGAAATTTACACAAATGACCACTTTGAGGATTAATATTTTGAAAATAAATCACACGTTCAAGATTAATTGAAATTTAACCATTTTTCATGTGGAAATAACACTACCAAAAATGAAGTTTTTGTACGCATCTTATTTAAATTTACTAAAGATATTAGAGAAAGAATGGGAAGGCAACGGATACAATTTCGAACCATTTGACTTCATATTCGTAGCATGTAGGAATTTGCAAGTTAACCAATTCAAACATGTAGTGTTTGAAGTTAGACTTTGTCGCCGAACTTCAAACAATTCATATGGTTGAAGACAGGGGCGGAGCTACACTAGCGGAAGGGTGTTCAGCCGAACACCCTTCGCTGGAAAATTATACTGTATATATAAGTAAAATTTTATTGAATTTGTAAACATATCGTAAAATGAACACCTTTCAAACAATAGAAGGAGTTAGCCCAGCAGGTAAGGGTGTTCAAAATGCCGTAAGGGTTGCAGGTTCGATCTCGAGTTTCTCGCTTTGCTGCGCCTACTTATTTTTAAAACGAGACAGACCAAATGCTGGCTTGATTTACTTATTTTTCTTAATAGAAAATGGAGTAGTCTATGGTTTGAATTACGTCACAATACAAGGCTTTTAGAATAATAATCTTATTTTTAATAAATTTATTTTAGAAAAGGGGAAAACCTTTAAAAAAAACAATAGAACAACAAAAATTCCATGACTTAGCTAATATTAGGTAGTTAGATCTAAAACTTATGTGCATCCGCTCATCAATTTTTTTAAAATTATTTATTACTTGAAAATTTGAACAACCTTAGAAATTTTTTTGGCTCCGCCACTGGTTGAAGCTTAGGTATTTTTACCTAAACTTCAGCCATATGTAACTTCAGACACCGCGGTTATATTTGAAGTTGCTCCAAAGTGGAAAGAAGTGCAATTTGTTTTTAATATTTGAAAATAAATCACACTTTCAAAATTAATTGAAATTTAACCATTTTTCCATGTGGAGATAACACTACCAAAAATGAAGTTTTTGCACGCATCTTATTTACATTTTACTGAAGATATTAGTGAAAGAAGGGGAAGGCAACGGATACAATTTTGAACCAATTACTTCATATTCGTAGTGCGTAAGAATTTGCAGGTCTACCCAATTTGAAATAATTCCAAACATGTAGTGCCTGAAGTTAGGCTTTGTCACTGAACTTCAAACAATTCATATGGTTGAAGCTCAAAGTATTTTTACATAAATTTCAGCCATATGTAACTTCAGACATCGCAGTTATGTATGAAGTTGCTCCAAAACGGAAGAACTGCAATTTGTTCTTATAATTAAATTAGCGATGTCAAAATAGAAGAAATGAGAAAAGGAGGGAATAGATTATTTTTTTTCCCGCTTCGGAAGGGAGGGAATAGATTTGTAGATGAAGAAGGAGGCAAATTGGAAATCAAAGTCCCACATAAGATGATAACAACAAGGAATTTTTATTCATTGTAGCTTCTTTTAAGACCTAATTATTAATATTATCTACCCTTTTATTTAATTATATTTAGTAGCTAATTAACTTTTCTAAATTACAAATGGTAACTATATCAAAAAATACATACCCAAACACATATATCTTTCTTTTTTCCCAATCACTACCCATTTCAGATTTTTCATTTTTCAAAACCCTAAAAAATCTCTCTCCCCTTCTCTCAAGCACCACCACCATGGCCGCACCGCCCCTCTCTCTCTTTTCCCTCTACCTTTGTGCTCACCCCTCTCTCTCTCCACCGCCCCTCTCCCTCTTCTCCCTCTCTCCTCTCTCTCTCTCTCTCTCTCTCTCTCTCTCTCTCTCTCTCTCTCTCTCTCCTTCCTCTCTGTCAGGTGAGCGATGGCACGACCGTGTGTATTGTTGGTGATGGCGGCGATGGACTAATTTTGAGATAGTGGCGGAGAAGATGACGTGGAGGTGGAGAGATTAGGGTTTTGTTGGTGGTGGAAAGATTAGATTTTTTTGGTGGTGGTGGTGTCTCAGATTTGAGTTTTTGGTGGTGGTGGTGTCTCAGATTAGGATTTTGGTGGTGGTGGAGAGATTAGGGTTTTTGGTGGTGGTAGTGTCTCAGATCTGGCCGTGTGTATTTGTTGAAAGCCAAATGCAAATACATTAAAAAATCTACATCTCACAAATGCACTGTTTTAGTGTATTTTGTTAATAGCTAAACACACTATTTTTGAATGTATTTGTTATGTATTTGAATTTTTTTGTTTTGTAGCTGAATGTATTTGTTGAAATCCATTCAAATACACGAAAATTTGAATATATTTGGCTTCATATGTAGTTGGAATGTACACAATGTATTTGGAATATATCAAAAAAAGCCACTGAAATACATCAAAAAAAAAAAAATCACGAAAATGCATAAAAAGAATATATATAAATATCTAATTTAATAGATCCACCGTTAAAGGCTAAAATCAAGGATCCTATTTTTTTTTTTTAACCATGTTCTCATGTATTTGTTGGCAACAAATACACGTTCTATTTTGCCAAAATGTATTTGGTAATATTTAAAACGGAAAAAGCAAATGCCACATAAAATGGCTCAATGCCCACTGCGTCATAGTTTGGCACTATTTTTTATGCCATCGAAATAGTAATATAAATGATAATATTTAAAAGTGGCCTCCAACTAGATTATGGTTGTGAGTGGGTATAAATTTTTTATTAATTTGGTATTTAAAATTGGAATTGAACGATATAGACCTCTAATTGGAGGCCATATATACGGTATTATAAAATCGGCATTAATAAAAAATGGCATGGATGAGTTTTGCCAATTGAACAAAGCCTTTTCATAGTTCGATGGCATAAATGAGCCATTTCTATAGTTTGATGGCATAAATGAAAACTTGAAGTGGTGAACCGTTTGGCACGATTTAAAAGGATAGTTATAAATGGTCCATTTGAGTAAGTTTGCCTAAGAACAAAGCCTCGCAGACTACGCTCTTTAATTTTTTGTCCCTCGTTTGGTGTTTTTTAATTTTTTTTTTTTTGCTAAAAATTTCTTGAATTCGGGTTCGAACCCCCACTCAGTTAAAAATTTTAAAAAAATCACAAGTTAGAGTTTGGATTCGCAAGGCAAGCAAAACTCTACCTCAAGCAGAGTTACAAATCTCTACCTTGCGAATCCAAACCTCTGCTTTGCAAAATTCTCTCATTTTTTTTTTTTTTTTTACTGATCCGGGGTTCAAACCCAAAATCTCGGGGTATTAGGCATACAGAATAAACTAAAGACCACCAATTTGAGGGACAAAAATTAAAGACTAGTGCCTTTGACGGTCAATCACGCACAAAAAAAAAAAAAAAAAAGAAAAAAAAAAGGGAATTGAAAGGAAAGGCCCAAATAGAATGGGCTGCCTATCACTTGTGGATTGGGTAAAATTTACACAAATGGCCGCGTTGAAGATTAATATTTGAAAATAAATCACACTTCCAAAATTAATTGAAATTTAACCATTTTTTCATGTGGAAATAACACTACTAAAAATGAAGTTTCTGCACAGATTTCCCTTTAAACTCACTGGTCTTTAATTTTTGTCCCTCATATTTGTGGTCTTTAATTTTTGTTTGCCCCCGTTGCTCATTTAATGAAAAATATTCAGTCCTGCTTTGTTCGGCATAAGTTTTGTAACATTTTTCTTTTTCAAAACTGAATTTAAGTTTTACCTCATTTGGCACAAGTTTTGTAGGAATTAAGTTATGACACATAAGTTGTGTAGTACTATTTTTCAGATTATGTCAATTGTTGAAAGTTTTACTTTCTCCGTCATAACTTGTTATAATGCATATACCGAAACTAAATGTAAACTTTCCCATGCGGAATCTAAACTTATGCCGCCCAAAAGTTCTGAAAGACAAAAATTAAAGACCACAAATTTGAGGGTTAAAATTTAAAAACCACCCGAAAATACGATCATTTGTGCGAATATTCTTCCATTTCCGAGTTAATGTAATGAAAAATATTTCAAACTACCAACTCCCTAACGTGACAATTGTGTTTTAAACGGAACTCATAGTGATTAGTCCATTTCTCACTACTTCCAAATTCAGAGATATTCATTTACTTGCACGTTTTTTCCAGTTTCAAACTTTCAATTACTCATCTCCTCTACACTTTTTTCCTTTTTTTTTTTGCTTTTCCAATTTTACTGGAATTCAAAGAGGAGAAAAAATAAAGTTATGTCAGATGCTTGATCTGTGGTCTGGCCGGTGCCGGTGGTGGCATGATCGCTTAGCTCATTACATATCCTCTCGAACCATTTGACTTCATATTCGTAGTATGTAGGAATTTGCAAGTTAACCAATTCAGACATGTAGTGTTTGAAGTTAGACTTTGTCGTCAAACTTCAAACAATTCATATGGTTGAAGCCAGGGGCGGAGCTACACTAGCGGAAGGGTGTTCGCTACACTAGCGGAAGGGCGTTCAGCCGAACACCCTTCGCTGGAAAATTATACTGTATATATAAGTAAAATTTTATTGAATTTGTAAACATATCGTAAAATGAACACCCTTCAAATAATAGAAGGAGTTAGCCCAGCGGTTAAGGGTGTTCAAAATGCCGTTAGGGTTGCAGGTTCGATCTCGAGTTTCTCGCTTTGCTGCGCCTACTTATTTTTAAAACGAGACAGACCAAATGCTAGCTTGATTTACTTATTTTTCTTAATAGAAAATGGAGTAGTCTATGGTTTGAATACGTCACAATACAAGGCTTTTAGAACAATAATCTTATTTTTAATAAATTTATTTTAGAAAAGGGCCAAAACCTTTAAAAAAACAATAGAACAACAAAAATTCTATGACTTAGCTAATATTAGGTAGTTAGATTTAAAATTTATGTGCATCCGCTCATCAATTTTTTTAAAATTATTTACTACTTGAAAATTTGAACACCCTTAGAAATTTTTTTGGCTCGCTTAATGACGCTTAGGTATTTTAACCTAAACTTCAGTCATATGTAACTTCAGACACCGCGGTTATATTTGAAGTTGCTCCAAAGTGGAAAGAAGTGTAATTTGTTTTTAATATTTGAAAATAAATCACACTTTCAAAATTAATTGAAATTTAACCATTTTTCCATGTGGAGATAACACTACCAAAAATGAAGTTTTTGCACGCATCTTATTTACATTTTACTGAAGATATTAGTGAAAGAATGGGAAGGCAACGGATACAATTTTGAACCAATTACTTTATATTCGTAGTGCGAAAGAATTTGCAGGTCTACCCAATTCGAAATAATTCCAAACATGTAGTGCCTGAAGTTAGGCTTTGTCACTAAACTTCAAACAATTCATATGGTTGAAGCTCAAAGTATTTTTACATAAATTTCAGCTATATGTAACTTTAGACATCGCGGTTATGTATGAAGTTGCTCCAAGATGGAAGAACTACAATTTTTTTTTATAATTAAATAGCGATGTCAAAATAGAAGAAATGAGAAAAGGAGGGAATAGAATTTTTTTTTTTCGCTTCGGAAGGGAGGGAATAGATTTGTAGATGAAGAAGGAGGCAAATTGGAAATCAAAGTCCCACATAAGATGATAAGAACAAGTAAAAAATTTTCACGAAACTTTTTTTTTTTTAATTTATACAGCTACATTCTTACGATTCTCGGAGGACCTATATTTAGCTTTAGTAGATGCGTCGACTTAAATATAGGATAAATATAACGAAAATACACACAAAAAATTGAAAATGCTATATTTATGAAACAAAATCTATTCCAATTTAAATTAAAATCGAGTAGTTAATGTTCCACGAAAATATACTCCCATTCCGCATCATCAATATTTCGTTTAAAATTATTTACAAATTCAAAAAAAATTGAATTCAAAAAGTACATTCATATTTTTAACCAAAAAAAAAAAAAAAAGTTCAAAAACTAGTTCATCAATAAACTTTGAAAAATAACAATATCAAACCGGTGAAGTTCGTTTTAAACGACGTATATATATGAATTCATTTGAAATATCGAATTCAAGTTGAGTTCATAATTGAGGTAATGACGTTTTCACTACAACTTTTTATTTTTCTGAAATTTTGAAAAATATAGTCAAAATATATGAAAAATATATCCAAATATAGTGGAAGTTAATTTGTTTTAAGTAATATTGAACATAATAATCAAAAATAAAATTAAAATATAGCCAAAATATAGTCATAATTGAGTTTATAATTGAGGTAACAATGTTTTCAACCAACTTTTTTTTTTCGAAACTTTTCTAAATATAGTCAAAATATATGAAAAATATATAAAATATAGTCAAATTTTGAACCAATTAATATTGAACATAATAATCAAAATACAAAACGAAAATATAAATACACAGTGAAACGTAAAAATTAGTATAGAATCTTACCTTTTGTTGGGAATTAGATTTGAATTATGAGTGGGAATTAGATTTGAATTATGAGTGAAATTAATGAGTAGTTAATTAGAGATAAACAAGGAAGTTGAACTATTATAAAACTGATTTGAAATTGGAGGAAATTAAGGGATATTTGGGCATAATGACGTGTATTTAGGGGGATAGGAGAGAGGGACGTTTGTTTTTTTTAAATTGTGGGAAGTTATCAATGATGGTAAAAAAGTGATAGCTATAGGAAGAAATATGTTATATTTTAGCTACTAAATATAATTATTGTAAAATTTAGTTATGTTCAAATTGGAAAATCAAAGTCCCACATAAATTTTACTAAGAACAAAGCCTCATAGACTACGCTAGGCCCGAATGTGGTGGAATTGAAGGGTCATTTGCACGATTGTCCTTCAAAGGCACTGGTCTTTAATTTTTGTCCCTCAAATTGGTGTTTTTTAATTTTCGTTCTTTGCTAAAAATTCCTTGAATTCGGGTTCTAACCCCCCACTCAGTTAAAAATTTAAAAAAAAAATCACAAGGTAGAGTTTGGATTCGCAAGGCAAGCAAAACTCTACCTCAGGCAGAGTTACAAATCTCTCCCTTGCGAATCCAAACCTCTGCCCTGCGAAATTCCTTTTTTTTCTTTTTTTACTGATCTGGGGTTCAAACCCAAAATCTCAGGGCATTAGGCATAGGGAATAAATTAAAGACCACCAATTTGAGGGACAAAAATTAAAGACTAGTGCCTTTGACGATCAATCCGCCGGGGGGGGGGGAGGGAGTGAAAGGAAAGGCCCAAATAGAATGGGCTGCCTATCACTTGTGGATTGGGTAAAATTTACAAAAATTAACTCAATCAACAGCCCATTTAACATTTAAACTCAATATAAACATCTTTTGTTTTTATCAACCCATTATAACCACCTTCCACATGATTTTAACTTTTATTAGCCAGTCAAATAGTTAGGAGTAAATGTAGGATTTTGATTCTAATCACAATTTTTTACGGGTTAGGATACGTATATCTCTCCATCTCACACAGTTTTCTCAATCAGTGAAATTTTACTCTAGAGTTTTTTTATTCGATTTTCTCTGGTTTCTCACAAGAGTACAAAGACATGAAGAGAAACGAGAATAAATCTATCCCTTTGGATGCTATGGATGACGATTTCTTATAAATCACTTCTTGGTATAATTGATGTGTAAAATTGATATAAAGACTGAATATACGGTGTACAAATCACGTTTTGGTATAAATGATGTGTAAATTGAATAAAAAGACTGTATTTTTTTTTTTTAATCATAACAGGTGCTTTCTTGGTATATTTGATGTGTAAAATGGATATGAAGACTAAATATCTGGTGTATAAATCACCTTTTTTGGTATAATTGATGTGTAAAATGTATATAAAGTCTGAGTATCTGGTGTATAATCACTTTTTAGTTATAATTGATGTAATTTTTATTAACATGAAATTGTAATTTTTATTCAGCTTTGGGATTTTTATATTCCTCGTGAGGATTATTTTCATACCGGAGGACTATTTTAGCGGATTAGTGAAAAAATGATATTTTATTACTATTTTAGGGCTATTTTATCTTAAACATGCTTCTAGGGCTACAAAAAGTAATCAACACTAATGGGCTACTATATACGTTTTTTCCCCTAAAATTTACACAAATGACCGCGTTGAAGATCATTTTTTTGCACGGATTGCCCTTCGTTTGGGGTGGTCTTTAAATTTTGCCCCTCAAATTTGTGATCTTTAAATTTTGCACCGTGTTGAAATTTTGCCATTTGGAAAGATAAATCACACTTCCAAAAATAAAAAATAATTGAAATTTATCCACTATTTGAGAAAAAGTTTTTCACGTGGAAATATCACTTTTAGTTAAACATAACTAAAAGTCTAAAGAAATTTCTTATAAGGCACTGGATTTCATAACCCCAAAAAAAGCTTTTATAAAGATGCTTTAAGGATTAATTGGCACTTGAAGGTCTTTCAAAGAGTTACATATTTGCCCATCATATTATGTGGGGAATTGAAAAAGAAATTAAGTACATCACTTCAATATTTACATAGGTTTTTGTTTGTGTACTCTTGCTCGTTAAAAAAAAAAAATATATATATCTTCAAGACAAAGAAAAATATCCAATGCGAAAGTTAATCTGAAGGAATTATCAAAGTTATGCGAACGATAAGTTTTGTAAAGTTTATAAGGCATAAGAAAATTGAATTTTATTTTCACAAGTTATGCCTCATTTTTAATGGCAAACTTTTAAGTTTTATCAAAGTTAGGAATTAAGTTATGTGGCATTTTAACAAAAAAGTATGCGTTTAGCGAAATTTAAACTTGCCTTTTTTTTTTAAAATTTGATCAGCAAGGTCAACCTGTTACGTGGGTGTTAGAAATTTTAAAGATTTACGAGGTAAAATTTAAAGACCACCCCAAAAGAAGCATTATATCGCCCGTCAAGATTAATATTTGAAAATAAATCACACTTCCAAAATTAATTGAAATTTAACTATTTTTTCACGTGGAAATATCACTACTAAAAGAAGTTTCTGCACGGATTTCCCTTTTAAACGACTTTCATTTTTTCCCTCTCATTTAGTTTTTGTTGTCCTCTTGCTAGTTTAATGAAAATATCCAAACTAAAGTTTTGTAACATTTTTATTTCCGAAAATTGAATTTTATTTTTACCTCATTTGGCATAAGTTTTGTAGGAATTAAGTTATGACACATAAGTTGTGTAGTACTATTTTTTAGATTATGTCAATTGTTGAAAGTTTTACTTTCTCCGTCAAGCTTGTTATAATGCATATAAAATTGTAAACTTTCCCATGCGAAATCTAAACTTACGCCGCCGAAAAGTTCTCAAGGTTAAAAAATTAAAGACCACAAATTTGAGGGTTAAAATTTAAAGACCACCCGAAAATACGATCATTTGTGCGAATATTCTTCCATGTCCGAGTTAATGTAATGAAAAATATTTCAAACTACCAACTCCCTAACGTGACAATTGTGTTTTAAACGGAACTCATAGCGATTAGTCCATTTCTCACTACTTCCAAATTCAGAGATATTCATTTACTTTACTTGCACGTTTTTTCCAGTTTCAAACTTTCAATTACTCATCTCCTCTACACTTTTTTCCTTTCTTTTTTTTTTTTTTTTTTTTTTTTTTTTTTTCCAATTTTACTGGAAATCAAAGAAATCAAATAAAGTTATGTCAGATGCTTTGATCTGTGGTCTGGCCGGTGCCGGTGGTGGCATAATCGCTCAGCTCATTACATATCCTCTTGAAACAGTAATTACTATTCCTACTCTCTATTTCTAAATTTTCTTAGCTTTATTTTTAATTTATATGAAAAATAATTACTAAACTAAAAGCTTTTGTTGTTTGACTTTTGTGATCTCAGGTAAATACTCGGCAGCAAATGAATAGAAATTCTAAGACATTGAAGAAAACTGTTGGAACTATCGATCAAATATGCCAGGTGTTTGTTTTTTTACTCCCCCGGTCCCAATTTAAGTATTTTACTTCCTTCTTTGGTCTGTCTAAAAAAGAATTAGGTTTATTAAGTTGACAATTCGAACATATTAGACCTTCGGTTCAAAATAAGCGTCCACCTAAACTTTTTATGTTAGTTCAAAATTAGTGTGCACTTATATAATCAACAAGGAATTAACTTTATTTTTCCAGATTTGTCGTTATTTACTCAAAGCAATAAATAGGTAAGAGTCAAGGGTAGTTCAGTGAAAATACCTATTTTTTCTAAGAGTTATTATTTTCTTATAGGAGTTAATGTTCTCGTAAGGGTGTGAAAAAAGCTAAATGAACACTTATTTTGAACTAGTGGGGGTACCTGAAAAGTTAAAACCGCAAAGGACATATTAGTACATTACGCACATTTTTAATTTAGGACAAGAAGATTCACAAGTCTCATTTTATTCCTTAAACTTTGTTTCCTAGTCAAACTAAGACACTTAAATTGGGACAAAGGGAGTATTTATTTTGTTTTATTGCGTTTTTCGGCTCCATTTATATCAAAATTAACTTTATTTACTTTTGATTTCTCATTATTAGTTTTTGTGTTTACTTGATCTGCAGGTTGTAAAGCAGGAAGGATGGGATGGGCTATATGGTGGATTAGCTCCATCGTTAGTTGGTACGGCTGCATCACAGGTGAGGCTTCTTTTTTGCTTATGCTAATGTGCGCAGTCGTCCTGTAAAAAATGTCTTTGATTAGAATATTCGGCGGTTAGTTGCATGTGCTTGCTTGCTCATCATCTGTTGGGGATTGAATTTACATTTGCTGTGATTCAAAATGTTGTCTTAGCAATTGTTTCTGCTTTCGTCTTCCGAAAAAATTGGGAAAATAGAAACGACTGACTATAATTAGACTTTTTAAGTTTGAGCGATGTGAGTACTTGTTGTGAAGTTAAAAAGAGAAGGAAAATATGGAGGAGTGTAGAATGATTATTGAATTTTGGTAAAGTTGATATTACTAAGAAAGTACTTGAAGTTAGTTCGTGAATAGGAGTAGGCTAAGTAACAAGAGATAGTAAATTTGTAAAATTACTTACATTGATCTGTATTTTGAGTGGTAAAGTAGGTAACATACTGGCAGAAGGTAGCATTGTGTTATAAGTATTGGGAAAATAAATCTGGATATGTGGTCCCTTAAATCCTGGAAATATGTGCCAATCATGCATTTTTGATGTGATGAATTATCTGAGTCGTTCACGTAGTTATTTGTCCTGTGTCCTGCTTATGAGTTTTTGACATAGTTGGTCCTTAGTATTATCACCCGTTCTCAGAATTTGCAAATACAACCATCATTAAGAATTTCATAGGTAGAACAAATAGAACTGTACCTAATAAGAGCTATATTCTGCGTTTAAGGGAGAATATCCAACATTAGCTTCCAAAACTTGAGTTGGTCCTTCGTGTAATACCTTTTAACATTCTTCGGGGCTAGTTAATGCTAATATAACACCTCTAACTTTTTAATCGTTTAAATACGATCAAGATTGACATTTTTGGTCTCCATTTAATAACCGTCAAAGGTGACTGGACTTCTTATATTCCTATTATACATTCAAAAACATAGTAGGGCTAATTGTTTTAAGGTATTGCCTGCCTATTCGATTCGTTTTCGTATCTTCTCTAATGATAACTTTCTTATGGGTGGATCCAATAGATAAAGCTACTTTTTCAGATTTAGTCTATCATAGTATTCATAGTCAGCTTTCTCAAAAATAGTGCTCATAGCCAGTTAGGGAGTATGTAGGTAGAGCTATGTTGCTCGGACTCTTCAAAAATTACCGCGGGTGCGTGCCGGATCCTATAAAAGTGATGAATTTTTGGAGGATCCAAGACGGTTTCTGTGATATTTTTGGAGAGTCCAAGCGACATAGAGGTAAACTACTATACAAAGTGGATTGTAATAAAGTTATCTGATTTCAGTCATGCTTCTGATATTACTAAGTAAGACTAGCATATTACTGAGAAAATAGTTGAAATTAGTTCGTGAATAGGAGTCGGCGTGTTTTCAGTCATGCTTCTGAAATCAAAAGAGCTAAGCTAGTAGGCATTAATAGGGAAGCTGCAAAAGTACTAAATGCAAAATGCATTCCTGCAAATAAATTAACTGGGATCTATTATAGGTTTGGATATGTATTTTGATAGTAGCAGTTGCAAGTTACGCAAAAGTAATGCGGCAACAGAGCCAAACAGATGACGCAGCAGTGGATAGTGAAGCTTCTAAGCAAAGTGCGAATATATGATGTGCAGCTCTTTTTGCCATGAGGAGTTCAATAAATCTGATTATAGCATCTCTGACCTGCAAAGTAGACTATATGACTAAAAAAACTGTCTGCAACAATATTAACTTTAGTCACTAGATAGAAATTTGTACATTAGACAAACCAACTATAAGTGTTCAGTAATCGCATTAACTCCTGCTTTGTGTTGACGCTTTGAATCCATAATCTACATATATAGTTGCAGACATACACAAATAAGCAAATCAACTTCCCGCCAGCTTTCTGTTTGATTGTTTGGGCTTTCACTGCCTTATACTTACAACTTTGCCAATTTTTTTCCTTTACCATCAATTTGGCTACATAATCTACCAGCTGCAGTTCAATTTTTCTTCTTCAGATACATGAACTGCCACTTGCTCATTTTTGATAATCTGATCAAAACATGCCACTAGACCCAAAAAAAAAAAAGGTTTGCCCTCTCAATCTGTTATCCCTGTCAAGTCTCTCCATGAATTTGTATACTAGCTCCTTATATTATTATCTTTATTCTATTGAAGATACCCTGTTGTATTGCGTCAAGCTCTGCCTCTTCCCCATGTGTCAATAGTTCTGTGTCAAATCCTTCTCTCTTATGGCTCTGGATGGAAGAGTATTAGAGTGGTAGCTCTCTGTATCTGGGGAAAACCAGTTGATAACGTGCGACTACATTTTCCCGCTTAATGGGCTGGTCAAACAGCCAGCAAGTGGGAAATTCATCGTGCTTTGACAGCTCTTTTGGGTGGAGACGGTATTAAATGTGGGTCATACATTTTGATTTTTTTTTATGGGTGTTAGATTTAATCATACTTAACGGATTTAGTATGTTAACGGGTTTGATTTTTTTTATGGGTGTTAGATTTAATCATACTTAATGGATTTAGTATGTTAACACGTTATATAAAGGATTAACTTAAGTTTAGGTTGATAGTTAATGGACCAAATGTGTCAAAAATCCCCCTGCTTATGGCACAGGAACTAGTAAACTTTGATGTAGAAACTCAAAATTCACGTAATTGCCTTTAATTTCTGGACGAGGAGTATATAAATTTACTTCTAATATTTGTGACTTATAGACATCATGTAATATAAAATACGCAACTGATGTTTGTCTAGTTGAACATTGATCATGGACTGAGCTGAAGATGCTTTACCTTGTCAAAAGGGGTATCACGTCCTCTTAGTTTCCCTTGCCAATAAAGCATTATGATGATAATGCACTGCGTTTTGGGATAGATTTCCTTGGCTAATAGTTCAGCAACAAAACTATTCTGTGTGTGGTTGTCAGATGTTAATTTTCTTGCCCTTTTGGATGACTCAAAACTCAATTATGTTTTCGATATACAATTGATGATTTTTTGAAATTGACCATTGCCCAGACCGATGTTCTGTTCATTCACAGTCTATTGATGCAGCATCTGGTCTATCAATCAAGATTTCATTTGTATAATATGGGGAACCCATATGTATTGGTCCCAGGGAACCATTGCATAAGTGAGTATGCTTGCTTTAGTGGTCTTCTTATATTCCTTTGACACGTGGTTAGATGAAATTTGAATAATCAATTGACAAACCTCAATCTTCCTCATAATGGAATATTTTGCTAACTTTCATTTTGCTGTGAATGTATATTTTCTGTAAATGCCTTTTCTTTGTTGTTTTGTGGTGAAAAATATGATCCCTTATGTATCTGTACCTTTCTTGGTATAGGGTGTTTACTATTATTTCTACCAAATATTGAGGAATAGAGCAGAAACTGGTGCATTTGAACGTAAGAGAAAAGGAATTGGTGATGGATCAGTCGGAATGTTCTCATCACTTCTGGTGGCTGCTTTATCTGGGTAATTTTCTTTTCTGTTGGATATTAGTTTCTCATGTCTTCTTTTTTTAAGCTTGGTAAATTTGTTGTATTGACAACACCGTTAGCAACAGGATTCTGCCACGGTAAACTTTGATTCTTGTCGAATTATACCTTATCAACAAAAAAAAAATTAGAAGAAGAAACTTCAGATTCCTGTTTTTATGGAATGGTACTCTTTTCTTTTGATTCAAAAATTCAGTTGGCGGTCTTCCATGTATAATATTGATATTCTTATTATCAAGACAAAACTTGTAAAGCTTTGACGAATAAATTTATCTGGTTAAAGTGCCATTTGAATATTTTATTTTTTCTTTGTTAATCATGAGTGTTTTGACTTTTCCATGTTACAGGTGTGTTAACGTGTTGCTGACTAATCCCATATGGGTAGTTGTTACACGCATGCAGGTAAAATCCTTGGGGTTTCTCTTTTACCTCCTACGAGAAAGACTATGAAATTTGGTGTATTTACTTATAATGTTTTGGTCTTAGCACAGGGACAAGTTTATTGGTGTGGGTTGGTCTTTGATTCTTCGTCCTTTAAGTTGTGGAATACGATCAGTTTCAACTTTCAACACTCTCTTCTATGAGCTTTTTGCTCTAACTTATCTTCTGGGGAATTGTTGGAAGTGCCATATAGATATAGAGCTATAATATTTCTTCTGGAGAGAATAGAAGTCTTCAACTGCTTAAGATGAAGGCTTGTGGCGTAGATAAATGAGCTCTATTATAACTTGTCTTTGACGGGATTATGTTGAGCTTACATATTGAAGCAAGGGAAGAACAAGTAGAAAGATGTTAACTTGTAAGCAGAACAAGGGGATTCAGTTAAAGATAAACTAAAGTCACCAGAAATAGAGGATTGCAGCCATTTATAGGTCAAGAATGACAACAATGTTGCTTACTATCTAGGTAATGAATATTCAGAACGGTAATTAGAAGTTCGGTTTTCGGCAGGAATATGCAGAGTATGCTAATCTTTTCGATGTATTTCTGCTAGGACTCATTAATTCAACGTTGAATAAATAGTGAATTATTAAAGGGTGCCTTAGCAACCTTTGCAGTAGCCTGACTGGTAATCACGGTTTTAAAAAAGAGGGGAGAATGTGCAAAGCTTTCAGGAGTCATGTAAAACATCCTTTGTTAGTTGCAACATTGAGGAGCTTCTCTTTTGAGGAGACCAAATCATCATATTCTGGCTGCTTCTCCATGTAATATCAAATAGGTTTGTCAGATTGAGGTCAAATTTTCATCTTACAAAGTGGAATTATTGCAATTATAGTACTGGTTATGGACGACATAATTTCAAATGATAAATAAAGTGGATGGTTTATCCAGTCATTTCGAATGGAAGATATTGGTCCATGGTTTATTGTGTTGTTGAATATTGTGAGTGGAAGTAAATGCTGCTTCGGTTTCAGTTACTGACATTTTCCTGTGCTTTTGCTGCTTCCAAAGATGGAATAATGTCAGTTTTGAAGCTGTTGCGTATTGATCATAAGTAGAAGAATCATCTGAGTCATGGATGTTATAGTATTTCGTTCAAAACTGTTACTTTGATATCAAAATGCTTCGTTTTAAATGTATTACTGACTGCCCTGTTTGATGTTAAAATGCTTCGCTTCAAAAGTATTACAATTTGGCTACATACTGGTCTTCTTCATGAAAAATTTCTCCCTAACATAATGTCGCATAGTTGATTTTCTTACATTTATATCTCACAACTATTGTGCAGACTCATACAAGAAAGGATAAAGATAACCACACAAAACCTGTACCATCACAGGGTGCAATCTCTGCTGTGGTTGAACCTCCTTCCTATGGGACAAGCCACACTGTATGTACTGAATTTTTCCTAGTAAAAGGATGTGATTTATGATGCATTCTTAATATGCATACCTTGGGTCTAGGACTGTAAGATTTGCATACTAAATCTATATATATATATATATATCTTTCTAAAGGTCATCTCTCTCTTTTTTTTTTTTTTTTTTTTTTTTAAAAAGAAGAAGTTATTCAATGTTTTAACTAGCATTAAAGATTAGTTGACACTTTGATGCTTCATTTTCTTCCGTAACTAAATAATTTGAGAGCATAGTAGCATTGTGGGAAATGATGGTTTCTGAAAGATTCAAAATTTTAATTTTTGTTTTTTTTTTTTTTTTAAATCTGAAACAGAAAATGTCTTTGTGGCTTTTGTGTAGGACGGGTGTGAATCTATGATAGTACTCACCTATTCTTCGCTGATAAAGCATACAACATAAAGGTTATGCCGATCAAACAGAAGCATACATTTTTTTTTTTTTTTTTTTATAACTGACAAATTCCCTAGAGCGAGTGGCACACGGTTCGAGACTCAGTGGTTAATGGGCCCACCTCTCTACCCTTCTCTACTTAAATGTCAGGCTTTTTTTAATGGTAGGGTTCGAATCGATGACGTGTGCTTTACCCATACATCACGTGTTGCGCTCTTACCACTAGACTAAATCCCTGGGGCCAGAAACATAAACTTTTTTGGCCATGCTTTTTTTTTTTTCCCCTTGATGAGTAATTATCTTTTGTGCCCATGTTTTACAGTCATAACCTGTACCTGTAATTTTCTAATAGGTAACACTTGTATCTTTCAGATTCAAGAAGTCTATGGTGAAGCTGGAATTTCGGGTTTCTGGAATGGTGTTTTCCCAACATTATTCATGGTATGTGAGAACTTACTCTAGTGAGTACTAAATAATGGTTCCTGATCCTTCTCATTGCAAAGTACAGGTAAGCAATCCTTCCATACAATTTATGCTATATGAAACCTTGCTGAAGAAGATTAGAAAACGACGTGCCTCTAGCAATAAAGGTGCCAATGATGTCACTGCTTTGGAGGTAAACCTTTGTCCCTTTCTCTTGTTCCTCTAGATTCTTCTCTAGACTTGTCTTGTCATTTTAGAATTCTCAGCTTTTCACATGTCAATTATTGGAGCTCATGTGTTTAGTACTTTTGCTAGATATTTCTACTTGGAGCTGTGGCAAAACTTGGAGCTACGGTTGTAACGTATCCTCTTCTGGTTATCAAGGTACACGATTGTTCCGTATGGAGAAAGTTCGTTTTCCTTTGCCCTTTTCATCAAACTTTTCTCATCTTTTGGATTGATGTGGCAAACAGTTGATGCAAATATGAGCCCTCTAAAAGTTGACTCATATATTCATCTTCAACTGCCAATTTCTACGGTCCATTTCACCTTTTGGTTAATTTAGACAACCAACTATTGAACTACATGCCCATTAGTGCGTGGATAATTGCATCTTTTACCTTTAAATTTTGTTCAGTCCGTCTTTTTCAACATCAGTTTCATTTGGTCCCATTAATAATTTCAGCCAGCATAATTTGAAAGGGTTTCACTATTGCTTTTAGCTATATGGACCTCCACAGGACATTAACACAACATTCCCAGTTTTAACTTTTTTGCAACTGCCAATGGGAACAGTTGAAACACAGAGTAGCAGCAGTAGTCGGGTCCAGATAAGTTCTGTGCATGCAGAGTTGGACCACTATCCAATACTTGAGTTTTTCATCATAAAAGTGCTTTTCTATTTTGCAGTCAAGACTCCAGGCAAAGCAGGATATTTGTGGGGATAAAAGACATCATTATAAAGGTCAGTGAATTTGAAATTTTGAATTACTCTGTTTCTATACTAGCAACATTTTAAAGGTTACCCTATTTTTATCTTTTAGTTTCTATATCTTAGACATTTTGTGAGATGATACTGGTAAATGCAGTTCTATTTGTATCAATATGTTAACTTACATTCATAATATTAATGAAACAAAATGCAACCTGCAAGCACTTGGGAATTTGGGTTAGTTTATCTAGATTAATCTTAACTGAAACTCTTGATGACACATATTAGGTTTCCCATGTCTACTTTTGGGACCTTTCTTCGGGAAAAAAATGCTAGTAATTAAGGTTGCTCTATGCAATTTAGGTACCCTTGATGCTATTATGAAGATTATACGCTATGAAGGCTGTTGTGGATTTTACAAGGGGATGGGCACAAAAATTGTACAAAGTGTTCTTGCTGGTGCTATTCTATTCATGGTCAAGGAGGAACTTGTCAGGGGTGCTAGGTGGTTATTAACAGGGAGTGCCGCTACTTCTATCAGATGAAAGCCTCATTGGAAATTGAGTCTCTTCCTTTGCAGTCTAAGCAAGGTGTGCCCACAAGAAATACCTTCAGATTAAGATGGATACTTTGTAATCACTAGCTATAGTTTTTTTTAAAAATTTAACGGTGGTTCCCAGACTAGCTTGTGGGCACCTCCGCTATTCAGCGGGATATCTGCTACCTTCATCAGTGCAGATTCAGTGTCGTAACTAGAAACATTACAATTGACGAGTAGTAATGATTGATCATTTTATTAGTTTGTTGTGTCTCCGTGGCACAGATTGGTAATATCTCGGTTCTTGATCATAAGTCCGTTCTTTGGTCACGGCGTACTACTTGTTAACGCCATCTATCTTCCTTCTGGACAAAAGGTGAACTGTTGTAAACTTTTAATATTACTATTTCAAAATTGCTTGGACTTGGGATTGAGCTTCTTTGTAATCAATTGACTAAGTAGAACGTGTTATTTATTAGTGTACTGGTGGACTGATTCCCTTTAGTTGACGACCTTCGTCGTCAGGACAATTGCGTGTAAGAGCTTTCCTCTTTGGTTCTGATGATGTCCAAACTTGGTAAAAAAATACTCCCTCCGGTCCAAAATAATTGAGATTTTAGCCTTTAAAAGTTGGTCCAAAATAATCGAGATTTCATAAAACCAAAAAAGTATTTAATTCTTTTTCCCAAATTTGCCCTTTAACACATCCTATATCCTCATAATAACTATGTCAATCTAAAAAGAAAGAAAATCATAATTAAGGATATTTTAGTCAAAATTCCTCTTAATTTTTAGGAGTTGGTGGATCCCTTAATTTATGTGTCCGAGCTTAAAACCTCAATTATTTTGGACCGGGAGGAGTAAGGATTTGATAGGAAATATATATTACCATCATGTGAATGAGAATGAACATTTGGTTGAAGTGTAATTTGTCGGGTGGACTAAGAAAATGAAGGTGTAACTTCACAAACGAACGCTGGATTATTAAGAGGTCATTTGGTTGTTGTTCTTGAACATTTAATTCCAGCATAAAATTTCACATAAAATAATACCATGTTTGGTAGGTCGCATAAGGAAAAAAAAATGGCTGCATAATTTTAATGCATGGTTTGATTTGCGATATTAAATAATGCCTACTCTAAGTTATGCGGGATTTTATGTATAATTTTATTCAGAATAAAATATGAAATATAACACATCTAATGCATGATTAAGCTACTTAAAGACAATAATCATTTTTTAAAGTAAGTAATTTGTGTATACAATTTTCTAAGAATTAATCACCGCATGCAACAAGTATGAGAACCAGAACAACTCACTAGTTGCTGAAATTCCCAAAAAGACATCCGGCGGAAGAACAATAAATTAAAATAAATAATATTCCCTCTGTCTCAATTTAAGTGTCTTAATTTGACTTGACACAAAGTTTAAAAAATAAAGGGAGACTTTTGAATCTTATGGCCTTAAATTAAAGATGTTTAAAGTACCAAAAAGTTATTTGAATCTTGTGATTATAAACTTGCCACGTAGGATATTAGAATTGTCAATTTATTAAATATAGAAATAGACATTCTTTTTAGAACATACTAAAAAGGAAAGTAAGACACTTAGCCCCCGTTTGGCCATAAAAATTATTCACTTTATTCCAGAATTTTTTTTCACTTTTTTCCGGAATATCAAAAACTCAAAAACTTGATTTAAAAAAAAAATTACTTTTTTCACTTTTTTACAACTATATTTCACCAAAAATTACAATTTCAAAAACTATGACTAAGAGCCCGTTTGGATTGGCTTATAAGTTGTATTTGCTTATCAAAAACTCAAAAACCTTGATTTTAAAAAAAAAAAAAAAAATAACTTTTTTAACTTATCTACAACTACATTTCACCAAAAACTATAATTTAAAAAACTATGGCCATCCACTCCAACTCCAAATCCAAAATTTCAGAAAAAAGTAATTTTTTTTTATATCTATGGCCAAACGGGGCCTTAATATTGGGACGGAGGAATTACTGTAGTAGATTCAGCCAACTTAAAGAGATCTTTTTAGATTGATTGAAATCTAGACATCATGGCTTTAGGTGCTTCTAAGGGCAATGGTTTACTAGCTGTCTTTTTGTTTGAACCTGATATATTTTATTTCATATTAGCCGTAAAGTTAATTAAAACCAGGAATTCCCTTTCTTTTTATTTATTTATTTATTTATTACTGTCCAGCTTTCATAATATCATCAAACAACTAAGCTAGTTGCAAGGATATCCTATTCTCCCACCCCCATGCCCACTCTTAGGTGTTCACAGTTTGATTAAAAATCCATCCAAATTCAAAATCAAATTGACTAAATAAATTGATATTTACTTGGGTTTGGTTTGGTTTGGTTTGGTTTTAATTTTTAAAAACCGATGATATTTAGTTTGGTTTTGGTTTTACTAAAAGCAAACCGAAAAAAAAATCGAACCGAACCGATAAATTTTATACATAATTTTTATAATTATATATATACAATATGTTGATTTTTATAAATGCTTTAAAATAAATTATATACTTTGTAAGAATTTTTTTATTTATCTCTAACAAAATAATGAACTTTATACCTTTAAGCCGATTTTAAAAAAAAAATCCATGAATTCTAACTCATTTATTCAAAGAAACAACTATGAAATTTACCTAGATTCATTTTTTGTATTTCTTATAAACCTTATTCACTTAAATAAAATCATAAATCTTAAGACATTTTATTCATAATACAAGAAAACTATAGCTACCACAATAAAAGGATAATAATGAATTATAAGTTGGAAAAAGTTAAAAAATTCTCTCCTAATTGGAGGAAAAAAAACATGAAAAAGAGAAATATCGTTAGTTTTCTTAAAAATCGAAAATCGTTAAACCGAACCAAACCTACTACAACCAAACAAGTGGTTATGTATTATATTTGGTTTGGTTTTAAAATTTTTAAAAACCGACTTAATTGATTTGGTTTTGGTTTTAACCTAAAACCAACCCATGAACACCCCTACCCACCCCCACCCCAACCCCGACCCATATTGTCCTTTGATTTTAACAAAAAATAACAATCACACAGTTTATTTATATACAAGGTAATGTATAAAAAATATTATTGGCGACTAATAACTAAATAAGAGATAGTAATAGCTCCATATGTTCATTAATCTCTCTTTCCACCAATATGGATTGTGGTGGGATGATTGGATTTCTCCGCTTTTAAACAGATGTCTCGGATTCGAGCCCTTACAATGAAAAACATCTTGGTAGAAGCACCGCCCTAGAAATGAGTCCTGCAAATGGGAAACCCAAAAAAAAAAAATGTTAATCTCTCTTTCCTAATAAAAAATCACATTTTATATCCAGCGAAGTCTCAACAAAGCATGAATAGTTTTTAAAGTATAAAGAAATATAACAAGCTTTTTGAAATGGATAGGACGGGATGTAGTGTTATTTGCATACAAGATTAAAGTTAGCACCAGAGTAATTTAAAAAAGCAAGCTAGAATTAGATCCAATCTATTCTCAATAAAGACACACAGAACGAATCTTATCAAATTACTATGTTATTATAATATATTCCTAAAGAGGAAATTAACTTTTCAAATTACAAATTGAGGAATGCGCTCAATGATTCATTTATTAAAATCCTATATTGAACTAACACAAATTCTACTATCTGATTGGCCAACTAATCAACATCTTATTATATAATATTGCGTGGAGCTGACGTGGCGCCCTTCTTTAGCACCGCCTTGGGCCCCACGTGGGTCCCATACTAAACAACTTGGGCCCAATAAAAGTCCGGTTGACGTAAGCAATGCCATGATTGCCCGGATTCCAAATTCAGTCCTAAATCACATTTCATTACCACATTTGAAGTCCGTAGGGCCTCCATCTATCCCATTTTTTGGGATAATAATACATTTTTGGTCCTGCACTTATTAGTAAATATTGATATTGGTCCTTGTAATATATGCTTAAGCAGGTATAACCTTCAATTAACTATAATATGCACTTTTGGTCTCTACGCTTGTGAATTTTCATAAATTTAATGTATTATTAACTGTTAAACTATTTAATTATGTATGTATTATATTCGATTTGTATTGTAACTCCATATTTTGAGGATAACTAGATCTACAAATAGTCAAATACTAAGATATTTTCTATATGGAGTACCAAATTTGGCCAAAGATGTTGAAGTTGAAACTTGACAATTTGAGTTTTTAAAGTTATGATTATTGAAACTTTATTTGGACATCCATTTTACTTGGAAAAAAATTTAAAGTTTTGTTAGCAGAGGTGAAATTTCTCCAAAAATTGAGTCTGAGTCAATTTTTGAAACTTAAAAATATTTTGAAGATAAGCTTTTAAAATCTAATCAAATTTCATAACCAAATAAATATTTGAAATTAAACGTGCTAAATTAATTAAAAATGAAATGGAATTAGTCAAAATATCACAAGAACCAAAAATCGTAATTCATCAATAACCAGAGGACCAAAACCGCAATTCTCCCATCCTATTTATAAGAACTGGATACCATCTTGTTTCCTATTTGCAACTTTTTCGACGAGTGGTTCGCGTGATTTTCTCTCAAATCTCTTCAAATCTGTTAATTTCTTCTCAAAAATATTTACAAGTTTTAATCCAATCCCTAATTTTCAAACAAATTTAAACCTAAACTCATTGAAATTTTAAAAAAATGGTTGATTCATCAGAGAAACAACAACAACAATCGACAAACAATGTAGATGTGGAGATGGATGAGATGGAGAATTCAAATCAATTAGACGAAACATCGTCGTCGTCTTCATCAAACAATGATTTATACGACGATGTTTTATCAAACGCTGGAGAAACGAATGTTCTTCAGTGGCTTTTAGCTTTAGATTTGCAGGTTATGGGAGCTTGTAGAGCTGATGAAAGGCTAAAGCCGTTGTTGAAGCTTAATGTTTCTGCTGGTGCTGCTCAAGATCGATTGCTTGCTCATCTTAGTCAAGTATGTTGCTAATTTTACCTAAATTAATTTTAATTATTAAATCTATATATGAGGAATTCGTTTTAGGTCATCATGTTTTATTTTATTATCCGCGGTGTTTATACCTGCTACCTTCCACCAGCAACAGGTATTTAACAGGTACCAGGTAACTCTGTCCACCGAGGATTAGACAGATGGGAAGAAATAACCTAGTATTTTTGTCTACACTGGGATTTGAACCTGAGACCTAGCAAATCTGTAAAGAAGTGCGATTAAATCTATAAGGAATTCGTTTTAGGTCATCATTTTTTAAAAAAAAAAATTATCCGCGGTGTGATACCTGTTACCTCCCACCAGCAGGTAACTCTGTCCACCAAGGCTTAGATAGATGGGAAGAAATAACCTAGCAGATTTTGTCTCTGCCGGGATTTGAACCTGAGGCCTAATTAATCTGTAATGAAGTTTGATTGGATCTATAAGGAATTCGTTTTAGGTTTTCGTGTTATATTTTGATGTTTGTTGCACACTATTAATTAATCTGTAATGAAGTTCTATTAAATCTATGAGAATTTGTTTTAGGTCATCGTGGTCAATTAAATCTACGAGGAATTTGACTTAGGTCATCATGTTATATTTTGATTTTGATGTTCATTGGACGCTATTTTAAGTACTTTGCGCATTGGACTAAATTAATCTGTTATGAAGTTTAATTTAATCTATGAGGATTTTGTTTTAGGTCATTGTGTTCAATTAAATCTACGAGGAATTCGTTTTGGGTCTTCGTGTTATATTTTGATTTAGATGTTCGTTAGATGCCTACTTATTTGTTGCGAATTCTACCAAATTAATATGTAGCGAAGTTCAATTGAATCTATATATGAGGAATTCATTTTTAGGTTGTCGTGTTATATTTTGATTTTGATGTTCGTTGCACGCTACTTATTTGTTGCGAATTCTACCAAATTAATATGTAGTGAAGTTCAATTAAATCTATGAGGACTTCGTTTTAGGTCATCGTGTTATATTTTGATTTGAAATAATGGTCAAAAACACACCTGAATTAACGCTTTTTTGCAAGTTTCCTACCTGAACTATCAGGTGTGTGCGTTTCCTACCTGAATTAATTATTTATCAAAACACACCTCGATTGATAGTGGTATATTTTAATTTTGATTAAATCTATGAGGAATTTGTTTTAGGTCTTTGTGTTATATTTTGATTTTGATGTTTGTTGCATGCTAGTAATTAATCTGCAACGAAGTTCAATTAAATCTATTTGGAATTCATTTTAGGTCATCGTGTTATATGTTGATTTTGATGTTCGTTGGACGCTATTTTAAGTACATTGCGAATTGAAGTTCAATTAAATCTATAAGGATTTTTGTTTTAGGTCATCGTGTTATATTTTGATTTTGATGTTCGTTGGACGCTATTTTAAGTACGTTGCGAGTTGAGGTTCAATTAAATCTACAAGGAATTTTTTTGAGGTCATCGTGTCATGTTTTGATTTTGATGTTCGTTGGATGCTATTTAAAGTACGTTGCGAGTTGGGGTTCAATTAAATCTATAAGGAATTTGTTTTAGGTCATCGTGTTATATTTTGATTTTGATGTTCGTTGGATGCTTTTTAAAGTAAGTTATGAATTCTACCAAATTAATCTGTAATGAGGTTCAATTAAATCTATGAGGAATTTCTTTTAGGTCTTTGGGTTAATTTTTGTTTTGGTGTTTGTTGGACGCTATTTTATAATTGAAGTTAAAAAGGGTATATGAACTAATTTTGATTCTCCCACAGAACTTTGAGCCATCAGAAGTTGGAATACTCGCCAGGTGCTTGTGCATTCCACTCGTTTCAATGCGTGTCGGGAAGATCCAGAAGCAGGGGACGCTCTTGTGCCCAACTGCTACAAGGTAGTTGCATGAACTTTACCTTTCACATGCATTATATGGTGTTTCCATGTTGAGTGGTGTTTGGCTCCAGCATATTTGATTGTGATTTTAGTTCTTCTGACATTCTAATGAGTAATTACTATTTATTATTATTGATGTTTTTCATCTTTCCTTGAGCTGGGGGTCTATCGAAAACAGGCTCTCTACCCGTCACAGGGTAGGGGTAAGGTCTGAGTACACTTTACCCTTCCCAAACCCCACCTGGTGGGATTATACTGGGTATGTTGTTGTTATATTCATAATCAAGCATTGTGGTCTTAGCAATAATCGTAGCTCAGTAGCATGCTAATAAACCCATCTGGCCAGGATGCTGAAGAAAATAATTTTTTGCAATTATTGCACTATAAGCACTAGTGCACATTGCTTGATGAAGAAAATTAAGTTCACTTATCTTTTGCTAGTGTCATGGTACACAGAGGAAAACAGTATGAATGATCTTAGGATTCTTAGCAATTATCTAATAAATATATCCTGGTGGATTCATATCTTGTAATATTACATTGTCAGTAACCAAATGAGAACTTCTGTTACTAGTACTCATCTTACTGTCCTTTCTATTCTAGGGGTAGGATTTAATATGTCTAATCTTTTGATTTTAATTACCACTGGTTCAGACTGAAAAGGCCCCTCATTTTAACACTGAACTAGAAGTGTTATATATAGTTAGTGTTAGCTAGCTGCAGCTGGAGGAAATATAATTCGAAAGTTAACACTTCATTTGCCTCCTTTGAAGTTTGCAAGGCAGATAACTTCAACTTTTCACGTCATATGCTTATTTTTTAAATAGTCAAACATAGATTAGTTGAAATTCAAATTAAAAATGAAAGTATTACTCTTTTGATTGGTTTTTATATAAATTTTTAAAAAAAAAAAAAAAAGTGAAATGGCATTTAGCATAACAGTAAGAGGTTAATACGGAAGATGATTGGCTTTAGCCTTTATGAAACAACAAAGAGAAAAGCGAGAAGTGAATGTTGGTAATGTACAGATGTAGCAGCATTAATGTTCATTAGTAGTTAGAACTTAGAATAGGGGCCAATGGATTTTGACATGCAGTAACAAGTACCTGAGGAGAGACTAGGTCATTGTTCGATGGGGGGTTTATTAGCAGTATTGGTACTTGAATCATATATGACTGTCCCGCACGTACGTAGTTATTTCTTGCAGGAAAAGGGAGGTGTTTTTTTCCTATGGCCATCTTGAGCAATATTGCTTTAGTTGTAAGATGCTGGAGAATGTGTTGTTGTTCATTAATCCCTTCTTTTCTTAGTCACTTGACTGCAGCATATTTCTGCTGGTGAACGTATAGTACTTGAAATCCAGTGAAATTCTTTGTTCCTAGATGTGATATACTGACATTAGGTTATATTTGGGAGAGTTTCTTGTTTCCTGATCCCTAAACTCGTTTAGGGTTCAAATTTTGAGTATATAGTACATGAATTGCAGACGCATCATATCAACTGATGACCAGTACTTCTTGCTGGATACTATCATCAATTCCTGTCTTGATATGAGACTGTATATTGCTAGGAGGTGCATATTGACATCTGGAGGCACCGTAAAGGTTGGTATGTTTGTGCTTTTGTCAGTTTTGTCTGAATGGAGGCTGGTAGTGCTCAGTATTAATTCGTTTTAGACTGGTAGAAGTGCGTTTCTTTTGATGTATTAGTGTGTTGTTCTCTATCACCTCGCTTTATAGTATCATTGCAGCATTGCTTCCTTCATAATCTGGCTACATATGGTGCTTTTGTCAGTTTTGCCTGAATGGAGATGCAAGAATAGGTTTAATGTGGTATTTAGGGCAATAAATCCCATCAGATTGGCAGAAGTGTGTTTGCAATGATCTGTCAGCAAGTGATGTTTTCTATCACTTCATCCTTGTGCTGTGTATTGGCGTTATTACAGTGTTCTATTATTATGTTTTTGATTATTTCACCAAAGAAGTTGCAATCTTTCTCTCTACTTGTTTGATACTATATAGCTTAATCCAGTTTAACCTATACATAAAACTTAGTTGATCGTGGGTAGAAGTTGCCAGATGTTGTATTGTTTATTGATGGTGACAAATCTTCATGCTTCCACATGAAAATATCTTTTGACTTGTAGGTAAAATTGGGCGTTTACTATTATGATCTCTGAATTAAGGAGAAGTCAAGGTAGTTTCATGCTCCTATATTACATGATTCAATTACTTCTCTCTGAATTATCTAGAAGTCTGACTTGTACCCCCTTCATGCTAGTTTAGTTATTAAATATATGTGGTTTGATTGCCTTTTCTGTGAACCATATTAGAAGTTTCAATACTGTTCAGTATGTCATTTCTATGTTTCATGCTGTTCTGCGATTTCCTGTCCATAGCTCAGTCTTTTGCCTTTACATTGCTACACTTCTGTTTAAAATTGTCCATGTATTCTTTGATATATCCTGTAAGCAAAGAGATTTTCTAGTATTAGATTCCAAGTGGCTTTTGTGTCGCTTTTACGCTCAATGATATACGTGAATAGAGGAGTGAACCCCCCTCCCAAAAATAAAAAAATAAAGCACAATCTTCTTTTGGTGGGACTTTTTTGCTTTCTCTCATCATAATGAATATGTATCTTGTACCTGTTTTAACTGAACTTCTGGTTAACAAGGTGAAATTACTTGCATGTCACAGTAGTCTATCTTATCTAGCTCTTGTCAATAAGAAACATGAGGCATCCACCTAAATGATAATTACTTGATGTTGGTAATGCCGTTCAATTGCACAGGGCTATTGTCCTTGTTTTCTTAAGCTAGCTTATCCAGTAAGAATTCTATTGCGGAAAGAAGTGAAGATACAAAAATTGAGATTGAGGACTTGTTTAGCTGCCTTAATTTCTGTAATTCTAGAGAATTTTTTTGGGGAATTCATAATACCATTTCCTCAGCCAAGGGCGTCAGATATAGGATACACAAGTGATAAGTGTGCTGTATTTGGTTACATTCGATTTAGTGTGTAGCTTCTTGACAATGTAACTGCTCTTAAACATTTATTTTTTTCTTGTGCTGTTGCAACAGGGGAAACTTAAACCTTGCAATTCTGCCAACATCGAACTTGCGCATCTCATTCATTGGGGATGACGGCAGCACAGAGAGAGTTGGAACATTTTGCAGTGAATCTGATTGTTCTGCCATAGAGATTAAAGATATTGTGGCAGACGAGTCTGGACGCTCTTTTCTTATAAGTATCCCTGGTGGTGAGACTTTCTACTTTTGGTGTTCAGAGAAGTCTAAGCTTCTTGGCGATGAGTTGCGGAGAAAGGTATATGTTCATATGTTTACTGTGATCAACTGCTGAATATTTGTTATATTAAGCTTGCATATGTAGATGGCTAATATCACTAATTGTGGTTGGCTTAGATGAGGGATTTGGTTAAGATGAAACCTTCCTTGGCTGAATTAACTGGAATCGATGCATCACGGATTGATTGTTTTGCCATTCATCTTCGAGCTTATCTCCATGGTTCAGCAGCCATAAATCCTCAAGCAAGTTCCATGATGTCAAGAGATCCTTCCATAGATGGCTCTGTTAGTTCTTCAGAACTCGGTCTTGATGCCCAGATATCAGTTGCATTCCAGAAACCTCTGCGGTCTGAGCACTTTGGTGGCCTAGGATCAAACACCAGCCTGATGTGTAGCCTTAGTCCTATGTCTACTGGTGCTTTTAAAGATAGCGTGCTCAGGAACTCATCGTCAGTAAGTGTTTCTAGAGAGAGGCCAAGGCACGATGGTGATAGCTATCTTTCATGTGTGGATAGCCAGATTTCAGGCACAAGTAGCATAGGTGCACCTAATTCAACTCATGATGAAGACAACGACAAGCTTGGAAGGGAAACTGGTCCTTCAAATGTTTTGGAACCATTTGTTGCTGCCCCGCCTTTCCAAGGCTCTGCAGCTACTGTTCATTCTCTGGATTCAGCAGTTTTCTCTCCGTATTACTGTTGGTGTCCTCCTGCTGTATCCACTCTGCAGTACTCAGTTGGAAGTCCACATTTCCCTATCCTGTCCACAGACTCGTCAATACCACTACTTCCTTCAATAGCACCTTCTGCTTGTTCATCTGGTATTTTGACACCAATGCCATCTCTTGTCAGTGATGTCTCCACTCTAGATTTCCCACCTCTTTTGCCTGAGCCATTGATCAGGTTGCCATTTTCTTTGGCAACTTCGCAGCAAATACCTACTTTCACACCTTTAGTAGGCGATTCTATAGTCCATATTCCAGTTATTGACGTTTGCTCTTCTGGCCAAGGTTACTTCGTCAGTGCAGGTCCTGCTATCTCTGGCAGTATTCCACAGTTGCATCCAAATTTGGTGAATCCCTTAATTCCACAAACAGAATCAATGGCTGAGAAAAGTGCCAGGGATACTCTTCGGTTGCTCATAAATAACTCCAACCAGCCTAGCCCACAGCTGATTGATCTACTGCCCCCTATGCTTTCTCGTAGTGGGGAAGAGGCGCGAAATATGCTGGCTACTGGAAGCAGAGGACTTTACTCCAATCTACTGCCTCCTATGCTTTCTCGTAGTGGTGAAGAGACACGAAATATGCTGGTTACTGGAAGCAGAGGACTTTACTCTAGAACCATAGGTGTTGATACCACCATAGCAAATGATTTTGCAATTAAGAGTTTGGTCTCACTATCTGAAAAGCCTATTGGATGGCTTGATAAGAAGCAAATTGGTATACAAGAGTTGTTTGTTCCGAGGGACAAACCGGGTAGTTCTGGTGAATCTTCACTGGGTGATGGTTTTTTAGATTTTGAAGAGGAAAGAAAGAATTGATAGACAGAGTTCTCTTGTTTGCTTTTGTGTTTTGCAAGTTGTGCCGCAAAAAGCTGTGAATATTTTCTATGTAGCTTTGTACTGTCAAATGTAATTAGTACCAAGTCTCTCCATATCAATATAACCTTTCTATGGTTATCTGATATCTGATGTATGTTTGTGTGCTTGTTGGATGCAAAATAAAATATCCGTATAGGTGCGAAAGATCATCAGTTTTGTTGGTGGAATAATCGGCTATAGAAGTCGAACAGCGATCTGACAATATATAAGTTCAGCTTCGAAGTGGAATGAATTCTCTGCGGACAAGATAAAAGGAGCTGAAATCCAAATTATTACTAGTTCCTTCTTTTGTTTATGTAACAATATGATATTTAGAATTTACTGGTTTAATTAATTTAGATTTGCGGGAAGCTTTTTTATTAGTGTTTTTCCATCCTCGGGGCTTGAATCCAAAACCTCAAATTAAAGATGAAGAAGTGAAGATATTTCATTCGTCCTACTACATTACCTTAGTGAATGGTGATAGTCAATTAGGTCCTTGTGTATCCGATTTTCCACTTT
Organism: Lycium ferocissimum; assembly: GCF_029784015.1. Classification (NCBI taxonomy): domain Eukaryota; kingdom Viridiplantae; phylum Streptophyta; class Magnoliopsida; order Solanales; family Solanaceae; genus Lycium; species Lycium ferocissimum. The sequence continues at coordinate 38,354,414 of NC_081349.1, forward strand.
ACTCACTTATATTATTTTAGGTACTAACACTTGTTTTCGAAATTACTTCTTTTTGCTTTCAATAACTTATATTATATTTTTCAAGATTCTTGTATTGGATGAAAAATTTCAAGATTCTTATATTGGATGAAAATCAATCTGCAGATATCCAACAAATGGAAAAAGGTTTGTTACAAGGAACCAAAACATTACCCACTAAGGTCAATGGAAGCATAAAACAATTATCTTCATTGTTAACTAACCCTCTTATGTCTCTTTTCTCTGTACATCTGTCCACTATCTTGAATGGCTGCCAAATAACAGTCGGATTTTACTGGTCTGTCCACTGTAGTACAGCACTCCTGTTTTGTCCTTAGTCATTACAGAACCTCCAGAAAAATGATCAATTTACAACAACAAACAACATTCTAGTGTAATTCTACAAGTAGGGTCTGAGGAGGAGGATAGTTTCGTAACCTTGTGAAGATAGAGAGGTTGTTTCCGGCAGACCTTCAGCTTAATTAAAGCATATCAAAATCAAGTAAATAAAAGAAATACAGTAGTGGAGAAGTCATGTTGGAAAATAATGGAGAATAGAACAATAATCCCGACAAATAATATGATAATCGAAGCAAAAGAAACACAGATAATGATAAAATCGAAGAACAAGCTAGTAGTTAAGTAAAAAAATAATAATCAATTTGTACAGAAAATAAGAAAATGCAGCGCAATTTTAACTTGAAATTCAAAAAATAATTATTTAAAGTTAAAATTGAAACACAATATACTCCTCAAATCAATTCATCTTATAGATAGTTTAGGAATGCAAGAATTGTGCAGCGCTCGAGGGGACCAAGAAAATACCAAAAATGATAAGGTCGATATGTCGTAAGTGATGAGCCTATTTTGTTTTTGCTTTGTCTCTTTCAGTTTATTTATTGTTAAATTTTGTGGAGAGAATTCAGAACTGAGAAATCCACATTTAATTATAGAATGCCATTCCATTAAATAGGGAAGCCGAACCATATATCTCAATCAGTGATTGGGCCTTCCATTTTGTTGCTGACATACGCACATGAACTTCCTATCTCTTCTTCCACCACACAACTCACAAGCCTATGTGTAACAGTGGCAAAACATAATTTCAACAATTCAGAGAAAATAATGAAATACACGAATATTAGCAATAATACTTGGAGTAATCCATTATTTCTAATACAAGCTAAGTACGTGACAAAGCTCAATTTTGACAATCGATGTTGTCTTTACTCGAGGTATGCTCTGATTGAGGTCTTGGGTGGAATTTTTGTCCCTAATATTGTATTTTGGTTAGCAATATATTCCGCGCATTGACTTGAGAAAAATATGCAAAATTTATTAAAGAGAATGAAGAATGGGAACGAAATAAAATAAAGTACTTCTAGCTCTATAACTTGTTTGGCCATAGTTTTTTTTTTAGTCATAAGTGCTTCTTTTTTGGCCAAAAATGTTTTTTTTTTTTTTAAGGTGTTGGGCCAAGCTTTTAGAAGGAGAAAGAATAATTTTGAGTAGAAGTTTTTGAGAAGCTGAAAAAAGTAATTTCTCCTGAAAAACACTTCGAGAAAATACACTTAGACTCACCTTTTACAACCTTGGTCAAATACTATTGCTAAAGTGTTTTTCAATTAATTAGCCGGACGCAACTTACCAAAAGTACTTTTTGAGAAACATTTTTGAGAAAAATACTTTTTTCATTAAGTAGATTTTAGAAACTTGGTCAATCTCAAATGCACTTCTCTTGTAATATAATGAATTTGAGTGCTTAATTACGATAAATACTTACTCGTAGAGATGGTTTATCTTGCTCCAAGATTGCTTCGTCAATCTTTTCTTATTATATATGTATATATAAATAATAAACAAAACAAAAATACTGCGTATAAATTTAATAATAATTCCATCTTTGAAAAAAGGTTTGGTGAAGTGTCCCATCTCACTTTGAGAGGTCGATTATATTGCTCAAGCCCCTTTAATTTATTTTGTGTTACAAAATTCTCTTAAAATAAATATAGATGGCGACAAAATTCTCAACTGCCGGCTCCTATCAAAGAATTAAGGAGCAATAAAACCAATTAAGCTAGAATCTGTTCAATGTGTAAATATCTTTAACGTCAATATTTGTGAATTCTTTTTCTTTATATTAGTATATAGTATATCTTTTGTGTTTTGTGAATATTATATTTTTATCGTATGTCTTCGTCAAATAAAGATTGTATGGAACCATTCTGGAAAAGTATTTGATAAGTTATGATATTTTGTGTTTTCATGATTTGACAAACTAATTCAAGGAATCAGATATGTTTTTTGAATAACTACATGGGATCAGGTTCTAGGTGGTGCAGGTCAATTCTACAGCTGTAAAGCTGCTGACACTGTATCGACTGGTAGCAGTGCAGCAGCACAGCTGCAGTTCGCTAGTGGCCAAAGCAATATGAAATGTCACTTTCATATCAACCCACTTGCTCCACCTATATAAACAACATGTTACAAGTGAAAACCTAACACTAGTAAATCAGAAAATATTTTCATATCTAAAGTGCAAGTCGCCACCTCTCAAAGTGCTCTCAAGAACAATGCTACAACAAACGAAGGACAGGGCTGACAGGGTAAGTCTCAACAAGATTGGGGGCCTCAGGCCAAACTTCATAGACAGGCCCTAATTTTTAAAAAGAAAAAGAAGATGAAGAAAAGATCGTCATATATATTTTTATTTAAAGTCTATTTTTCTAGTTTTTTTAGATGCGAACTCATTAATTATTGTTTTATAATCTATTTGTTCTAACAATTGTTTTTCAATTGATAATATAGCTAATCCATTCAATCTCTCTTTTTGCATAACCGGAATCATATTTTCTAGTTAACATATTTAAATTGAATAAATTCTAATAACAACTTAACAAAGATAGATACTTATGAAGCAAGAATATCAACCATGACAAATTTTCAATGAAATATAAGATAAAGTTAGAACAATAAAACCCGGTTCAAGAATTTGATAAGCTAATACAAAGATATTGAAATAGTGTTCTTGTTGCTTCAATATAATGATTGCTCAATGCTTGATAATTGAAGAAGACGCCAAAAAGTAAATCTTAATCTTTCGTAAGTACTAAGTTTTGCAGCAGAATGTTTAGGAGAACTGAGAATTTTTAATAATAATAAGAGTACAAGAATGATGAAAGAAAGAAGAAAATAAGTAAATATAGATAACAAAATACTGATCCAAATAAATATGAATACTACAAATATACAATTACCAAGAATAGTTATCCCATTCCCCCAATTATGCTCAACGTATCCACTCCCCCCATAAAAGGGAAGAGGTTACCATTCTCTACCCAAAAATATCCCCAATGCGAACCCCACCCCCCCATAATAAAAGAAAGAAATAACTGTTGTACTTCTTCCCAATATCTCTTCAAACTTCCAATTCAATCGTACACTTTTTATTTTTTATTTTTTATTTTTAAAGTAGTAAATATATACATATAGGGTGTTAAAAATTTGGGGCCCAAAAAAGGTGGGGCCCTAGGCCATTGCCTTACCTGCCTACCCTTTCAGCCGCCCTGGTTCCCAATCATTGAAGATGTCTCAAGTTCTTAGGTTCATTGAGTCTCTGTCTTTTGTTCTTTATCTTGTATTCTTACACTACTTTCAAGAAGTGTCATGGTAGGACAGTTTCTCAAATATTCTGAGTTGTTCACTTGGCTATAGTTAGTCAAGGTGTGTCTTTGCAATAGAGTTATTGTAAAGGTCTTGCAATAGAGTTATTGTAAGGGGAGGAATTAAGAGTTTAATTCCTAGATTGCAATAGTTTGTAATTTGAAGTTGCTCGGTTATAGTGAAGTTTGAGCAAAATTCTACTGCACTGAGTCGTGATTTTACTCCTTTGAGCAATGAGGTTTCCACGTAAATATTTTGTGTTATTTACTTTCTCTATACTGTTTGGTGGACTCATATATTCTATCAATTATATTATTAAAGCTGCCTTAAAATTCTATGTTTGAAAAACTATACTCAAAATGTTAGACATTTGTTTACAAGACTGCTTATGTTCATGCGCACCCAATGTTTATTTGACTCATTCAACAGACTATTGTATAAATATGTTGGAAGGTGAGCAATAATTTCTTTAACACGTAAAGAATGTCATTCTTCATTGTACTTGGGTAAGGTTTGAGATTTTTAAAAACTTCGTTCTGTACCTCTGAAAGGTTTGAAATTGGAAAAAACTTCGTTGTTTACTTGCCTTAAGATTGAAAAAGGTAAAAATGTTAGCATCACGTATTTACATCCAACCAATAAATACAAGACATGTGTCTTTCATACAAAAACTTATGAGACAATTACACTCAGTATCAATTGGGGTACCAATGCTATCAAATTTAGCCCATATTTGAGTTTCTTGCTCACAGATGTTTCATCTTCAGTTTAAACAAAAATTACTTGTCAAAAAATGACCCATTCCCCTCTTCCGCCCCCTCTCTCTCCACTGCCTCCTTCTTTTTCGGTTTTTTTTTTTTTTTAATTTTTTTAATTTTTTTTTTTTTGGAGTTCGCCACTTTCTTTTTTTAATTTTTAATTTTAATTTTTTTTTATTATTATTTTAATTTTTTAATTTTTTTTTTGGAGTTTGCCATTGCCTCCATTTTTTTAAATTTTTTTTTATTTCACTGGGTATGTTGTTGTTGTTTTTTTAATTTTTTTAATTTTTTTTTTGTTTTTCATTTTTTTTTAATTTCCCGTCTCCCTCTGTCACGCCGGATCTTTAATTTTTTTTTTTTTAATTTTTTTTATTTCCCCTCTCCCTCTGTCACGCCGGATCATTGATGTTTGAACAATTGGTTCTAGTGGTGGTGTTGGAGTTCGTCGGAGAACGAAACTCCGGCGATGACTGTATCTGGGTGTATATGAGCGTATATGAGTGTATAATATTGTATGTCGATGTATATGGGTGTATAAGCAGGAGAACGAAACTCCGGCTATGACTATATGTGGGTGTATATGAGTGTATATGGGTGTATAATATTGTATATGGGTGTATATGGATATATGGGTTATAATATTGTATATGGGTGTATTATATTGTATAATATTTTATATGAGTGTATATGGATGTATATGGATATATGAGTTATAATATTGTATATAGGTGTATATAATATTGTATATGAATGTATATGGGTGTATAATATTGCATACGGGTGTATATGGATATAAGGGTTATAATATTGTATATGGGTGTATAATATTTGTATATAGGTGTATATCAATGTAGATGAGTATATGGATTATAATTTTTGTATAATATTGTATATGAGTGCATAATATTGTATATGAGTATATGGATTATAATGTTGTATATGAGTGTATATGGGTATATGAATTATAATACTCTATTAAAAAAATTAAAAATAATAATAATAATAATAACAAAACAAAACAAAAAACGAGGCAGTGGCGAACTCCAACAAAAAAAAAAAAAAAAACGAAAAAGAAGGAGTCAATGGAGAGAGAGGGGAGAAGAGTTTTTGGGTTAGAACAGAATGTAAGTTTTGAGCTATTTTTTTGCAATGTAAGTGACCCAATCGTATATTTATGAAATTTCCCCAAAATTTATCACTTAATTATGATTAATTACTATATATATTTTACCTTACTATAAGAACATTTACCTCTTCTCGTTTCCTTATAGATTAGCCTATCCGCTCCACTCCAATAAAGAGAAGTAACGAAGGAAAACATATAAAGACGAAGGACTGAGATACAGCTACAAATACAAACAAAGATATTTTGGTCGAATTAATTCAATTTCCAACACTCCTTAGTAGCAAGTCCACATCAACACTGCAAATTGTACGCCTCCTTGTCTAACATGAAGCAAAAGGTAACAAGCATTTGGTGTTTTATGTCTTTTTGTTCCTATCAATTAGGAAAAGAAAAAAAACATTCACTATTCTAGAATGTATGAAATTGTTGGACCATTAGACTATGAACATACCAGTGACGAAATTAGGTATATTACTGAGGATATTTAAGTTTTAATATAGGGATATATAAGGTATAGAAACACACCTAAGCATAAGCGAGGGTCCTATTGCCTCCTTAAATTTATTTTTTTCGTCTTATTTACCTCTTTCATTAATTATAACAAGTTAAGCATAGCATGTGTATGCGCCTATATAAAAGCAAAAAAGAGACTCTGCACTTAACTGTGGAATAACATCATCAACTATGGAATAAGAAATTAAGATATCTCCTTTTAGCTTTTGTATAGGCGCACATGGACAATTTCGACATAGTTATCTTCTCCCTTAAATATGTTATTTGCCTGGAATTTCCTACGTACCTTCTTTAGATTCTACCATAATTGTGTTTTATTTAAAAAAAGTTTTATGGAAAAGGTTTTCTTGGGGGAAAAGATCTCTTCCATATTTAAATAACCCTTTCTTGGAGGAAAGGTTTCGGACCTCTATATTTTGAAGAATCTCTCTCATACAAAATAACACAACAATAACATTCACAATGTAATCGTTTAAAGCGTCTTGTTTAGAGGAAAATTTTGTCTTGTTTAGAGGAAAATTTTCTCTCAATAACTCTGATGTTTTTTTTATTAGTTTTCTTATATGTAAGCCAATTGGCCAAACTATATTAGCGTTATTATGCATATTTTAGTATATTTTCTTTGTTGTCGGATTTATCGTTATTCAAGGTTTGCAATAATTAGCTTCCGCATGATGCCATGTTAGTTCGAGCACAACAAGTGGTATCAAAGCCAAGTGAACCCTAGCTTACCTTAAACGCTTGGGTCAATTTCAACTCATGTTCACTTTAACTCATGTGCTCCAATTTTAACCTGTGCTCACTTTTAAAGCACAATGCTCAAATTTTCAACTATACCTACTTTTAACAATGACAAGCAACAATGATGAAGATTTATGAAGATGGAGAATTAAGATTATTTTGTCAGAAAATTCAAGCCAAGGGGAGATTTGTTAGAGTTTGCCCAAAATTTCCTACATTATTTAGATTCCACCATAATTGTGTTTTATTTTAAAAAAAAAAATATTCTTGATGGAAAAGGTTTCCTTGGTAGAAAACGTCTCTTCCATATTTGAATAGCCTTTTCTTAGAGGAAAAGTTTTTGGATCTCTATATATTGAAAAATCTCTCTCATACGACATAACACAATAGTAACATTCACAATGTAGTCGTTTAAAGCGTCTTGTTTAAAGGGAAATTTTCTCTCAATAATTCGTATGTTTTTTATTAGTTTTCTCATATGTAAGTCAATTGGCCAAACTATATTATAGTTATTATGCATATTTTAGTATATTTTCTTTGTTGTCTGAATTTATCGTTGTTCAAGGTTTGCAATTATTAGCTTTCGCATGCCATGTTATTTCGATCGCTACAAAATATATACAAAAAAACATAAATTTTTTACTTATATACGTAGTATAATTTTAAATTTTTTACTTATATATGTAGTATAATTTTCTATAATATTATTTTCAACGAAGAATATTTCACTGACCAAGCTTTCATCTGTGTAGCTACACCACTGGAACCAACTTGGTGTAAGAATCTTCACTAAATATTATTTTAAAACTGATTTGCGCTACTTTAAGGATGTTACGTTCCTCATATTAATGATATACATACACGTGTATTATAATAGGTCAGTTGAACATCCTTCATCAAAATACTTATACATAAAAATATATATAATTTTGAACACCCTTAGCGAAGTTGTATATATGTTATTTGCCAATATAAATCTTGTTAAGGTCGGTCCAGCCACTCCCTGGTAGCACCACATAGTCAAAGAGAATATGCTTTCGCTACAAAAAAAAAAAAAAAAAAAAAAAAAATTTTAAGGCTGAAAGTTGTAAGGCTCGAGGGTTTTTAGCCTCCACTAATTACTTGAGGAGGCTAAAACTCTCATAAATTGTAACTTTCAACCTCCGTAAATTACTCATTTTTTTGTATTTGTTTATCTGTTATTGTTTTATTTAAAGATCTTATTCTTAAATAGCCTCCACAAACACCAAGAAAACGGAAGGGAAGGGAGAAAAGAGGGCCACCTTTTCATATTGCTAATTATCTTTTGATGTCATCTGCAATTAACCTAAAAAAAAATTATCCTTATTGCAACAGAACAAGACATGCTAATTGATAGTTATAACCGCACATTCTATTATATAAAAGTGTGGAAGAGGGGCTAATACAACATTAATTGCTTGTACCAAAAGCTTTATAAATTATACACATTACGTGAATGCTTGTATCAAAAGCTATATAACTTGTACACTTTAACCAACTATTTTTTTATTCCACGTGGACATATATTATACGTAGTACTTAATATTATATTATTTTTTTTCATGTATAGACGTATGCACTTTAATTTTAATTCTTCGACACATTTATTTCCTCTGTGCACTTTTACTTGTTCACTTTTGACTTTTCACGTTCTTGCTGAATATTTATTCTCTTCTCATGTATAAACGTATGCAGTTCAATTTTAATTCTCGTACACAATTTTTTTTCGTGCATTTTTACTTGTTCACTTTTGACTTTTCACGTTCTTTAAGAATTAATAAATCCCACGTGGTCATATGTCATAGTACTGAATATTTATTCTCTTCTCATCTATACACGTATGCACTTTAATTTTAATTCTTCGACACATATTTATTTCCTCCGTGCACTTTTACCTGTTCACATTTGACTTTTCACGTTCTACCTGAATATTTATTCCTTCTCATGTATACATGTATGCACTTCAATTTAAATTCTCCGACAATTATTTATTTCGTCTGTGCACTTTTACATATCCACTTTTGACTTTTCACGTTCTTTAAGAATTAATAAATGAAGTACTCCCTCTGTCCCATATTACTTGGCCACATTACTTGACTTTTCACGTTCTTTAAGAATTAATAAATGAAGTACTCCCTTCGTCCCATATTACTTGGTCACATTATTATACTTGAGTTTTCATGTTCTTTAAGAATTAATAAATGAAGTACTCCCTTCGTCCTATATTACTTGGCCACATCACTAAAAATATATGTCTATTTTCTATTCTATATTTTTCTTTATTATTATTATATTATATACAAACGCCCAAGGTGGACGAACACAAAGAACAATAAGTTATATAAAAAAAGAATCGAAATTGTACTTGCCAGGAACTAACATGTGTACATTTCGGGCCCCACAATCCAAAGATCTTAATTATCCTTTCATTTCCTTCATTTGGCATATATTCCCTCCGTCTCAATTTAAGTGTTTACCTTTGACTAGACACGAAGTTTGAGAAATAAAGATACACTTTCAAATCTTGTAGTTCTAAATTAAAAATATGTATAATATAATAAAATATCCTTTGAATCCTGTGATTATAAACTTAACATGTAGGGTATTTGAATTGTCAACTTACTAAATATAAAAAAATGCGAACATAACCAAAATAAGTCATATTTTTTTTATTTAACAACAAACGCCCAAGGTGGACGAACACAACAATAATAAGTTGTACAAAAGCAACTGAAATTGTACTCTAAGCCGGAACTAACATATGTACATTTCAGAAGTTTAACATTAATGCTATCTCTTGTGTGTTTACTTTTTAAGTCCTCACGTGTCCGCAGTGTCTCAATTGTCCTTCATTTGCATATACTCCCTCTGTCTCAATTTAAGTGTCTATGTTTGACTAGACACGGAATTTAAGAAATAAAGATAGACTTTTGAATCTTGCCGTTCTAAATTAAAAATGTGTATAATATAATAAAATATTCTTTGAATCTTGTGATTATAAACTTGATATGTAGGATATTTGAATTGTCAACTTACTAAATAAAAAAAGGCGGACATAACCAAAATAAGACAAATTTTAACAACAATTGAGAAATTAAGGGGAAAAATAAGAGAAAAAGAAAAAAAAATATGGAAACTCACTAAGGAGAATCGCAGAATCCTTTGCAAAATATACAAACCATAAAGACTAATTAAATTGAGTAATTAAATTAATCATATTTGGTCCCGTGCATTGCAGGGCATAATTTGCTGGTAACCATTATTAAAGGTGAAGATGAAACATCGCACAAAAGCTCTTTAATTAACTTTGATATATTTTACTTTCTATGCAATACCACTACTTTGTCATATGGATAAAATATACTTTCTCTATATTCTTTTCTTTACAACCATTTTTGGCTTCAAGTCCAAGCTATTGCAAAGAACGGAACTCATTCATAAATTACTAAAGATGTAAGCTCATAGTTTGAGTTATTTCATGGGTTGTCACTCAACTTTCGTTTTATTGCACTAATACCACTAAATTATTTTTTTCTAACGAAAGAATATAATCAACTTTGATTAACTATCACAAAAAAGGTCATTAAGAGGAAACAAAAGGGAGAACTTTTGTGGTATTAGGCAAAGTGGAACGAGAGTTTGATTACAATAAAATTCTTTAGTGACTAGTGATACTTAGGTAAAGTTGAATAATTTCTTTAGTAATTTTTGTGACATATATGAGCAACGTTAAGTATTTTTCAAGTTATAAAATAGTTTAGTGACTTTGCTGCAATAAAGAAGTCAAGTAACCATTTGTGAATTTACCCTTCACAATTTGCATCAAATAGGCATCAAATATGATATGATATATATTAAAAATCCAAGATTCTAATAATCCAGATTAACGGGACCAATTGTGAGATTAGAAGCATCTTTGAAGTCCACAAGTAAGACCCACATAAACATAAATTAAATAATAATCCTGCTTATTGGAATATTTTCAGTAAAAGAAATTTTCAACTCTCAAGCCACAGAAATCAAAGTAATCAAAAAAATAAAATAAAAAATCCCTCCACAATATAAAAGCAACCAACATAAAATGTCTGCGAATCATCCTCCAATAATTATTAGAAGGAAAAAAAAGGGTGGGTGGGGGCAATATATATAGAAATCGCAATTAGAGAATCAATATTGAGCTTTCCAAATCTTTTCTGTGTCTTTATTATTAATACAGAAAAGAACATATAATAGTCAGAGAACCCTGCGATTAACAAAGAAAGTAGATTCCATCATCTTTAATCAGAAGTTTCGGGTTTGAATTCTATGAACGAATAAGCCTTTGTTTAGAAGTTGTTCCCCTTTAATGGACCATATACAACACAAATTTAAATTAGTCAAACTAGTTAATTTTATATACCAAATTATACCAACAAAAAAAACTACACATAGAAGGCGACACTTGTTTAGTTGTTGTTTGGGAGCTGTATTGAGAATTAGAAGCGGCAAAATATCACAGGTTAGATAACAATTGGAAATATAAAAGTTTTTACACTAATACTAATAGTACATGGAGTATAATTTAAATCTTAATTATATTATCTCATAAGTCATAACACGGACTAGTTACAAAGGTAAGTTTGAGAAATTTGTCTTTCTTGAGTAATCAGAAATTCAGATGGCTAGTGAAGTACTTGCTTTTGTTCACTAGTTTGTCACTTATGACATGTCACTGGGTATTTGGTTGTTGTAGCAATTAAAAATTAATTAATAAATTTACTTATAATTATTTAATAAATAATATAACTGTATAAATATTTTTAAAATTTACCGTACATACAATTTAAATTCATCCATCACGCCTTACATGTGAATATTCCCAATTTACAATCATTACAATTTGAAATATTTGGTTGTAAACTGTCCCCCCCAACGGTCTGGCCGATTAAAGACTTTTACCTATTTACTACTACTACTTTCTTTATTTCGCTGTCACCATGTTGCGGCTATTGACTTTTAGCCTTTTAAGTACTACTCCCATTATTATTACTGTGGTGACCACTTTTTACTTAGGCCATAGTTTTCAACCATAGTCCACATCTCATTTTTCAGCTTTTCTAGGATGTACCAAAATCTCATTTAAATCAACATATATTCTCTTAGTAGGCGTCTCGCCATAGAAACAAAAAAAAAAAAAAAAAAAAAAAAAAAACACTTTTTTTAGAATTTTTGAAGTTGGAGTTGGAATTAAAGTTGTATTTGGTCGAAGGGATTCAATAGCTCAGTTGGTTGACTATCTGAACTTTTACCTTCTTAGTGAAGGTTTGAATCCCCACATTGTAATTCCTTTTGCCATTTCTCCTTCCTCTATCCCTTATGTAATAAAAAAAGAGTTGTGTTTGGCCCATAATTTTTGTAAATAATATTTGGTTGTTGAAATGTACTTTTTCTAAAAAACATGAAATATGATTTATACTCCAATTTCTAAAAACTAGTAAAATCACACAAAACAATTAATAAACCTAACCAAAGGCGTAAACATTGCCCCGTCAACCTCACTTTACACTTGTACTCCATATAAAACCTAACAAGAACTAAACTAAGTAGCTGTAAAAAATAAACACTTTCAAAAACTTTTATAAAAATAGTTGTAAAAATAAACACTTTGAGGTCTTTTTATAAAAATAAAAACTTTTAGGGTAAAAATTGAAAACAGAAAACAAAAGTAACGTTCAAAACAGAAAATGAAAAAAGTGAAAAACAACTTTTTGGTTGTTTTTCAAATTCCAAATACAACTTCAAGTTGTATTTAGAATTTTTATGGCCAAACACTGATTTTTGAAAAAAAGTGAAAAAAAAAAAAGTGAATATTTCTCATGGCCAAAACGGGTAGAAATGAACTTGCTTTTGTTCATGAAATGGGTTTAGGAGCACTGCCCGAAAACCAATAGTGTAATAGGTTTAAAAGAATGATCATGTATCTATAAAAATAATATTGATTAGTTAGATAAGAAGACATATAAATAATCAGTGATTATTACGCGTTTAACGGTGTGCTAGTTAAAGGAGTAGATGAAAATTTTGAAAGATTAGTGTCCCAACTAACATAGACAAAAAGTATTACATAGATAATTTATTCTTTATCTTCTTAAATCTTATAGTGGACAAAGTTATATCTTACCTATATATACGGATTGGAGAATTGCGGGCATTTAGAGAGAACTATACCGTTATTTCAAAAGAATTAGTGACTTGTACTTTAAATTAATGTGGGAAGTGCACAATACATGCTTGAAAGACATTTGATTAAAATATAGTCGGAGCTTACAAAATATTTAAAGTTTAGTCAATTAGAAATCAAATTTCAGCTAACGTCTGAAGTTCCAAATTTACTATACTTTGGGTTTGAAGTTTGGACTGGCCAAATCTAACTTCAGTCCTCAAGTCAGAAGTTTGAATGGCAGTTCAAATTCAGACCTTAGGTTGTAAATTACGCTCTAGACCCCAAGGTCTGAATTTCGATTTTGGCAGTTCAAACTTCAAGTCACGTGTCTGGAGTTAGGTTTTGACATTAAAATTTATGATGGTGGTCTAAACTCTAGTTCCTCATCTTGCTCATAGAGGTGGAGCGGGATTTAATTTTATGAGTTCAACCTTTAAGGTTGTTAGCATCGGATTATTAGAATCGTGAATTTATATACATCTAGTACTTGTTGCAAATTTCATAAATTCCGCGTCAAAAGTATTGAATTCAAATGAACTCGATACCGTCTGCATCCGCCTCTGCTTGCTCTCATATTAGACCACGGGAAAGTGTGTGTTTGCATTTTTCAATGACGAAATTGATAGATAACAATTGTTGAGTTTCTTTCATCACTTGCAGCACATCTTAGTGCTACTTTTGTTTGGAAACGAACCATTTTCGTTCTACAATCGATATTAGCATAGCAAGAAGCCAATCCATGCCCATAATAACATCAAAATCCACCATTTTTAACTCATGCAAGTCAATCATAGTACGACGATCACAAATCACAATTACACAATTTCTATATACTCGGCTAGCTATTACCTATTCACCAACGGGTGTGGATACCTCAAAAGGTTTGATCGACTCCGGTTTGATTCTAAACCGACCCGCAATATACGGAGTAACATATGACAATGTGGAGCCAGATCTATCAAAGATATACATCATGAGAAAATACCGATAATATACCCGTGACAACATCAGAGATGACTCAAGATCTTGGCATCCAAACAAAGCATAAATACGGTGGCCGAGGACCGCTAGAATGGGGACTCTCCTCTCGCCTCTACCATGGTTGACCGGCGCATGTGAATCCGGCCCCGCAGGCGTATGTAAGACGAAGATCCTGGCCACCGACCCCGAAGGCTGGGTCCTACCTCTACCACCAACTGAGGGGCAATCACGCATAATATGACCTGGCCGACCACATGAATAGCAAACCCCTGAACCCAATCTGCACTGACCCTAATGTAACTTCCCACACTGGGAGCATCGTGGTATGGGTGGCCTCGCCTGACCCGAATCACCTCTGAACCGAGATTCCGAAAAGCTCGACTCGGCTCCCGGACGAGTAGATCTATCAAATTCTAGCTCGAAACCGTGGAGGCGCACTAATCATGTAACGTCCCGAATGCTCGAAAACCGCCGTTTGCCCGCCTCTATACTCACTCATCGTACTCGAAGATCTAGCCCTCGTTATGCCCTCTATCATGCTCACGCTCACTTCTTTGTTGTCACAGTTTTTTCAAATTTTGAGCATGGACTTGAATGCGTGAAATGTCCATATTGTCCTGAAAGGACACAGTCAAGCACCTATTCATCAAATGTGGAACTAGGCTTTTCACAAACCGGTGCACTCGATCACCCATATCCGCTACCATGGCTGAAGCATACCTAGCCAAAGAATTGAAGCGGAGACTATACTCTAGAGCACTCATGCTCCATTGTCTCAAATTTAAGAACTTGTCGGCTCTTGTTCGCCGAATTTCCGGAGGCAAATAATGTCGGAGAAAAGCATCCACAAATTCTTGCCATACCGGGGGAGGTGCATTGGCTCCCCATGAAGCCATCCAAACCGTATACCAATAAACTGCAACATCTCTCAATCTATAGGACGCTAACTCCACCAATTCGGTGTCCGAAGCATGTATCAACCAAAGCGTCCTCAACATACCATCAGTGAAATTCTGGGGGTCCTCATCCGGCTTTGATCCAAAGAATTCCGGAGGGTTCAAACTAATGAAATCAAGGGCCGTTGCACTAACAACCCTATCACCTTGCCCTGAGCTTTGCCGCTGAGTCTGGGCAGCAACCAATTGAGTAAGCAAATGAATGGCCTCTTTACATCTTGGTCGAAGCATCCGGTGGAGGAACCGGGTGCTGAGTCAACCGAGGCTCCCTTACGCTCCTCTAAAATAGGTACTGAACGGGAGGACTGAGATTGAGCCGCACTTTGGGACTCACTTTCCTCTACTACCGTTGTCTTGCCCTTTTGGGCTGCTGTAGCCTTTTTCTTTACAGGCATTTCTGAAATACACAACACATGGTTAAGAAACAAGAAGTTCTTATATCATAGCTCTATCGCACGATTCTTATGAAGAAAGAAGGTCATTCATTCCTAAAATTCCCGCGATTTCTTGTTTATAAGGTGGCGCGCAACACACCCATAACCAAGACTCTACTAGACACGGCTCGTAGACACACCCTAAGACTGAACTCGCTTCGATACCACTTTTGTCACGACCCAACCGGGAGGGGCGACGGCACCTTGCTATCCCACCCGGGCACCTCTTAACATACTTTCACATTTCATCTAGGTGAGCCACATAGTTAAATCATGCTTTTCATTCATCATCATTCTAATATCATTGGGCGACAATTCATTTATATCATCATTAACAACTGTGCCCATATAAATGTACATAAGCCGACGAGGCCAACGAAATAATATCCAAAATATAGGCCGACAAGGCCAAACACATCTACCCATATACACATGTCTACGAGCCTCTAAGAAGAGTATGTCATAACATATAAGCGAGACAGGACCCCGCCGTGCCCATAAATATGTACACAAAAGAATCTATACCAAAAGCTGCAGCTCCGAATGAAATGAAGCCCCGCTATGTAGTCCCCGAGAAAATACAAATGGACTATGGATCAAGTTCGTCTCCCCGGCCACTGCGGCACGACGCGTCATTCACAAACAAAAGGACGCGCACGAAGAATGTACCGAGTATGTAAAGCATGATCAATATCAATATGAAAGCATAATAGACAACATATGAGATAACATAGGGCGGGAGATAATAGTATCATCGTCATAGCACTTACTTGCTTTCCATAGGGACATTCCGTTTCTATGGCGTATCCATGTACATACATCCATATCCGTACTCATTTACCTTTAGTATCCATTTTCGTATTCATATTCATATTTCCCTTCATACTCATGTTCGTATCATATACATTGCATATACATGGCCTTTACTTAACATTTACATATACTTAGCATATTCGTACTCATATTGATGTCATATACATAGCATTTATATAGCATACCCGACCACGAAGGTTCGGTGTTTCACATACTCGGCCCTACCAAGGCTCGATGTCATACATACCCAGGCCCTACCAAGACTCGTGTTATCCGTACCCAACCGCAGCGTGGCGCGCGCGCATTACATATATACACATCTATTATATTCTACCCGGTCATATAAACTCGGGGTTTCATAATAGCCACACATGGGCACATATACATATAAGCTCATAAGCATCTTTAGCCTTTTTACTATCGTCATTCATTACATTCTATCCTTAGAGGATTTCTTGTCGTATAAGGAACTTAGTACAATCGTATCATATCGAGAATCATAAGCTTAGTAGCTTTTAGAGATAGGATCATAGAAGAATAGATATTTGGCCAAAGAACCATGCCTTATGAAAGAAGGGTTAGCCTTACATACCTTTCCGTTCAACTATTCTATCACTTGCACGTGCTTCTTCAATGCTCACGTTTCTACCTTCATTAAAGTGCACACTAACATTAGAGAGTCGATAACTTAGCATATATGACTAGGACTTAGAGAAAATTGGGCAACGTCTCCTTTATTTATACGACTTCCTCCATATCATATATCAACTCCCAAACATCAATAATAATATTCACCATATCATCACGATAGCCTTTATTCAACTACATTATCCTTACTTCTCAATTCACTTCAATTCATCCATATTCATAGTCATATCACACAATTCCGTTCATTCATATACAAGGTCTATTCCATGTTCTCAATATCATTTATAACATGATTATATTCCTAATGTATCAAGAATTATGACTCATTCCAAACATCTATTCAAAAGTGACACTATTCCCCCATACATGACCTATTTCCTATTTCTTTATATAATCCAAGTGTTTCATCTTTCAAATACCTTAAACCACAAGGAAATATCATAAAACTTACCTTAGATGGTGTAGGAATGAACCTTGGGTGCAAACACCTCACTTGAGAAAAACCCTAGTTTCACCTTCACTTGGATGAACTTTAATGGGTTTCTTACTCTTGATTCACTTAATTTGATGTAGTTGATCACTAATATCCCTTGAATTTGTGTGGGAGAAATGTTCTAGAGAGTTCTAGAGAGAAGGTGTGAAATGTGGAAATGAAATAATGAACTTGGTCCCCTTTTTAATAACTCGACACCGATCTGACTGTCAGACATTATACGGACACTTATACGGTCCGTATAAGTGACCGTGAAATGGACCTTTTATTCACCCTTCTCTGTGACCATTATACGGTCCATTATACGGGCCGTATAAATTTATACGGTCCGTATAACTGACCGTATAATCCCACCAGTGAGGAACCTTCACTGTGATGGTCCTACGGTCCATTATACGGTCCGTATAATGAGCCGTATAACCCACCAGTCCACTGAACTTGTTCTCCTCACTTCGTTTGATCTCAAACCCTTATAGAACCTCCTTAACACTTGTTTAACACTTCATTAACAATCTAAGGGGCGTTATAACTCTTCCCCAAAACATCATTAAGTCGTCATTAATTCGATACTCGCAAATCTTGCCCGACACATGACATATACCTTACTTTCCTTAACAACTTTCGTCTCCTACTCCAAATGTCTTTGAAATCTTATTTAGAATCATCAAATGCTATTTCTTATTTATCGAAACACCATATACTTCGTGCTCTTCATTTGCCCATTCACTATGCATCAACGGAAAATTTTCCGAGGTGTAACATAGTTACATCAAACCACAAGGTAAAATCTATTCGTACCAAATATTTACATCAAACCACAATTTTAAAGTTTGACTATTTGATGAATGTGTTTACCTTCCAGAAACAACTCACATATATCATGAATGTGAAGATAAAGAGAAAGAAGAGGAAGGAAAAGAAGAGCTCGCTATGCAGAGTCTAAAATTGACTAAATTTTAAGTAAGTTAAAAATTGAATACATTTAAATGGTGCCCAAATAATCAGCTACCTGGTGCAAATTTTATATTATACTATAAAATTGGTTTTTCACTCGGTACCCGATACTCGCATTGGGGTCCGATATTTGAACTCGTGCTGGAAAGTTTCATATTTCGGGGCAAAACAGTTTCTTATAAAGACGAATCCATACTGAAGCGGTCTCGAATCAGAGACCTTTGATAAATGATGAAAAAATACTGGTCACTTCACCACAACTCTTATTGATATACCCGAAACATAGGTAACCTTTTGTGGTCTTTCCTAGAATATATAACATAGACAAAAGCGGTGGTTTGATTTTTGTCCCTAGTCCTGTGCTTTCGTTATCATTTCCTAGGCCAAGCAAATAACTATATCATTGAAAACTTGACTTATTAGAGCCCATTTGGATTAGCTTATAAGTTGCTTATAAGCTGTTTTCAGCTTTTTTGAGTGTTTGACTGGTCAACTTAAAGTCATTTTGTGCTTAAAATAAGCTCAAAAAAATAATTGGGCCCGTTTGACTTAGCTTATCTAAAGCAGCTTATAAGTTGAAAACAGCTTATAAGCCAAAAAAAATAAGTTGGATTACCCCAACTTATTTTTTTTTAGCTTATAAGCTGCAAATTAAAATAAGCCCATCCAAACTGGCTCTTACAAGAACCTGAAAAAGAAGGGTCATTCGCATAAATGTCCCCATTTTGGGGTGGTTTGATTTTTGTCCCTCAAATGCATGGTATTTGATTTTTACCTTGAGCAATTTTCGCGCAGTTATTTTCGTATTATAATATCCCACAAGTGATGTTGGACACGACAAAACTTTCACAATTCAATATCAATGGCCAAAAACACATCAAACTCTGCAAAAACATGTACAAAAAAGGTTAAAGAACATATGCCCCAGAAAAGCAAAACTCTAGTTTCTGGATACTAAAATAAATTCTGAAAATACTACACAACTTATGTCGCATAACTTAATTCCTACAAAACTCATAGCGGGCGAATCAGATCTAAATATTTTCATTATTGAGCAGCTGGGTCAAAAATTAAAGACCACTAATACGAGGGGCAAAAATTAAGGACGGTGCGTTTGAAGGGAAATCAGTGCAAAAATATGGAAACGGAAAATGACATAGGGTACCTCCTTAAGACATAGGGTACCTACTTAAGACTCTTTGTAAAAAAAATATATAGATGGTTTTTCTTATTTACAAAACATAACAATATTTTATGAAACATGCCGGATTTTCATATATTTTTTGTTTTTTTTTTTCAAATTTTTTTTTAATATATTTTTTTTAAAAAAAAAAATTTAAAAAGTTTATTTTAATTTTTTTTTTTTTTGCTCAAAGGCTTAAAAATAACCTCAAATTTTTGCGTATGAAAGCTGTATAAAAAATGCATGACATGTGTATGTGTGAGCAAAATATTTAATATAGTTTTCATACACAAAATTGTGAGCAAAAATTTTAAGCCTTGAATATTGTATGAAAGTTGTTACAATATTGTTGTAGTTGTATTAATTTTTCAGAAACCTAATATGAACTTTATATATGAAAAATGTGAATGAATTCTAAGTCTTGAGTGAGATATACACATTTCATACCATTCTCATACATAAAATTTTGAGCATAATGTTTAAGCCTTGATCGAGATATACACATTTCATACGTTTTTCATACACAAAATTTGAGCGAACTTTTTAAGCCTTGAGCAAGATATACACATTTCATCCACAAAAATTTGAGTGATTATTTTAAGTCTTGAATGTTGTATCAAAGTTGTATGCAATGTTGTTGTAGTTGTATTAATTTTACAGAAATCTAACATGCACTTTATATACAAAAATGTGAGCGAAATTCTAAACCTTGAGCGAGATAAAAATTTTATACCGTTTTCATACACACAATTTTAAGCGGATTGTTTAAGCCTAGAACAAGATATACACATTTCATACATTTTTCATACCGTTTTTATACACTAAATTTTGAGCGAACTTTTTACACTTTGAGCGAGATATACACATTTCATACAACTTTCATACATAAATTTTTGAGTGAAAAAAATAATTTTTTTTAGAAAATAAAAAAATATTTTTTTAAAAAAATAAAAAATATTTTAAAAAAATAGAAAATAATTTTTTAAAGTATGTTTTGTATAGGATTTGTATCGTCACGTTTCGTAAAAAGAAAACTATCGTCACGTTTCGTAAATATTTCTCCTTAATATGTATATACGTACTTTATCCAAATGGAAAAAGAAAAGACCAGATACGTGGGCTTTTGTATTTCTTCTGTCCCCAAGCACCACCACCACCCCCCCCCCCCTCATTTTTTTT
Organism: Lycium ferocissimum; assembly: GCF_029784015.1. NCBI lineage: Eukaryota > Viridiplantae > Streptophyta > Magnoliopsida > Solanales > Solanaceae > Lycium > Lycium ferocissimum. The sequence continues at coordinate 38,375,100 of NC_081349.1, forward strand.
TTTGGAGAATTTGGATTTTCGTTCTCACATTAGAGGCAAATAATCTTAATAGATCGAGGGTATTGTGTATTTCTTGTGGCAGAAAATAATTAGAATAGATTAATTCTGAAATAAATGGATGCTGAAATCACCTTCAAGACATTTATTAATTTTTAAAAAATGAAGACAAGACTAAAATTTGATTTTCAAGAAAATGCTCGTCGAGTTATGCTTGATCTGCAACAAATCGTGTTCAACAATTTCAGGTTGTAAATATAAGAAAAGAAAAAAAAAAGTTGTAAATAACAATTCTATATTGTTATTGTTATTACAAGAACTTAATGTTTTGGCACAACATGTTGCATTTCATATCATCCCAATTTAAGTTAATCAAATAGAATTTAAAGGCGCCAATGAGATTTAACATATTTGTTAATAAGTTTAGATTTATATTATGCACATAAAAATGTCGTGGTCCTTGCCCCTTGGCCACAGTAGCCTAATTAACCACATTAAAGTTAAATGTAGCCAAAACCTTGAAAGACGAAAAAAAAAATATTTAATATATTGGAATCATTATTAGAAAAACTACATAAATATCATTTTCTAAGATTTTATGAAAGTATTTTTAGTTAAGAAGTCTCAAAAGATAAGTATCCTTGTTGTTTCCACTTTCAGAGTAATCAATCAAAAACACGATAATAAAAGGCACAGCAACACATAGTCGCTTATATAGAGTACAAAAAACAAAAAAATGAAAAGATGGGAAAAGATGCAAATATATCCCTCGTTAAAAAAGTGGTGTTTATATACCCCTGATATTACAAAATGGTGCAGATATACCCTTTTTGCTGAAGGAATTATTTTTACAAATCATTTAAATTTTTTTTTTCATTAAAAAAAATGTCACGTGGCTTTAAAAAAAGTTCACTCTTTTTTTCTAAGTAGACATATTTTTCTAAAGCCGCATGATAATTTTTTTTTCTGGTGGGTCGGGTCTGGTTCGTTTAAAAAAAATGGGTAGACTTATTTTTTTAAAGTCACGAAGATATTTTTTAAAATGAACCAGACCAGACATGCCAGGAAGAAATTCCTCGTGGTTTTAGAAAAATATGCCTACTAAAAAAATACGGGTAGACTTGTTTTTAATGCCACGTGACATTTTTTTAATTAAAAAATAAGCTAAATGCTTCCTTTTTTTTCTTTTTTTTTTAAATTCCATCAGCGAAAAGGGTATATTTGCACCATTTGTGTAACGGCAGGGGTATATTTGCACCATTTTATAATGGCAGGGGTATATATACACCACTTTTTTAACAAGGGGTATATTTGCATCTTTGCCCGGAAAAATTATCATTTGGATCTTTGGGGTTGCACCAATCATAGTAATATACCAAAATTTAATTATTAATTTGACGTTAAAATACATATGATTTAATGGTGGTTAAGTGAAAAGAATCTATGTTGAGGACATATGTCATGCAATGATAGAGCAAAAATTTTCATAAAGGGAATGCGGAATATAAAAAAATAAACACACTAAGAAGTTAAGGAGATTTAATTTCTATATACATATAAATAAATAAAAAACTGACCTCATATAGACAAAGATAATTTTTCGACAAAAGAGTTTATAAACCCCTCGTGTTCCTCTGACTCCCCTTGATATTATGAATTAATTTGATGCAAACATCACATGCACCAAATAAGCTTCTCCTTTTTTTGAGCCTTGACCATGAAAACCAATTATAGAGAGTTGCTAAATTGTCACACCAATTTGACCCAAATTTGGTCACACTTATGTAAAAACTACCATAACCTCTATTGTATAATATTAAATTAAGATAAACTTTGAGAAGAGAAGATAGAAATGACATTAAGTAAGCATAAATTATTAAATTTGACCTAAATAGTCATATGAATTTACCCCATTTGGACCATTGTGGCCAAAATAGTGTGGCAAAAAAACCTTCTTGAATTAGAAATTAATGGACTTTCTAACTAAGCAGTTTCACAAAATAAACTCTAAGACTGATTCTAAAAATTAAAGAAACTATTAGGATATGGAACAATTAGGATATGACGCAAATAAAAAAAAATGAAGCAAATAGATCATCAAAAGTTGTAGCTAGGTGTTAGCACCACTTCATTTATTATCAAAAGTCTTGGATTCGAACTTTAGAAAAATAGTCACCTTGGGTAGAGTATTATTTTTTCCAATTGAAATTAAGCTTTCTTGCACGTATTCAAATTAATCGGATTACAAAGCAGATATCAAACACCAAACGAGAAAGTGGACAATTGCTCATATTACAACACTTGTGGGCTATTTCAATTGGAGGAGTATATTCTTGCGACAATAAATCCTCCTTAATCATGATAAAACCTACTCTTTTTGACAAAAGCTTCCATTTCAAGTGCGGAAGATTAATACCAATGAGTGCATCTCGATCATTTGTCCTTATTTTAAGAATAATAACTCTTTCTCTACAATTAAAAAATGATGGTGTTTGGATTACAAACGCCAACACGTGTAATTATCGGTTACACGGACATTTAGGGCCTGTTTGGAAAGCCACCCAGGTAATTGGAATTGGGTGTAATTGGGTGTAATTACACAATTTGGCCTATTTGTTTGACCAAGTAATTACACAGTTAGGTGGGAATTTGGTGTAATTAACAGGGTGTAATTACACTCTCCAATTCTCAAGGGGGCTGAGAATTGAGTGTAATTACACCCTGTAATTACAGGGTTATTTTTTAGTTTGTTTATTTTTTTACTTTAATTTATTTTTATTTTTAATTTATTTTATTTCTATTATTTTAATTTTTTTGATTTTTAATATTTTTTTATTTCTATTATTTTAATTTCTTTTTTATTATTTTTATTTTTTAAAATGTATTTTTCTTTTTATATTATTTATTTTTCATTTTCTTTCTTTTCATTCCCAACCTTTACTTCTTGTGATTCCATATAATTGCTCGTATTTTTTTATTTTATTCATTTAGTATAACCGTGTTATTATTCTAATATTTGAAACTACACCTCTTAATATTGGAAAGAATGAGTTATTAACAAACTTGACATATAACGGGTGACGTTATTAAAGTAGAATTTCATTGTGAATGAGGTTATAGACTTATATTTTTCCTTTCTTTTGAATTATTTACTTGAATTACTTTGGAACTTACTTATGTAATGTTGGAATTTGACATAAGAGTATTATGTTGAACTTTTTCATTTGGATTTTGAATTTAGGTTATATTTTCAATTTTAAGTTATTTGCTTTCACATTGCATGTTGTTTATTTTTCACTTACATTTGATGGATTTTTTGTGTCAAACATTTGAATAATGTTATGGCATTATATTTATTAATATTATTTTTTGTCAAACATCCAATCCATGACGTTCTCACAAAAAAAGTCTTCTTTTAAGTTTTATAATTAATTAAAATTAAATATTAATTTGAAAATATATATCAATTATTTTTGTTACAATATTAGTTACAAATATATGATTATTAATTAATGTATTTTCAAGAAACAATGTGTTATTAAATAACTAATTTAATATCATTTATAAAGGCAATATTTTTTAAATATTAATTTTAAATTTTTTATAATTAAATTTTATTTTTAAATTAAACCGATCGTGTAATTACACTTGTGCAACCAACAAGACCCTTGTAATTACACCGTAATTACGTTATGACAAACAAACAGGTCGTTGTAATTACACTACTGTGTAATTACTAGGCTGTGTAATTACTACCCTAGTAATTACACCAATTCCAATTACCAGGTGGCTTTCCAAACAAGCCCTTACTATTTTTGCCTCATATCTATGTCACTTTCCTCGTATTCAATTTGACTTTAGTTGATTTGTTTTGCGAGCAGAGTTGTATATCGAAAAGAATTAGTTGGTTCAACATCATTCATTCAGGAAAGCACTTGTCTATCTGGTAAGTCTTTACATTTCAAATAAATTATCAGTGGTAGTCATAGTAGGAGAAGCACCCCCAAAACTGAGATCACCTGACCCCGACACGATCAATATCTTGTTCATGTCAATATGTCATCTCATGCGCAAATGGTTCCTCATACATCCCAAATATCACACATTTTTAGGTCATTCGTTAACAGCTTCATGGACAACGAAATTAATAAGTTGACTTCACACTGTTTCCACGCATGTTTATTGATAGAAAATCTTTTTTCCATTCAGTGGGTGCATGTCACAATACCTTGAGCTTGTGAATGTGGGAATTACATATCTCTTTGCTCAGCACATGATTGTGCACCCCAAAAATGGAAGTTGCATGTCTTCGCCCTCTCCCCATTCATGATGGAATTCATTGAATGTATTGGTAAAAAAAATACATAGACATGATTCAATGAAAGTGATGGATGTGGGTTTGCACCTAGTATGTGAAACCTAAATATGCCCATTATGAATTGGATCATCGATTAATTTTTTATTAAAAAATTATATATATTTAGAAACTACATTTGTATAAGAAGTTATACTTCTGCAATAAAGCGCAACTCTTTATTGTTAAAAATTATAGTAAAATAATAAGTACGTGACTTTTATTTAAATGAAGACGTTATTACAACAAATTGATAGAGAGACCTAGAGATGCGCGAAATTAATGACTTTATATCTTAGATGGACCATTATCAACAAATTACAGTAGCTACAAGTCCAAATAAGAGGCTCTTGCATGATGTATCTCTTGAGTCCATTATTAATCAGTCATAAATTTAAGCGATTCATTAATATCCTATAAATTAAAGCAAACTCTTCTAGTTTATAGTTATATGTTATATTAAAGAATAAAGGTATCAAGACCCCACTAGATTTAATGCCATCGTGCATTGTCATGACCAGAATAAAAATATATTCTTCAGTTGAGAAAAATGGAATGGCATTCAGATTAATTTGATTAGTCAAAATTAATCAAATAATTTGATTAATTTGGATGGTGGAGGGCTTAGCTTCTATTCCATCCCACCAAGCACCAGCTAATATGATTAGTCAAAAGGACATAGTCATGCACAACTAATTAGGCTAATTAATCTATTATTGTTAGCTATGCAAGAAATAGTACTGCTATTAACAAAAATTAATTATGATGAGACGTGGCCAGCCATACAACAAGAAGTTTTTTTTAAAAAAAATTGTATATATGGATGCTAAATTGCTAATGATCTTCCAATTATACCAATCAGCACTGACAACATGAAAATGGGGTTAACGAAAAATCTAAAGATAAACCGAGTAAACAACCATCCAGGATTATGGTGGTTAACTAGAGAATTTGATCGCGCGAATTTGTAAAAAATAATTTTCAAACATATTTTAAAAAGTCTTAATTCTTTTCCTCTAGTCTTTGAATACAAATAAATAAGATTTCAAGTTTTAACCGATATTATTAGTATGATATTAATTAGTCTGTTATTTATCTAAATTTTCTTTGGATTTTTAATCTTCTCGAAATACTTGATTTTTGAATAAGTTGATAATGTGAAGATTATATTTCTATAAGGCATGTAAATAAAGAAAAAGATATCAAGAAATGTTAACTTTTTAACTTAAAATATGAATTTATCTTTGAACATTTATAAGTATCTAATTTTTTTTAATTTTTTTTTTTTTTTTGAGAAAATCGTCAAATGCCCCATCAACGTTTGGCCGGTTTAATTATGACGCACCCAACCTTTACGGGCGACCTATTACCCCCCGGACAATTTTAAAGTGAATTAATTTCACCCTAGATGGTGACGTGGCACAGAGAGTGAGAAACAAATAAAAATATTTCTTATTATTTTTCCTTTTTTTCTTTATCTTTTATCCCTTTCTTCTTCTTCGTTACACACACTTCCCCTCACCGGAAGCATGCAATTTCCGGCGATATTTTTTTTTTTGGGGTCTTTCGTTCCCCTTCGAGTTTCACAACTTCCAAACAAATTTTCATTAATCACAAATCATTTTTAGGAAAAAAAAGAGATGGAAAAAGAAAAAGATGAGAAAATGAAATATCAAGAGACCCAATTAGTAATTTCATTCCATTACAAACTAATTCAAAACTCAAATCAAGAAAAACTGAAAGAAGAGGTGATTTTTGAGCATTAGCCATGCTCTATAGTCCAAAAAATCAACTTCAGTTTTTGATCTTTGAAAACCCAATTTTGAAAACGCAAATTTCAAAACTGAATGAAACCCAATTTTCATTCCACTACAAATTAATTCAAAACCCAATTTTGCTATGCTCAACTTCGATCTTTCATTTTTCCCTTCGAATTGATTTTTTGGACTTTAATGCTCAAGATAAATAGAAAAGTTAATTTCTTTGGCCAAGTCTTTTAATGGTGATTTTTGGTGTGGTGGATGGTGGAAGAAGATAGATTAGGAAAAGAAACAAAAAGAAGATGAAATTTTTTTAAAAAAATATTTAACTGGTAAAATACACGTGTAAGGCGCGTGTATTTCACCACTCAAATACAGATCTGGTGGTAGCGTGTCAGGGGGGTAATAGGTCACCCGTAAAGGTTGGGTGGGTCATAATTAATCCGACTAAACGTTGAGGGGGCATTTGACGATTTTCTCATTTTTTTATTAAAGAGTCATTCAGTGTTTCATAATTTTCACCTTCTTAAAATCAACAAAGAAAACCAACAACGATAAAACAAATTAAATTTTATAAAATCTCTTTTACCACTTCTTCCAACAGTTAACAAATAATTAATAGAGAGTCATAAACGTCAAAAAAAAAAAAAATCGAATTGAAAAAATTTGTAGACAACAATTTTCACCTTTTTTCCGTTTGCCGCATATTGCTCATTTTAGAATAACTTAAGAACTCCCTAAAATAAAATAAAATAAAATAAAAATATAAAATTCATCCTGAGTGGTGTAAATCACATTACATATAGCTTCTATTTTATTCAAAAGCACTAAAAACACATACCTTTGTACAAAACTCACAAAAGTATGTTGTAGCAACAAAAAGAAACCATAAATTTAATTGATATTCTAACTAACTTTCGTTTTCTTCATCTACATCCGCAAACTGGCAAGAGGTTAACTAAACATACTAATTAAATAAACACAAAAAATTAGATTTTTGTAAATTTAATAAATAAGCAGTTATGGTGGGTGGGGGGAGGGGGGTTGGGGGAGGACAGGAACCTTAGAATTAAAACATTCAAAATAACTAATGCAATCTCTTTTACCACTTCTCCCAAGAGCTAACAAATTGAGAAATCAAGATATTTTTCGGAAAATTCTCGAAATTTTGCAAACAACAATGTTCATCTTTTTTCTGTTCGCTGCATATTGGTCGCTTTAGGCATAACTTAAGAATTCCCTGAAATAAAATAAAATATAAAATTCATCGTGAGTGGTGTAAATCACATTACATATACCTTTTATTTTATTCAAAAGCGTCACATACATTTCTACAAAACTCACAAAGTACATAGAAGCAACAAAAAGAAATCATAAAATAATTGCTATTTGGTCTAACTTTCGTTTTCTTCATCTACTTCTGCAATCTGACAAGAGGTTACCTAAACATGTTAACTAAATAAACACAAAGAATGAGATGTTAATACGTTTAATAAATAAGCAATTATAGGGAGCCTTAAAACACATAAATAAATATTAAGAATTATAAAAAGCCAATAAACTAGCTATATATTTTAAAGCGGCAGTTTCTTGCACTGCACTTACAACATAATGCCTCGGCATTTGATCAAGTGGCTGGTCATGGTAGCACAATTATAGCACATGAAATGTGAATTGCTGAATTTAAAAATGCTATCACGAATATAAGAATGCACCTATAAGAGACTAGAAAATTACCCTTATTTCTAATGGAAGAAACAAAAATATTTATACGTTAAATAATTAATTGAGAACAAAAAGTCATAAATAAAATCCGCTTACACATATCAAAGCAAGCTTAAAAATAAGATTGTATGTGTGTATAATATAGGAGCCCCAGGTTTATTGATCAAGAACTCTTTTAAATTTCATAATAATCAAATGAAAAGAAGGTGGAGCCTTTCAATTTTCCAAATTAATGGGCAAAAACTGATTTTTGTATTATGAATTCATTATACGTGGGCTTTAATTTCCAGGGAAATCAAAGGAAAATTTACAGCCCATAACTACTTCTAAGACTTATTTATTAGTAATAGCTACCTTTTTTTAAATTATATTTGGTAGCTTAATTATTTATCAAATTACCATCTATAACTTGTTTTTGTAACTGCAGTGTATTTTCCTAAAAATAAGGTACCTCTCTCCCACTTACCCACAATCTCTTTTTTTTTTTTTTCAAATATTTTTCTCTCACATCTTCAATTCACAACCGTATTTTACTCCCATTATTCTTCACCATAATCAGCATGGTTTCTTCTTCTTCCTTATCAGTTACCCAATCTATACAGGTAACTAATTTTCGTTATGTTATTTGTTGTATTTCTCTTCAATTGTTTGTAAATTTCATCGTCTTTACCTTGACTTTTCATTCAATTTTTTATATATATATTTTCAGTCATTGTTAGAGTATCTTCAACAAGCTCTAACTCTCCATTTTAATGGCGGATATCGATACTCCAAGCAAAAATACACCAGTGGCAACAAGAAAAGCAGTGGAGGATCTCCAGCCAATGGCCAAAGCTCAGCCATAACAATTCGTTTGCTAAATCTCCATGGATAGGCCGAAATAAGAGGAAAATCCTTCTTATGTTTGCTAATCATGTGGTGTTGTTTATCTTATGAGTGATGAAGAATAGTATTGATTATAGCAATATGATAGTGTAGCATCATCTAGGAGCAAGAGAATAGGTTGTTGTTGTAGAAACACGGGCTAATACTCAAAATACCTCCCAACGTTTGACCAAAATCCCAACTACACATCTAACCTTTGCGTTGGTCCTATTACCCCCATGGACAAATTTTTTCAGTATTAAAATGCCCATTTTTTGCTGATGTATGTAGCAATATGACAACCCCCAATTATTAACAGTACACGCGCCTGGCCCTCGTGCCACATCTTTAATTTCCCCCCATTTTTTATTAATTTCCCCCCTTCCTCCATCCATCTACTCTTCTTCAAACAAACAAACAAAAAAAAAAAAAAAAATCTGTCAATTTTCCATATTCCATTTTTAGTATGAGGATCCAAAAATCCATATCCAATTCTCCTTCATCTTCATCATCATCTTCATCAACATCATCATCATCATCATCGTCATCATCATCTTCTTCATTAGGAGTTGAAAAAAAAAATCACACCAACTTCCTCAAATCTGATCCAAAAAAACCCAAATGTGAAAAGAAGCTTCCTAACACCAAGTAGAACAAAGTTTATCCATTAATTTGATCAAACAACCAAGAATTTAAAGAAATCCACTCTTTTTTTTTTTTTTAATTTTCTCCCAAATCAACTCAAAGAATTTGCAACAAGTAGCAACTCCAAACAAGCAACTTCCAATATTTTCTTTAACAAGATTACATTTTCAACCTTTTTTTTTCACGATTTTTGTTTTTTTTTTAGATTTTTTTTTTTTTTTTAATTTGATTTGGGAAAACAAAGATTATAAGAATAATCACTATCCTAGCTCTAAATTTATAATGGGTATTATTTTGACAAAAAAAATGAAGATTTATTAAATAGGGTGAAGAAGAAGATGAAGTAGCCTAAAAATGGAGGGAATTTAAATTTATCTACGTGGCATCTATGTGACATATAACTCCAAAACACGTCAAATTTTTTAAACAATCAAACCATGTATTCACGCTTTTGTCCACATCGGCGTATATTTTACCAACGCAAAGGTATGTGTATTTTTTGAAACGTTTATTTTTGAGATTTTCGTAGAAACACCATTTTTGAATTCAAAAATATTTTGATTGTGTATAAAAACAAGATATCTAATTTTTCAAGAGAGATTTCGTGTATTATTTATTATTTAAATGTATTTATCTTTTTTTTTTTTTGGTGTAGAGCCTATTTTTATGTTTTCACGATTTTTGTATTTAATTTATTTCAATGTATTTCTAATTTATGAAATAGTTTCTGATATATTTCATTGTATATACGCATACTACAACTTTATATTTCTTAAACAATCAACCATATTTCATTGTATATTTTACTATATTTGGAAGTTTTCAGATCTTTAGTGGTTTTTGAATTCAAAAAGTTTTGATTGTGATAAAAGTTGAGAGAGATTCGTGAGCTTTTATGGAATGTGTGAAATATGATTGATTTAATTTAACTTACCATTTAAAAAGAAAAAGAAGAATCTGTTCCAAAAATATAGCTCGTTTTTACTCAACCCGATTTTGTATTTCCGTGTATTTCACCGTATTTCAAAAAATGTTTCTAAATAGCTCCGCATTTCACCGGAGCGTGTTTTCTCTCATATTTATATTTAAAAATAAAATAAAAAAATACACGCGTTTTTAAAGAAAAGTAGCTACGCTCAGTAATTTTGCATTTTATAGTTATATCTAGTTAGAAGCCAATAAAAGGTAGCTATTTATGTAGTTTCACGAAATCAAATGGCTCTTTGAGCCTTAAAAATGTTGTGCTTATATTTTTCTTTATTACTCCATTCAATTTATTTAATTAGTATAGATTTTCTTGGTTGTTATTTGTTAAATAGGTAGATTGAATGATAGGAGTAAAACACAATAAATGATAGTTAATATGGAGCAAATGGAAAAGTTAGTAGCGTAAATATTGATTGAAGAATTCTTTTAAGTGATTTTAACTCTTTTTTTTAATAACGCATAGGTGAAGAATAATAGAAGAAATGGCAAAAAAAGGAGAAAAAAGCTAAATGTTAATGGAGGTTATAGAGAGGTGTCACATCACCTTGTCTATGCATAACTTTATATTATATATAGATATAGATGGATCAATATGATACCTCCACCTCACGGACGAATTTATCTTAAATAAAGCGGTGCCATCCCATAAAATTTCATTGAAATAGTTTACAACTACTTTACATGTAGATAATATGAAGTATACAGTAAGTTAAAATGGCACGTGTGAGAGTTAGCCCGTCTCAGCCGGTTGAGCGTTTCGTCTTCCTCGTGCAGGTCAGGAGTTTGAGTCTCCATCCCGACCTATTTTTTTACTCCCTCCGTCCTAATTTTTATGGTATTATTCTTATTTCGCGAGTCGAACAAGTTTTTCCTCTGACTGTGATTTTTTTCAATATGCTTTTTAAATATTTTAAATTGGCAATTATTGTAACTTATATTATTTTTACATAGTCTTCAAATATGTATATTTTATTTTAATTAAAAACTTTAAAGATTCCGTGTCCTAATTCACTATCAAAATTAAAAGGTTCGACTCTCAAAATCTGAACGATGTCACATAAACTGAGACAATAGAAAGTACTTTTTCAGACCTAAGTTGTTGACTTGTTGTTTAGCAAAATGAAGCAAAACTAGGAGAAGGGATTAGAACTCCTAACCTCTTGTTGGTGAGTATGAACTAAACAACTCTAGCTATATATAGACATATTTTTAGTTTTTACCTATGATAAACATATACACTTGAAAAAAATGAAAATTCGTGGAGGAGAGTGTAATAATATACTTGAATTAAATATTATTACTATAAGTCTATAATCGGTATTTTATTTCTCGTTCCAATAATTTGTTCATAATTTTAAATGTCGACATCACTTATGAAAATTTTTGTTGTATGATCATGCTTCAACCTCAATCAGAGGTCGTCATTCTAAAACCTAGGACTTAATTACTTGCGTCTGAAGTTGTTATTCTAAAATTCAGAATGAAGTGATTGAGAATTGAATGGAACTACGTCCATGAATAATGGGGACAGGTTACGAATATATCGTGTTTTGTTCATTAAAGTTTTAATTTGATATTCATGGATCAAGGGCATGCATAAAAAGACTTGGTTCATAATATAAGTGCAATATTCAAATCCCACCATAATCTTTTTCCTTTTAATTCTTCCCTGTTCACGGACCACTCTTCTTTTTCGTTAATAGGTTCACCTCACCTTCTACCAAATAAATAAATTAAAAGAGAGAGGGTGCACGTAAAGTCTTAATTAAAATTTTAAAACTCAATTTATTTAGGTGAGGAATCATCACTTAGCATTCAGTACACAGTATATCTTAGAAACCCCCCTAGCTAGCTAAGTAATAAACTTTTCGAGACCCACTTAATGCTACAAGATTAGAATCATATTCTCTAATTATTTAATTTTTTTCATTTATTTAACTAGTCAAAGGTATTTCTTGTCTTTAATTACTTCTTCTATTTTCGAGACCACTAGGTGGCTTGGTGCGTATTTCTTTCTGGATAAAAAGCATTATGATTCTAGAAGCATGATTTGGCTTTGTTGAAATTTTACTAATTGCTAAATTTCTTTCATAATGGTTTCATTACTTGCGTGAATATTTTGTTTGAATGATTTTGATGGGACTGAGGAATTCTTACGGCATATGCATTTTATGAATATTTTATTCGAATGTTTATTGTTTTAAGAAGAAAAAGCAGCGGCAGCTCAACTTATAGGTTCAAAACCGAAAATTCTAATACATAACCAAATCGATTAAATTTGAAATCAAACTGAAAAGTTGATCCAATATGAATCCGACAAATCAAAGATCAAAATTGAAATTTTCATATTCAATGCAAACTGCTCGAACGCTGACTAGCTTGGTGGAATATGGAAGTTGAGGCCTCAAAACTTTTAGGGCTCGTTTGGTACATCGGATAAGGATAAATAATTTCGGAATTATATTTAAGATGAATTTATTCCACGTTTAGTTGGGATAAAATGGTGATATATAACTAATTTCAGAATTAATTATATCGAAATTGTAGTGTTATTTTATCCCTGTGAGAGGATGGAATAGCTAATCTCAAGATAAGTTATCCTGAAATAACTTGTTTCCAACCAAACTATCCCATAGGAGTGGGGTCCAATTATTTTTTGGAAGTAGATTACTTGTAGAGTGTGTCATATTCAAATTAAATATTCATTAATAATGCTGGGCATAGCTATGATTAAAATTTGCGAGTATGATAAGATTCTAGTACGAAGTGGTCATATACTACATCATGTACTTGATATAACCAGACTATCGCACATACTCCACAACTTTATTTTTTAAAATTATTTTTAGGTTTGTTAACAGTAATTTTGCCGAACATATAAGCATATAATTTACAACCAGATAAAATCAGTAAGAATAGATTTAAAATCTGCTATTTCTAAATTGGTTCAGAAAGTCAAAGTCAAATTCTTCTTATGTGTACTATTGATTCATCAAAGTTTATATAATTTCAAAAGACCTTTTAATTTCATTTCCACAATAGTCAAGCTAGTATTATTTTTGTTTAAGAAGCCAGAGTTAACTAGGGGTTTTTTGTATTCTTTTTATAGTAGCTTGATCAAAATCAAAGAATTCAAGTACGAGGATTCCTTCTTATTAGGAGTAGGTATTTATTCTTATAGGATAATAGGCTCTGTAATCTCTTTTTTGTAAAGGATAATAGGCTCTACAATCTCTTTAACAAGAGTACTAGTATAGCAGCAATTTGCCCCCTAATTGCTCCTATACTACATTTTTATTTTTTATTTATTTTTGCATTTACTCATTGAACTCTACAAATTTTGTCCTACAACTTAACCTCTTCTGTTAAGTTAGCCGTTATATTGTGTTCTTTTTTCATATCTCGTTTTATGTGGCGTTAGTATCTCCCCGGCTATCCTTATTATTACGTAAAATATTCATCGACAACGTAATCAAAGAATTATTTTGTAATACTGAAGAAGAATTTTAAATAACGATACACAAAGAACTCAATAAAAATCATACAATGTGTGTGTGTATATGTTGACCAAAATTTTAATGTATTTACACACTAGTATAATTTTTTGATTAAAGAGTGTCAATTAATTTTTCTTGAACCAGCGTAACTCTAAATATAGGAGCTCTTTAATTATCATTTTTGGTGCTAAGAAGTGAAATTATATTATTTCGTATAGAATTAGGATGAGTCATTTATTTATTTTTTAGTAGTAACCACAAAAAATAATGTACAGTCTAACAAGTAAGTGAAATGTGGAAGGAAGAGTACAGTGAGGAAAAAACATATCCCGCAAGAAATAAGAAAATATGAGAAATACATAGATATTGGTTTAAATGAAAATATAACTATTTGAGAAAAGAGTTTAAATTATACAATTTACATTACCAGTGCTTAACATGTTATATATGTCAAGTAATTAATTATCACTAAAGGATGTGGTTCATTGAAATGAGACTACTCCTCTTTTAATCAGAGATATCGGGTTCGAGATGTAAGTATGAAAATTTTTGGTAGGCAACGCTTCCCCCACGAATGAGACCCTACAAGGCACGAATTCAGATTTTGTTGACCATTATTATTGTGGGTACTGAAAATCGGGTGAGAAAAAAAATCAAGTTATTTAGTGTTATCATATGTTATCAATAAAAAATTATAAAATAATTAAAGTTATCTGTAAAGCAAAAAAGAACTTGCAATTACCTTTTAATCGATATGATTTTAGAAATTAGTCTATTAATGGATAAGTATTTTTAAAAGATAAGGAGATCGTATGAATATTATATTTGATTAATTTGATGTAGATGTTCTCTCTGTCCCATAATAAGTGTCATCTTAGCTAAAAAAAAATTATCCCCTAATAAGTGTCACTTTAGAAAATCAAGATATAAATTGGCTATTTTTTTCAACTCGACCCTTAGATAAAAATTGACAAGTTAAAATAACATCTAAATGATGATGGGAAAAACCACATAATAACTTGATATTGTTAGATTTTCAATATCAAAAGGTTTACTACTTGTGCATGCTCTACTCAAGAGGAAAAAGTAATTTATTTTTATTATATAGAAATAATTTAATAAATATTATATTATATTATTAATTTTTTAATATGCATATTTTTTTGCTAAGATGATACTTATTATGAGATAGAGGTACTAAGGAGTCAGAGGCAAGGCTAGAAAAATTGTCATTTTCCTCATTATAATGATTCGTTGCTATCAAAAGTATGCCACATCAAAAACCGGTTTAATAACTTCGTTTAGTTAATTTTCAACGTACAACAAAACCCGCTTTAATAACTTTGTTTAATCAAGGGAAAATGGTCAAATATACTCTTTTATTTTAGTTTATTAGCTAATTTTACCTTCTATTAACTAAAATACTCAAATATACAGCTCTTATTACAAGTTGGAGCCAAATATACTTCTACCATTAGTAAAGTATCAAAAATACCTCTCATTTCTAACATATTTCTACATAAGCAAGTCTAGTCATTCGAATTGGATGACATGGGCGCCACATACAATTTAACTTATTCTATATGATACATACGTGATAATTTTTTTTAAAACAATCTGAAAAATTGATTTTTTTTTTTAAACAAATCTGAAAAAATGGCTTTTATTAAAAATCTGAAATTTTTTGTTTTTATGAAACTCGTTTTTAAAAAAATATATTCTGGAAAATTGGATATTTTAGTTAAAAAATTTGGAAAATGATTTTTTTTTTAAATCTGGAAAACGGTAAAGTATTTTAAAAAAATTTCAGATTATTTTTAAAAAAATTGCCACGTACGCACCACATAGAATAATTCATGTCACTCAATTCCAATGACTAGACTTGCTTATGTGAGAATATGTTAGAAATGAGGGACACTTTTAAAATTTTGCTAACGGTAGGGATATATTTGGTCCCAACTTGTAATCTTAGGATATATTTGATTACTTTCGACTAACGAAAATAAAGTTAATTTTAATAAACTAAGTAGGTGAAAGATATTTGATCCTTTTCCCTTTAATAATCAATTTTGAATGTACCAAAAAAACCCGGTTTAAGCTAGTAACTAAACAGTGATTCAGTGAATCCGGCAAAGTTGGAAAAGAAACAGCAGTAAATTAATCAATCTCAGCGTGACAACGTTGACAGATGCATCTAGTTATATTCGCATCTTTTCGTCTTTCTCTCTCTCCTCCACCATCAATTTTTTTATATTATATTATTTTACTAATAACAGTTAGTTTGGATCCACATTCCACGCAAGCATGTTTAATTATTTTTTGTTTTTGATGTACTCATTATTGGTTATTTGAATTGACGATAAGTGGATTTCTTTGTGGTAATAATGATAAGTGATTTTACTAAAGGATCGTTTGATTTGGAAAATAAGCTATGTTGAAATTATAATGTACGGATTGTAAAATATGACGAAAATATATTTGGATAACTGGTGGTGTCAAAATTGAAAAGGAAGGTAAGGCGTTCATTTTTTTTTTTTGGTCCTTGGAAAAACAATAAACTACTTAAATCAGCATAAGCTACGTTGCTTGAATTGGTCAGGATAAAAGACTTCATTCCATTAACGGCATCTTCTTGGACTATCAAATGTTCTTTATGTCTGTGACCTTCATTTGTTAAAAAATCTGGATATTTGTTTGCCTCCCTCCATACGTGAATAATATTCGCTTTGTTGACTTCCACTAAGTATATGCGATCTTCAATAATAGCGCTAAGAGGGTGAAATTATATGTCCTTTTCAATGAGTTTGACAGTAATTACGAAGTCTGTTTCCACTTCTAATTCTGTATATATACCCCTCCCCTTTCTTTTGCTATTTTGAGCTCTTGTTTGATGCTCTATAGTTTTATAGTAAGGTTTGAGGTGGGTCTTTTTTCCCTGAATATCTCAATATCCATTTTTCTCGTTCATCTCTTAAAAAAAATCCGAAAGCAGCATCTCCAATTTGGATCTTCAGACTGCTATCAATATTCAGTTTAATCTTTTCTACACAAGGAAGAGATCAATCAATTAATTTGGCTTAGCATTCTTAACATCAATACCAGTGATTATTTACAATATCATCTAGTCAATCAAGTATTGATTTAGCATTCATAAATAAGATCAATCTCATTTTGTAAGAGAAATTGCTCCATATCTGTTGAGATTTAGATCATGTCCTAACAATGTGTGAAGAATCCTCCACAACACTATCACATCATTAGCATTTTGATGAGTCGATCATTAATTTTTCTGTTGAATCTAAGCCCATTCGACATAAGCTTATTATGTTTTACAAGCATATAACGTAGTTTAATTTGTTTTAGGAATGTGATGTTTCCATATATTAATCATATCATTGAGTGTAATTACATCAATACAAGCTATGTTATATGGTGATTTGATACTAAGCTTTCCATTACCTGTTCCAATCTAAATAATATTATCTGCAAAGACAATCCTATCAGGAATAAAACGTTCATGAAATAATTAAACAATACGTAAATGAAAATAGAAAAGAAAAATAAAGTAACGATTCCATCGTACCAAATGGAATTAGTATGTGATATTGGTCTCTGTTTATTATTACGTAATAATGAATTAAATAATATGATAATTAAATAACAATTAAAATAATTATTAGATTAAAGTAAACTTATAATGCAATACACAATCTGTAAGCTAATTATTAAAAGTTGTAGTGGAGTCGTAATTATCTTTTTAGTTTAATGGAGGTTTTGTTTGAGCATTGAGAAGGTAATCACTTTTGACAAGAAATTCTCTACTCTCAAAATAATACTTCCTCCGTCAAAATTGTATGTGGCACTGTTTGACTTGACATAAAATTTAACAAGGAAAGAAACACTTTTAAAAATTTGTAGTCTAAAATAAATCTTAGATATTTGTGTAACTATAAATCATTTTACCTGGTTTGGCCATGAGAGTTATTCATTTTTTTCCACATTATTTGGAATTAGCAAAACACCTAACACCTTATTTTCACTTTCAGTACATTCAAACAATCAATTTTTTTTTTTTGGCAAAAGCTCTAACAAACACAACTTCTTCTTCAACTCCATCTTGAAAATCCAAATAAAATAAAAAATATTTAGTTTCTATGGCCAAAACACCTACTTCATTAAGGATAAAAAGAGAAATTTAAAATTAATTTATTTTTAATTATAAAAAAGTGATTGCACAGACTAAAACGAAAATATTACATAAATTGAGACGAAAATAGTACTTTTTGACGTGAATTTAGATATGAAGATCCATCGAGAAACAAAAAAAGCAATATGTAAGCGATAGCCTATACCCTAGGTGTTCAATTATTTTAGTTTTTTATTGTCCAATAGCTGGATGACGAAAAAAACAGATTTTTTCTTTTCCATTTTTTTCTGCATTTCTTACGTTTGAGCCGCATAAAGAAAATTTATGAGTTGGACCACTCTCTCTTAGGGTCGTTTGGTTAGAAACAAGTTATCCCAGAATAACTTATTCTGGGTTTAGTTATTGCACTTTGCACTCTCTTATAAGGATAAAATCATATTACAATTGAGGAATAATTAATCCCGAAATTAGTTATACTGTGATTTTATCTCAACTAAATGTAGAATAAACTTATCTCAAATATAATCCTGAAACTATTTATCCTTATCCCTCGTACCAAATGAGCCCTCACGGTCTTTCTAATCTTCTTCATACAATTCACTGTTCCACTCTCGCCATTGGATCCACTTTCTCTCTCTACATCTCTCCCTTGAAATCCCTTCTTCTCCTTCTTCTTCACTTCTCCTTATCTCACCTCTCCCCCATTTCCTACTTCTAGTCATCGATAACTATTTTGTAATGACCTTATATATATGACTTACATTATTAGTTAAAAAGTACATGAATTATTCTATTTAATAAATGATATTAAGAAGAAAAAATTCACTTTGGTTTTATTAGTTAAAGGGATTTTAAGAGAAAAGAAACAAGAAAATGGTTCTTTAAGAACAATATTTTATTAGAAAAAAATGTGTTTTCTTAAAAAAAAAACCAATATTTTTATTAGGAAAAAAACCATGTGTGACCCAATTAAGTAAAAAAAAAGAAATTTCTGTCGCCATGTGTGGCTCGAATCCCCACATTATAATCCCCTTCCCGTTTCCCCTTCCTTACCCAATTTAAAAAAAAAAAAAAAAAAAAGAAGAAGTAACAACATGATCATTGGTGGACCAAACTATGAAGGACAAAGACATTTTTGGACAAAGCTATTAATAAAGAGCTTTTTTGTTCAATTTTACATAGTTTAAGGGCATTTTGCCCCTTTTCCGTTGATAAAAGAAAAGACTATACTCTCAAAATAATGCTCCTCTGTCTTAATTTATATGATACAGTTTGAATTTCGAGAGTTAAACAAGAAAATCTATTTATTTGTATGCCCTTGAAATATTTTAAATTATTAAATATTGTAACTTATAATATTTTTTTATGTATTTTCTAATTATTTAAATTATTTTTAAAAAAACTTAAAGATTTTATGTCCGAATTCACAGTTAAAATAAGAAGTTTGAGTCTCGAAATCCGAACTGTAACACATAATTGGAACAGAAAGAATAGTACTACTTTTTTACGTGAATTTAGACAGAGGCGGATCCAGGATTTGAAGGTTCGGGGTGCCACATCGTTCAAATAGGGTAAAGGGGTCGGTTTCTTCAAAATTGAGTTACGGTTCGGGTCATTTATCTATTTCGATTAATATAGACAAATCGAACGAATATGCGGAAATCGGTTAACGATGCCTAAGCGGCCCTTTTTTTTTTTTTTTTTTTTTTTTTTTTTGTGAGTAAGAGGCCTTGTCTCTAAAACTTTGAAAGATAAAGATTTTGTACGTTAATAATCAACCTCTATAAACCATCTAATACCGTTATCTCAATAGATTCATACTCTATTTTCCCGGTGTATTCTTGCAGTATATATAGTGTAGAAAGAGTCAAAATTGTAGCTTCACCCACTCATCTTCCATAAGCGCGAACGTTGCGGAAAGATCAAAGCAACCTTTAAATTTGAAAACTCTTAACATAATAATATTCATCATTTTAAAACTTGAATTTGTTTTAAAATTTTGAAATTTACGATTTACATATATATTTTTTAATATTTATGTGACATTTTAAAATTTAGTGCTCATTGATATAGGATACGCACTCAATGCACGCATAAAGAGATTAATACTTAAAGAAAGAGGAAGTAAAAAGAGCCAAGAATTAATTAAAGCATAAAAGAGTTAATTTGGATTAACAAAGAATAGCAAGTTAAAAGAATTAAAGATACAAAAACTGAAAAAGTATAGAGCTGAAGCGTGCACAAGGAAAAAAAAAAAAAAAAAATGACAAATCGCACGACGTTGCGTTCGATCTTCGATCGCAAGAGTGGCAGGTTATGCCCTTTGCCAGTGGCACTTTTCACTCTTTTTATTCTTGAGGGTGTACGACTTATATATATTTCATTTCTTATATATATCCGCATATATATACCAAGTTTAGCGGGTCCGGGTGTGCCGTGGCATCCCCATCCATCCACATAAATCCGCCTCTGAATTTAGATTAATCCAGGATCCAAAAATAGGTATGAACATCAATTGAAAAACAAAAAAAAGCAATATATAAACTATAACCTATATTCTTGGCCTTCAATTTTTAATTACTTTTTCTCCCCTATAGCTCTTTTTTTTCCTTCCCCAATAGCTTCTTCATTTCTTACGTTTGAGAGCCGCATAATAGACAAATTCATAAGTTGGACCACTCTCTTAGGGTCTCTCTCCTAAATACTGTTCCACTGTCGCCGTCCGATCTACTTTCTCTCTCTACATCTCACCGTTAAAATCCCCTCCTTCTTCTTCTTCTTCTTCTTCTTCTTCTTATCTCAATGACATATCGTTAGCCGTTTCCAGTTTCGCGATGGCGGAGCGTAACTCCACGCGCTCGACGGTTCACTGCGCAAACGACACGGTATGGGAGTGCGTGATACCGTACATAACAGAATCGCGTGAGAGAGACGCGGTATCGTTAGTGTGTAAGAGATGGTATCAGATCGATTCAATAACTCGCAAGCATATAACTATGGCTTTATGTTACACAGCTAAACCAGAACAACTTTCTAGAAGGTTCCCACATCTTGAATCCCTTAAATTAAAAGGGAAACCACGTGCTGCTATGTTTAATTTAATACCTGAAGATTGGGGTGGTTATGTTACACCATGGGTTGTGGAAATTGCTAACTCGTTTAGTAAATTGAAAGCACTTCATTTTAGGAGAATGATTGTTAGAGATATGGATCTTGAATTGCTTGCCAAGTATCGGGGTAAAGTTCTTCAGGTTTTGAAGTTGGATAAGTGTTCTGGATTTTCTACTGATGGTTTACTCCATATTTGTCGTTCCTGCAGGTAAAAAAAAATATTAATTGTTTAAATTTGTGTTTGTTGATTGATTCCCTCAACTAATAGTTATTATCTCAGAAAGTCACCTTTCTTTAAGGTCTTTGTTGTTCCTGCAGGTAAAAAAGTTTGTTTAAATTAACTATTTGATTTATCAGATGGTGACTCAGCTAATAGTTATTATCTCAGAAGAATTTAACGCAGTTGACTTGTTTTGAGTTCGATTTTTAGTTGAATTATTGGCTTTAATTGATTATTGTTCCATGAGAGTTGTCCTGAATTTCTCGAGTTTATTTATCAGATGGTCACTCAACTAATAGTTATTATCTCAGAGATTCATTTATTGCAGTTTGAGTTGTTTTGAGT
Source organism: Lycium ferocissimum (assembly GCF_029784015.1). Lineage (NCBI taxonomy): Eukaryota > Viridiplantae > Streptophyta > Magnoliopsida > Solanales > Solanaceae > Lycium > Lycium ferocissimum. Next base: position 38,396,752 of record NC_081349.1, read on the forward strand.
TTGATGTTGAGCTGAGTTATTCGGTTTAATTAACTACTGTTCCTTGAAAGTTGTCCTGGGTTGATTTATCAGACGGTCACTCAACTAATAGTTATAAATTTGTTAAATTCATTTATTGTAGTTGAGTTGTTTTGAGTTTGATGTTGAGCTGAGTTATAAGGTTTAATTAACTATCGTTCCATGAGAGTTTTCGTGAATTTCTCGGGTTGATTTCTCAGATGCTCACTCAACTAATAGTTATTATTTTGGAAATTCATCTATTGCTGTTGAGTTGTTTTGAGTTCGATTTTGAGCCGAGTTATTTCTTTTAATTAACTATACTGTTCCATGAGAGTTGTCCTGAATTTCTCGGGTTGATTTCTCAGATGGTTACTCAACTAATAGTTGAGTTATTATCTGAGAAATCAACTCTGAAATTCTCATTAAAGATCCCTAAAGGATGATTCATTAATTGAGGCACATGAGAAAAACTTGGAGATTCAGGGTCTGAGCCCTTCTTATAACACTCAGTATCAAAGGTTGATCCAGTATTTAAACTGACGGGTTCAATTTTTAAGTTTTAACTACCGAACCCATTGCACTTTTAAAATTATGGGTTCGAAATATGAAATTTATTGAAATTTTGGGGATTTTTTACATATATATCTAATCTCCATGTCAAAATTGTTGGGTTTGGTTGACCCATAGCTTGTTAAGTACATTTGTTCCTGCTCAATATAAGCTTGCCTGCTATGTTTACCTGGCAGCTGTGCTAGTGGACTGCAGTAGGTTGTGCACAAGCTAGTTCAAACACTCATTATTCAAAAAAAAAAAAAAAAAGGAAAAAAAAAGAAGAAAGTTTCCCCTATTTTTCATTTGTTTGAGTTGTGTCATGAGTTTCTTTTGCCCTCTATTTTCTTTTCCTTGTTATTTATTGCTTCTAATTTTAAGAAAAAGTGTTATTGTTGAGACTTCATTGGTATAGAATGCTCTACTACTATGCTCTAAATTACTCTTAACTATTGTAGTTTTTGATGTTTGTGGCTGTTTGAGTTGTCAAGGCTATTGGGAATTTTAGTGAACTTTCTTTTCATTTGGTCTTCTTCAAATTTTGGACTGCTACGGCTCTCACTAGTTGTTGTTGTTTGTATTCTTTTTTGAAAGTTTTAATTTTCCACGAAGGTTCAAGTAAATGGATAGATTAGGAAAAGATAAAAGATGGAAAAAGGAGCTTCATTTTGCTTTCTTTAGAATTTTGTTACCTCGTTAAGATTAGTAAGGTAAGGCCTAGCCCCCCTTGCTTGTACTCTTCTCTGTGAGGTTAGCTTTTATTTATTAATAAAAAATAGCCCTAGGCACTTGCCTAGCGGATTCGCTTAAAAAAAAAAAATAAAGTATTGGCAGTGGAAAGCATATGGAGTTTGTATTGGTCCAATATCTGCAATCGTAAGGATATATGAATTGCTCTCCACTAGTGTAAAATGCAGCGACCAAACTTTAGTTGCGGATATGGACTATTGTCTCCTATATATGACCTTGCGCAATCCTCAGCACATTAGCTAACTTTTATGCAATTGAGGTGGACTCAAGATTCTCTTTACATGATATTAGAGCCAAAATTTAATTTAAAAAAAAAAAAAAAAAAAAAAAAATCAGAGCCACAATTTTCACCACATGAGCTAGTATGTGGGTTTGAGTTAGACCTAAGTTCCTTTTTACTCAAACTTACTGTTGGTTGGACATTATACTTAATTAAGACAGTTGGACACAACTTTGGATGATTTGATAATTGTACAAGGTATGGCTGAACTTGTGGCAATAGATTTTCTTCCTGATTTTCTTGAGTATTAAAGGTTTTACAATCTGCAAGTATTGATTGAGGCATTATATGAATTTTGAAAATCGGAAATTTCTTAAAAGAAAAACTTTTGCTCATGTGTGATGGGTGTTGTCTTCCTCCTTTTAATGGAAATTATTTTCCTTGAGAAAACATATTCTATAATTTAATGACCCAATGAGAATGTTTCCACACTGAATGCCGTTTTGGAGTAGAGATGAAGAGCTATATGTTGAGACTAAAGGTACAGCTACTGTCCCCGTTTGGGCAAGATATTTTTTTACCAGAGAACAGTTTTTTGGCTCAAGGTACCAACATTGAGAAAACGTTTTGGAAAAAGCATTTTCCACTGTGTTTGATGTCAATATATGGATGTTATTTCGGATTTTGTTTGGTAGCACGACAGAAATTCAGGTTTTGGTAGTTAATAAAATGCTTGAAAAGGCTATTGATATATACTTAGTGGAGTAACTAAGTCCTATTCTTTTTCTCCTTTTCTTGTCCCCTTTGTAGTCAATGTTTTATACTTTGTCTAGAGTTATGCAACTCGAGTATGTTTCCTTGAGGTTTAGGGTCAAACTTTTAGGTGATGGACTCCATGGTTCATGAATATCTGATTCCTAGCATTGTGACAGTAGAAGCAATGGTTTCTTTGTCAGTCTAATAAGCATTAGTGATGATCAGAGTGTCCTAGATCTTGTATATTTTGAGTATGATGAGAGGTGCTTATTTCACTTTACTGTCAGAGCAGGTGCTTCAATAAGGGTATGAGCACATATCTGACAAAAATGTGTACCCTCTCTAGAATAGACCCACTTGATCATGCAGTTTTTGCCATAAAACATGCATATTTTGTACTTGATTGAAATAATATCACTCCTTAAGGTGTGGAACAAGTGTCTAGTCGTTACTCCCTTGTCCCAAATCAATTAACTATCAATATTCTTATGTATTTAGTCCTGTGGAACTAAAACTTAATCATTTGATACAGTTTTGTTTTAGTTTGTTTATTTATAATTAATAAATTCTCTAGGACCACTGGTGCATGGTCTGGAACTCGGTGGATGATGGTCTGCCCTTTTATTCTTCACCACTTAAATACTAGGCTTTTGTCTACGCCAGGGCTCAAACCCGTGACATACTACTATTGGTTTCTAACTTTCAACCAAATGCGGTCAACATATCACTCTATAAATTTGTGAAACTGACCATTAAAGTTGATTTAGTCTTGCTTTAAGTAGGACACAAGGGGTACTAAGCATGTTATCCTCTAAGGTATAGACGTGTCCAAGTGTTCATTAGATGTAGCCTTTAAGGTGGAGACAACTGGTCATTATAAAAAAAGGATGGAGACAACTAGGTAAGCATTACAGTTCATAATGATAGGTAAATCTGATGAATGCGAAACAAGTTGCCTGTTTTTGTCTTGTGGAATGATCAAGTGATCTCGACATATGCGGTGAGCCTTGTTATTTTGGTGAAGCTGTAGGTCTAACTTGATTAATTGTCCTATAGTGACTTAGCCATCACCACTGCAGTGTAGTGGGTGATGGGCCTATATTATTGTTTTGATTGACATTGAAGTTAATACACTGACCAATCTCTATGTGGGGCGCATTGTATATACTATTCAAAACATTTTTCAATCGCTTGCACAACTCGCTATGTTTTCGTGTTGCTTAAAAGAATCTTTTTGGGAAGTTTTACTACAATTGAGTAATCATTTGAATTTTGTTGCCTATTTTGTCTATATGGGTTCTCATGTAGTCTGTGTCCTGCAGGAACTTAAGAACTTTGATTATGGAAGAGAGTTCTATAATCGAGAAAGATGGAGAATGGGTGCATGAACTAGCAGAGAACAACACAGTTCTTGAGAATTTGAACTTTTACATGACGGATCTTCTGCAAGTTAGAGCCGAAGATCTTGAATTGATAGCAAGAAATTGTAAATCTCTTGCCTCAATGAAAATTAGCGAGTGCGAAATTACGAATCTTCTTGGTTTCTTTAAAGCTGCAGCTGCATTGGAGGAGTTTGGTGGTGGCACATTTAATGACCAACCAGAACCTGTTGCTGAAAATGGCGGCTATAATGAGCAATTGGGAAAATATGTCGGAGTAGTTTTCCCTCCAAGATTGTCCCAATTGGGCTTGACATACTTAGGGAAACATGAGATGCCCATCCTCTTTCCTATCACGGCTCGTCTGAGGAAATTGGATCTTCTTTATGCACTTCTTGACACAGCAGCCCACTGTTTGTTACTGCAAAGGTGTCCCAACTTGGAAATTCTTGAGGTTAACTCTCAGAACTTTTCTCACCCACTTTTCTTTATGCAAATATCTATTTATATTTAACGGGCTCACTTATTTCAGCACATAACGCCAACACCCACGCTGCTTTTCTTGTGCTTGTGGATCACTTTGATATAAGAAATTGAGCATTTAATGAAAGTAACAAAAAATATTTGTTAACATGTTTTTCTGTGGAACACGTGTCAGTTTTTATGCTTGGCAAGCTGTAGTTTTAAACCTTGTACAATTTGTTGTCTACCAATGAGCCTAAGTTGATACTTCAACGTGTGGAAATGACTGATTCTGTAGAGAGCATTCATGTATAGTACTATAGTTGCAATTTTTTGCTTCTGCATCTGTAAGATACCCCTCCAGAATTTGGAGTGAAAAGAAGATTAGCAGATGAGAGGAGAAGTTTTATCTGAAGTTTATAACCTAATGCAGTTTTCTTTATGTTATCGTTTTTGAAATAGACGAGGAATGTTGTTGGGGATAGCGGGTTGGAAGTGCTTGGCCAGTACTGTAAGAGGTTAAAGCGGCTCAGGATTGAGCGAGGAGCTGATGATCCGGGGATGGAGGACGAAGAAGGTGCAGTTACACACAGAGGATTGATTGATTTGGCGAAGGGATGCATTGAACTAGAATACATGGCTGTTTATGTGTCAGATATTACTAATGAAGCTTTGGAAAATATTGGCACATATCTGAAAAATCTGTGTGATTTTCGGCTGGTTTTGCTCGACAAAGAAGAAAGAATAACAGATCTGCCACTTGATAATGGTGTCCGTGCTTTACTAAGAGGTTGCCATAATCTTAGAAGGTTTGCCCTCTATGTCCGAGCTGGGGGCCTTACTGATGTAGGTCTCAGTTATATCGGGCAATACAGCCCAAACGTGAGATGGATGCTTCTGGGATATGTTGGGGAATCCGATCGCGGCCTTCTGGAGTTCTCTAAAGGATGTCCAAGCCTGCAAAAGCTAGAAGTGAGAGGCTGCTTTTTTAGTGAACGTGCATTAGCTTTGGCTGCCTTGCAGCTAAAATCATTAAGGTACCTGTGGGTACAAGGATACAGGGCATCTGCAACTGGTCGTGATCTCTTGGCGATGGCTCGCCCATTCTGGAATATTGAGTTGATTCCTTCAAGACTAGTTGATGGCGAAGATCATCCGCATCCAGCCCATATACTTGCCTACTATTCTCTTGCAGGGCAAAGAACTGATTTTCCAAACACTGTCAGACCTTTGGAGCCAACTTACCTTCTCGCTGAATAGGTTTGTAAATATAACTTTTCCTTGAGTGGAGTTGTTGGTGCTTCCCTTTTAGGTGTCTTGTCCATATGTATGCCTATTTTCATTTTCTTTTTCTCCCCCTTTTTTCCTTGATGAGAGTTTTTCCACGTTGATTTTTGATCTTTTCTTGTAGACATGCATCCTGTAATAAGTTTGCCTTCTTTGGGTTATCTGTAATCTAACACTTGGTGATCTTCCTTCCTAATACCCCTTGATCTCATCTTGTTCTGTGCTTTCGGTTAAAGTAACATTTGTGAGGATGCAATTAACTCCAATTATTTCATCAAGTAGGAGATGTGATCTGAACTTATTCGATCTTAAGGCTAGAGGTCAAAGCCTTAGTCGATGAAAGCATTCGATAGTTCTTTTAGTTCTCTGCCTCTGCTAGGCTTTTCATAAGTTGAGACAGAATAAATTGTTGTTATTAGAAGTGTTTACTGTTTGTTTCTTGATTTAACACTGCCGTGAGAAGAAATTGTTTTCTTCTAATATGATTTTTGACTAGAGTAGACTCGGTAGTAGAAGAATCGTCTAAAAGGAAGGAGGCAGATCTTGGTTATGAGCAATGCCCCGTTACCTAAGAAGACGTTAGAATTTAGAAAAAGGTACCTGAAAAAACAAGGTGCATCTTGAATTGACTTTGTTCAATATTTGAAAACAGAAATCAAGTTGGTGGTAAGCAAATAAAATTTAAACGATATTGTGTAAAGCTATAAGAAGCACTAGTCTCTTTTTGGACTTCTTTGAGAAACATAAATATGAAATCATTGTTCTCTTCTTAGCACTTCGACAATAGAGTTTTCAAAAGAAAGAAAAAGAACGGATTAATTTCTACTCTTATGGAAAATTAAATGTAACGGTATATGTTTTCATTTTCAATAGTAAATTATTATTATGTAGATCATTTATACATCTCTTGAGGATAATCACGAATTCACAATACAGTGTCATTTTCGTTCTCCATCATTGACATAATCCACACAATTATTGCCCCTTATAGTATTTCAACAGGTATTCATCTCAATTAACGTGTACAGTAAAGATTAAAATGTTAAAATGCTAAAAGTTTCAACATACTCAACAACAATTCATTTAAAATTATTGTAACGACCTCGATGGACAATAGTGTGGGCCCAAGTCCCTCAGATATACAGAAAGAATAGCTAAAAAGGTCTTTCTCCAATTATGTTTCTTTATAGGAGATGGGAAAGCAAAAGTAAACCGAAAAGAAACAAAGAAGTAGCATGTTTCTTTATACGAGATGGGAAAGCAAAAGTAAACCGAAAAGAAACAAAGAAGTAGCACCAAAAGAGTGTGATCATTAAGTGAGTTAAAAATGATCATTGAAGTGAGTAAAAAAACACTAAATCTCCGGTTTCTCATCTAAAAATTATGAGGTTACAAGTTCAATTTTGTTTTATCAACAGAATAAAAGGAGTAAAGATGAATTAAAGTTTTCATTTGTTGAAGGGGATGCACGTTAATATGAGTAACTTCTCCCATCTATCCAAATTTTATTAATTAGAGCAGCTGAAGGTTGAAGATAGGCATGATTAGGGGTAGGGGTGTACGATAAACCGTGAAAAAACCCGAAAGTTACGCTAGGTTGACTTGGTTTGTTGTTGGAAAAAAAAAAACCCATATAACTAAAAAGGTCAAACCGGACCAAACGGACATGTATTCAATTTTAAAACATTTTATACATAAAAATATTTATTTGTAAAGTAATTTATAAATATTTCTTAAATTTTTCTTAATTTTTTATCTATTATCATATTATTCAAGCTTGAACTTAGAATTTTGAATGTTTTTTATATATTTTGTTTTATCAACAAATCCAACAAAAAGAATTCAAAAGGAGTATATCTAGATAATTGAATACATAAAGTTTTTTTCTTTGTCATGTAAGTAATACATTTTAGCATGACTTAGTATTTTTAGATTATGATCATTTTCTTTTATGGGGCAATATTTATTTTAACCAATTATATTAGCTTTTGTTAATATTTTAATACAATGTCATCCTCTTCGTTTACATTTTGTGTTATTTTCTTTAAAAACACCTTAATTATATAATTGTATCTTACTAGGACTAAAGAAATATTTGAAGTAAAAGTTATATGTTTTGTATCAAGACTATTCCGAAAAAAACCCTGAAAAACCCGAGAAAACCAAACAACCCGAGAAAACCGAACAACCCAAGAAAACCCGAGATTGAAAAACTCGAATTTTATTGGTTTGGTTTGGTGTATAAATTTTAAAACCCGACGCAATTGGTTTGGTTTGGTGTTTAAAAAATCCGAACCAACCCGGTCCATGTACACCCCTAATTAGGGGTGACAAAACTAGTCCAAACCCATTTGACCCGCCCAACCCGCTCAAGTTTTAATGGGTTTGGGCTAAAGTGACCCGCCCGCCCAACTTTAGCCCAAATGGTCCATTTGCCACCCCTAGGCATGATCAATCCTTCACAATCGACCTTCTTTCGTTTTGTCCTCATTTATGTGTATTATCTGCACCTTCTGAATCTAGTCATTTTTAATCTTGTCATTATGCTCAGTCTGTGAGCATTTTCATCTTTTTAACTATCATCTTAACAGCCCAATGTTTACTCCTATATAACAAATCAAAAAAAGAAAAGAGAAAGAGGGGAAATGAAGAAAAAAACGTCCTTTATGGCAACATTTAATTTGATCTAGTTAATTAAGTGTTGAGACAATTTACCGATTGAATTTATAATATTTTCTTATTTATTATATAACAGAAACTTCTAACATGCTGCTGGGATGAGGCTAAGATGTATTTGTACCCATGTTTTGGATCTCATTGAAGAAAGAATAGGAGAATGAGAGATAGTGACTAGGGTTTGCTTTTTTCTTTTATTCTTTCTCGACGTTACTTTGACTCTCTAATATCATGGCTAAACTAGAGAGTAGAGACAACAATTTACCCTTCAAATTTGTCTTTCACAAGCCATAATGATGATTCATTGGTAAATTTTGGTCCTTTTGGTTACTCATACTTGAGTTTAAGTTTATATATTAGCGGTGTAAAAAATATTTACTCTCTCCGTTTCAATTTAAGTGTTTTATTTTCTTTTTTGGTCTGTCCCAAACTTTCTATATTTAGTGAGTTGAAATTCAAACATCCTACCAAGTTTATAACCATGAGATTCAAAGTACGTTTTAGTACATTACACACATTTTTTATTTAAGACCGGAAGATTCAAAAGTCTCTCTTTATTTTTTAAACTCTATGCCTAGTCAAACGAAGACATTTAAATTGAGACAGAGGCAGTATAATTAGATCACTATTAGATAATTATAGGCAAATCTGTTCATGAATATTAATTAATAATCTGGTAAAGATAATAACTAGTACTTGCTATCATATTAATATTTAATGATGTAATTTGTTTTTACACAATCGATATATAACTGCAATCTATTCATATTTTAACTCTCTTGACTTGACCCCACTTGATATTAAACCGTCGTGTTCGTGTACAATGTAAACATCTTGTAAACAAAAACTATACAAAAATAACACCAACATTAGAAGATAATGCTCCTTATTCTGTTACTGCAAAGAAGAGATGTTTGTTTGTTGATGCAAACACAGAGAAGCTCAATCGATCAGTGTAAGAATAAAGCCGGGAGGTTCACATAAACGTGATTTCTTTTTCTTATTGATTAGAAATTCTCAATTTCTCAAATGGTCAGCTAATTTATGATTTTTTTTCTTCTATAGATGTTCCTAAACTCATTTTTGTCATTCTAAAACTATCCAAATGAATTTTTCTACAAAAGTAACCTGAACTATTATTTTTCCAATTTAAAAAGAATTTGTCTCCGTGTGATCTGTAGGTTACGGGTTCGAGCCGTGGAAGCAACCACTAATGCTTGCATCAGGGTAGACCATCTACATTACCCTTAGGCGCGACCCTTCCCCCGGATAACTAACAGGAATGCTTTGTGCGCTCCTTTTTGTGCCCTTTCTTTAAAAATTACTCAGCCATTAATACTAAGTTTTTGTGATGTCACCAAATCAAATCTCCTCCATAAAGTTATATTATAAACTGGTGGTGGTGGGGAACTTCATTGGCAGTACTTTCTTAAAATGATATAACATAAATGAGAAAAACTTCATCATGCAGTAATATGAAATAATATTTGGCGATTATTTTAAATAAGTATTTGCTTATTAGATTAACTAATTATTTAGACTTCAAATTTGAAATATGAAATTTGAAAAACAGGTTTTAGGACTTTTTCAAAATTTTCAAGTTCTTACTCACAAAACTTTAATTGTATTTTCAGGCTAGACTTAACTCCCACATACATTTTTTCAATTTAATTTAAATAATATTTTTTTTCAAATATCAATCAATTCATTTCGAAATGCCTATTAAAAGTATGGAAAATGCCAAAAAATATCCCTAATGTATGAAAATGGCTCATAAGTATCCTCCATCTACCTATTGATCTAGAAAATACCTCAAACCAATTTTTAGCTCAAGATACCCCTCAAACTAACACCCTAAGCTTTTTCCAATTTTAAAAAGCCACGTGGCTTATTATGATTGGCCACATTTATTATTTTGTCCAATTTCCTTTTCACGTGGATATATTTTATTTGAGTTAGGGAGGATTCTGAAATAAGTGGAATGCAAACTCATCAGTAGTAGCACCAGCCTGGAAAAAGCACGCATGAAGATAAAAAATCAGCCAACTTGGCCAAATTGCATATATTTTTCTTTTTGTCCAATTCACCTAATTTCAACCCAAAAAGAGTAAGAAAAAAAAGAAGACGACGAAGAAGAATAAAAGGAACAACCTCCCAATCAGATGCATTTCAAATAGTGCTGAGTGACACAACCTGAATCAGCTAAATCTGTCACACGTTCTAGAGACATGGATTTTGTCTAATATCTCGTAGTACTACCTGCTTTGAAAAAGATTTAAAGTATAAACGCTAACATAATAAAGTATTTTTACACCATCAAAATCTATTAACCGGTAATATAAAGTTATTCAAATTTAAAAGAATTAACTTATATAGTTGCCCACACACAACCGCTTAAATTAAAAACAATCGGCGAATGTAAAATGCATGTATAATTTACTGCCTTCTTACAAATTAGAACTACTATGGATAAATACCTGTGATTGTAGGTCAGCTTAATCCGATGGTGTGCGAAAATTATGCTTTATCAACGCAAAATGCTTCAAAAAAGAAAAAGAAAAAAAGAACACTTAATGCATTCATGCACAAACAAGGCAGGGGTGTTAGTAGTCCAACGTTGTTTGTTGGAGGAGCAATTGGATTGTTTATATAATTTTGGACAATCTTCACCCATGAGCTAGTTTTTTGTGACTCAGTTAACCCCATGAACTAGTTTTTGTAACTCAATTATGCGTAAAATTAATTAGTCTTCTTAACAAAGGTTCACTTTTCCTTTTTGTAAAAGAAAAATATGCACTATTGTAAAAAAGTGGCTCTACTATTGGCCATACACATGGAAACCTTTGCCCCAAGTAATGGTAAGTGAGTTGACAGGGCCGGCTGGAGGGGGAAGCAACTAAAGCAACTGCTTTAGGCCCCCCCAAAATGAAGTACCCAATTTTTTTTATATACATTACCTGTATATTATAAAACGATGAATAAAAGAGACTAGATTTTATACGTCTTTTCTTGAAATGTGATAGAGGTTATAGAAATAAATAATTCCAATTTTACATTCTTTTCGTTCCATTTATGTGACATTCTTTCTTTTTTAGTTAGTTCAAAAGAGAATGACATCTCATTTTACCCTTTATGAGATGATTTATACCACAAAATTTCTACAAGATTTTAAACCAAAAGTTTCAAAAATCTTTCTTTTCTCTTATACTTTGTGTCCAATCAAACACCTTCACATGAATTAGAGAGTAATAAACGTTATGCAATATATAAAAGTGAACAAATTTATGAATATTTTGATAATTTTAAAAAGATGAAGTCTCTTGTAGAGTTGATTGTTTCTTATAAATACTGGATTAAACCATTTTTTTTTTTACTTCAAATAGACTTGAATTGTTCTAATTGTATGAAATTATTTTGACATCTACATAGTGTTACGAAATTGCGATTATTAGATTATGAGAAGTTAGAAAAATATTATCGTAACCGTCTATATATGTTTCTTACACAAATGTTTATTTAAATTTTAGTGAATATAGTTACTAAATATCTCTAATAATGAAGCTAGAATGTAACTAAATGAATAATCAAGATATACAAGATGAACTATATACCATCTTCACAAAAAAAAAAAAAAAAGGATTAGAATAAAAATATGTAATATTTTATTAGATATTTTAAGGCCTCTTATAGAGATTTGGCTTTAGGCCACCGATTTCGTTGAGCCGCCCCTGGTTAGTTCACTATGGAACTTCTGAATAAAAAAAAAAAACATGATTGCATGCAAAGGAGACATCTTGTATTCTAGAAGATTTACATGTGCAAAGTACTCTGGAAGCACAACAAAGAAACAAGTTATGTACCAAACTAATTAAACCTTGATTTACATTAATACACTAAGATTACAAACAAATTAAAATCCAAGATTGACAATTTCTTAACCTAACTTGACCAACGATGGAGCTGTGAAAAACAAGTAGCAGTGTGTGTTCAACATCCTCCAACGGACAATACAGGGCTCTGATCAAACCACAGTCAATAAGTCTATTGTTTTGATTCTTATAGAGTCGAGTTGTCATATAATGCACCAAATGAGTTGTTCCAGCAGCCGATTAGTACGTCTGCTGTGCTTGTTGATCTCTGCAACGGGAACACACACGACTTCTCTTCAGACATCGAGTTATTACTGTTGTTATTGTTGTTGTTATTGTTGAGAAGTATGTCGTCTGTGAGATGGACGGTGGTGATGTCGTGGATGCTAGGTCTCTTCCTGACTTTCTCTCCTGAAAGCTGCCTTAAATAATACTTTTGAGCATGACTAGCCACTTGTGTTGGAGTTTTAGAGATCACGAAATTCCTTGATATGTTTCTCCAATCTCCTTTACCATACTTCTCTAGGCCCATCAGAAATCGCCTATAATGCAACAACAACATCAATGTAAGCATCAAGAACAAACAATTCAAGATCAAGCCAGGGAAGAAAGTTGAATGTTGTATATTGATCCCTTATGTTATTCAGACTCTTCAAAAATGTCTACAGGTGCCTGTCAGATCTTCCAAAAGAAAGTCATTTTTAGAAAGTCCGACATTGGCGCTATAACATTTTTGAAGAATCCAACCAACATAACTTATCACTAGTAATTAGGTTCATTGACCAAATATAAGGACCTGTGCTCTTCCTCTGTCCATGGTACACCTTTCTTTCTTTCTTGATCATTAGACTTGCCTCCCTTACTAAACGTATGAAAATCGTGATGATCGACAAATTCTAACGTAAAAGAAGACGCGAAATGCCTCGGGATTGGGTCCAATCCAGCTTCTATGTCACTAACATCTGCAACTAATTCTTTGTACTGCATCATCACATCAAGAGCTGATTTCCCTGGGATCATTTCTGCTACTTTAAACCATCTATTCGGAGTGGTCTCGTCGTATATTGCAAGGGCACTTTCAAATCTCTTGTTCTCTTCTTTTGTCCACTCTGTAGTGCTCTTGCTTTGTTGCGTCATCCCATTTGAATTTGACATAAAAGTAGGACATAAAGTTTCCATATCCACAATCAAGAATCTTCAATTTTCTTGAACTTAAAAGAGTATAATATTCCTGTCAATTTTATAATGATCAGTGTCCAGGAAAAATATGAGAAATTTATGATACACAAAAGGATCATAAACCTTAGAAAAAAGGAACTTAACATTTCAGAATCAAACTTGGAAAAATAGCAAAAAGGAAATTAACATTACAACTCAAGCATAAACTCCCTACCAAGTAAAATATTACTCTTTTTTGATAGTTACTCCCTTTTAAAATATTACTCTTTCTTGATAGTTACTCCCTTTGTCCCAATTTATGTGCAATTTTTCGTTTCTTGAGAGTCAATTTGACTAATTTTTGAAGCTAAATTGCATTAGATCAACTTAAAAATCTATACGAAAAATACAATAAGTTGCAATTTGTCTCATATCAATATTTTTAAAAAATATATTTTAAAATGTTGATCAAAGTTTACACAATATTAATCTCGAAAGAGAAAGGTGCCACATATATTAAGACGGATGAAGTATTTACTTACTCTAGGGATAGAAACACAGATTCATGAGGAGTACTTCTTGATCATTTCTATTTTCAAAAACGTAAAGCTCCCATTAGAATTCCTTTTATGTACAGAAAAAAATTTGTAAATTAAGCATAAATAGCACAAATCAGGAGAGGGTTCCAAATATTGGCCACACTAGCAGGATAATATCAAAGAAATGAAGTAAAAACAATCAGATTTTCTTTAAACAGACAGGGGAAACAAACCTTAACTGAACAATAGCAAATGGTAGAATGAATTAAGACCAAACCAAACTTCAAAGCAATAAAAATAGTCCAAAAACAAGAATAAATTAATAGAAGAAGAGTTTTTTAATACAAGTAAATCAATAATACCAGAGTGGCAATGGCACTGGCAGTGGAATTCTTTTGGTCTTTGGATGTAGTTTGGTAGTTGCATATAGTTTAAGAAAAGTAGAGCAACTATATAAAAGAAGATATCGATAGGGGATGCTTTGTTGTCGATTATTGATTGGCTAAACATTTTTTAATACATGTTAGATGTTTGTGTCTAATTATTCTATTTGTTGGTTTTACGGTTAAGTGTGAGTACTGCTACCAAAGTGTTGGTTTAAAATTAATAATCACTTTTCTGTCAGTGAAAAGCACTACAGCAATATAATCATCTCTTTTTCTCATTTCTTTTACGACTTGTAGAAGAAGTTCTAATCACCAGTTATATCCCGGTATCGCCGATCTTAGAAAAGGAACGATTGAGAGATTCGTTTTCAATATATCTTACTAGTAAAAGTTATTGAGTTAAGATATGTGTACTCAACGTTTGAACCTAAGATCTCTAATTAAGTGATGTCGGTCATTTAAAGCATTTTAATATTATAAGAAAAAAGATATTAAAGTGTCTCATTGTGTTGCATTCAACTGCATTTTCGTGAGTAACATCATTTTAGTTAGTGGGAGTGGTTGCTATTATTTCACTTATAACCTCTAACTCATTATTCATCCACATTCTTCCTATAATTTATATAACTTCTAAACCATAATTTTCGCGTTATCTACTCACAGAGGTAGACCTACATGGAAGGGTTGGAGTGCACGTGCACTCCCACCCTTTGAAAAAAATTATATATATATATGCGTATATATATATCTTGAGAAATTAGTATATATTTAATTGTGCACTCTAACAAACGAAAATGCCTTTGGGGCACGTTGGTTGCAAATCGTCCGCTTTCCCCTTATGTGCCCCGACGAACCCGAATGTCACTTTTAATTATTTTTTGAGCCTATTTTTAGAAAAACAATAAGCCTCTTTCATTTGCTTTCACCGTGTTAAATTTTATTTATTCCACATATTTGACTTATATACTTGTATTTTCCCACTACTACGCTATTGGTCACCGATCCGACATAGTATTTTCCATCAGTCGTCATTAAATTTTTTGTTGGCGATTATGTTAAGATAATAGTGCCCCCGCCCTCTTAAAATCCTAGGTCCGCCTCTATCTACTCATATTACTACCCCTCTCATCCAATTTATTTCAAGGATGAATTTCTTCACCTATAAATAGAAGTCATCCTAACCTTGTGGTATATAGAAAAATATTGGAGAGTTCTTGAAAGTGAGAAAAGAAGAGAGTTTTATTTAGTTGAAGAAGGTTTTTCGGTGGAGCTTCAACGTCTTTTGTAGCTTTCGACTCATTCGCTATTGCCATTTGATTTCTCGCTTATATTTGTCGGGTCTTCGTACTTCGATTATCTTATTTATCTATGGTTGCTATCCTTTTCCTCCCGTTTATCATGATTTTCTTGCTTTTTGTTATTCCTCGTTTTCATATTGTTGATATGGTTGTCCTAACCGACCTTTTTGTCTTGTTCTCTCTTGGTAGCGGTCTTGTGGAAACGATTCCCTCTACCTTTCAAGGCGGGGGTAAGATGTATCCTAGAGGCCATCGTAAGTCGTGAAGATTTGTTGTTGTTGTCTTGTCCGGTAGTTTATTGATATACGACGTTGTCGGCGTTATATCACAGGGGACAGTCGGGGAAGATTCATCACAACCCGCAACGATATGTTGCAGTGGGCTTGAACCTCCTTAAAGAGAGCGATATATCCGCGCCTCAACCTGGAGATACTTTTATTTCTTCATTATATTTTCAATTGTAATTGTATTTTCACTGACAAGTACTCACCACAATTCTTGTTAATGATATGTAGTTATCCATAACAGACAATTTGAAAACCTGAAAAACAAAGAAACTAGATATCATATTAAATTACACCAATAATATCAAAACTTTTTGCACAAAGTACATATAACTTGAGTCCATATTTATTTACGAGCAAAAGTCTTAATCTAGACAAGATTAAAGTTGTACAAGATTCCATATCAAGGGACGACGCCATATATATGTAGACAAGACTTTTAATCTAGACCGAAAACGTTAACCACATCAAACAAAAAGTTTAAGAAAAAGGAAGTACACTACTTTTTCCTACATGGAAACGGGGTTTCTTTGATTGTTATAACTTTATGATGCAACTATTTCAAGGGTAATTAAAGCTCAACATTTTATGCATTCCTCTTATATTACTTTTGCTAAATATCTAAATAGCCTCTTAAATTTGGCACCTTTTATAAGATAGACACTTAAACTTGGCAAAAGTGTATCTTCTAAACATATCACAGTGACATGGCAAAAGACATATTTTACACGCACAGGTGAGCGAGTGAATGGCTTGAATTATGATTTTTTTCTTTTTTCTTTTTTTTACTCAAATTTCTTTATGTATGAAGTTAATTTTTCACATTCCAAATTATTATTTCATGTGGGTCTTCATTATTTCTGCTTACTCCTTCACTAATATATTCACTATTAGCTTGACAGAGACCTTTTTCTTTTTTTAAATTATATTATTACTATATCACCTAAAACATAATTTTACAGAATAAAACCCAATTAAATATGATTATACAAATAAATATTTTTATCTTTTTAATATGCATACTGTAAATTAAGCATTATACCCAACAAATGGATATTTCTAAATATGATATCTTGTACTAAAAAAAATGGGGAAGGTCTGAGGTTTGGTCTGATTCATTGACTTAACAGAGGGCCGGATTCTCTTTTGGGGAAGAAGATGGAAAAGTGGGGTGGGGGCGGGGGAGGGTGGTGGGGTGAGGGGAAGGCAACTGCGCTAGTGGTTGGGAGTTTTTCTTTTTCCTTTTTAACTGTTTTTTCTTTTTTCTTTATTATATTTCTTTTACAAACTTTTATTTAGTTTTATAAAAATATTTTTTTAGTTATATTTGTTAATTATTTTGAATTTACACGAGTCATACAATAATAGGCGCACTTAACACATTATAAAGTAAGTATATTTGGATGAAAGAAAAAAACTTATAAGCAGCTTTAGATAAGCTTGACTTTATATATACAAAACGATGTTCAAGAGATACCAAACACTCAAAAAAAAGTTAAAAATTCTTATAAGAACTTATAAGCTAATCCAACGGCTTAAGTGTATTTCACACACTTGACTTTATATATTTTACAAGAGATACACTTTCAAGTTTCTGCCTATTGATAAGTTTGTCCGTTTACAAAAGGTATTTAGCCCATTACTTTCATAATTTAATTGTTAATGGTAATATTTAACCAAATACTTAATTAACGAGAGATCTTCACACGTTAGACGATATAATGATTTTAGGAAGGAGATAAAAAAATTATTGCGATACATGTATTTAAAATAATACTAAAAAATCAAAACTTAAGGTTTTATAATACTGAAGTAGAGTTTTGCCCTCTCTCAAAAGGCTATGCATGCCTATGATGAGTATTCTCCCGAGTCTTAGAAATTGAGTTTTCGAAAGGGTATTTACTATTTTGCAATCCTTGAAAGTTCTCTTAGTTTATTTGTTTAGCCTTTTTCCTTCAATTAACTTGATGGAGAAAAGGTACTGACAAAATGCATCAATTAGTGAAAAGAACTGAAATATTTATTTGTTTTTATTAATAAATTAAAGGGAGTAATCAATGCAACAAAGCGCCTGTAGCTCAGTGGATAGAGCGTCTGTTTCCTAAGCAGAAAGTCGTAGGTTCGACCCCTACCTGGCGCGTAAACACTATTTTTTTGCATTTTCTAACTTGAATGTTATGTCACTCTGGATATATATAGTACTTAAATAACTGTACCAAGTAATGCAGGTAATTTTAAATATCAGATGGCTTTACCGGTGTAGGAAACTACTGCTAAAATTGTGGTTTATTTGTGTTACACCAAATAGTAGTTCTTGAAAAATGGTAGCGCTCGTATGCTAGTAATCACAGATCTACATGCCGCGGTGAATATGTACCCAGCTCTTTCGCCTTAGGGATTTTCTAAATTTGAAATTCATTAAGCAGCTTAGCAATATATGCCAAAAAAAAATAAAATGAAATTGAGTTTGAGTAGAATAGAGATGAAGCACAATCAGACAACTTATCATACTTAAATTTATCTTACATGATATTACAAAAATCCAGCATATCAGGAGTTTAGATATGGAAAAAGTTGCTACCAGGTAATAGAAACATCAAAAGGAAAAGTGTTCCATTCCCAATTTTTTAACAAAGTTAATTTGACCTTATGGTCTTAACCTAGCTCCCTTTTGCACCTTGATGGAATAACATTTCCCCAAAGCAATTTCGCGATGCTCTAGAACGAAATTGAAAACATTATGACCGGGCTGCGCACATATTTCCTTAAGCAGCAGCACCAACTGGGGCAGCAGACTTAAGCCTGGACGACCCATAGAGCGTTTCTTCAAAACGGATGATCTCATTCTTGGAACCGTAAGCAACTTGAGTCCTCTCATCAAGAGTTCCGATCACCTTGTCAAGCACCGACTGTTTCCCATCGCTGCTGAAACCTCCGGCTTTCTCAATCAAGAATCCTAACGGTGCCACTTCAAAGAGCAACCTCAGTTTGGCCTTGGCAGTTGGAGATGTCACATTTGTGAAAATACCTTTCTCCTTGACAATGATCTGTGAAAATTCAAGAATGATGTATGAACTTGGGATGGCGTTTGTGTTGACAATATAATTAAGTAAATAAAAGCGTGCTCTCTCTAATAGCTTAAGCTTCTAGATGACATGGTCACACTACCACTATTATTAAAAAAGATTTTCACGTGCTTGGCTCATGGAAAAGAATCAGGTCCGCACGTGAGGCCGTGAGGGGTGTGTTGAGAATATAATTAAGTAAATAAAAATGTACTCTCTTTAAAATGATCACATTTCCGCAAAATAGGTACACGAGTAAAACAAGATAGCAGATGACAAATACCTGATTTACATCAGGCACCATTCCTCCGGTGTATCTCAAGGTGTATTTTTCTTTGACATAATAATCTATCAGCTGTCATCAAGAATCATGAGTCAGAACGCGGAATTTCATTTAGATAGCAACTTAGAAGGCATCAATAAAGCAAAAACTGAAAAGGGAACGACAAGAGAAAAGGTATTGGAAAGGCAGATTATACAAACATATGCCCGAGCACAGATATCAGCAATTGAAGACTAAAATGAGAAATGCTAGTAAACCTTGGCATAATCAGGATTGTCAAATGTGGCTCTCAAATTTCCAGGGGAAAACATTTTTCCTTCTCCGATTTCTGTCGTATCTTTAACATGTTGCCATTTTCCTGAGAACAAAAGGAGCATTGCTATTGAAACAACTCAGAGCAAGAAAAAAAACTACAAAATGAATTCTAAATCCTGTTGAGTTGCATAAAAAGTCTAATATCGGGCGTACAAGAGCATCCGAAGGGGTTATAAAAGTTTTGATCACTTCACCCGTTGCCTTAAGGTTTTATATGTTGCAATGTTCAGATTCATATTGCTTATTTAGTTGGCTGTATTCGTGTTCAAACCTTCATCAAGGAGGAGGAATTCATGGGTCCCAGGACAATCTTTAAGAGCGAGAACATATGTAGTTCGCGGTCCAAATATCCCCATGGCTGCTGCAACTTGATCTCTTCCTGTGACCCCAGTTAGCTTATCCCCAGGCCATACACCAAAGATGGTTCCAACAGTGAAATTTGTGTCGACAATGCTGGATCCATCAAGTGGATCAAAAGCAACACTAAATCCTCCTGTTTGATATAAATAGAATTCATCAGTGTCTTGTATACCCTTATGTTTATTTTCTGTAAAATTAAGTAGGCGCTTGGACATGAATTGAGTGATATTTGAAGTTAAAGTTGAAAAATGGTATTTGGAAGTTGAAACTATGTTTGAAATGCATTTTACCTGGAAAACAGTTGAAGTTTTATGAGGAGTGAAATTTTTCACTTGAAATACTCATCTTCAGAAACTAACCAAAAACATTCTAATTTATAGCGAAACAAGCCCTAAGTTGTTCAAAATTATATAATCTGCAAACCTTCAGTAGGGCCTCCCATATCTTGGAGCTCAGGAACTTCCTCAGAACAAGCATATTTGCAAAAGTGTGAATATGTCAAGGCCTAAACATCAACAATCAAAAGGACAATTTTTTTTGTCAAACTTAGACAATAATTATCATGGTAGAGAATTAGCTTACAATCAAAAAGAAACTTTTAAAACTTTGATTTGCTTATCAATCAGGGTGGAGTTACATAAGGCATCTTCAATTGAAATCCCTTTGTTGGTAAATTATACTTTGTAAATAGAGTAAAAACAAATCTTTTTATACCCAACAAATCTTTTTATACATATATAAATTTTTAATCCCCTCTACAAAAGGAAGTTTCAATTATAGTGGCAAAGGTGGTTCAAAAATTATTTTTGTTCACAAGTTTAAACGTGGAATTCTTGCATTTATTTTAATCCCGCTTATTAAAATTTCTGGCTCTGCCACTGTATGCAGAATAGTTCTTTACCTCAAAGAGAAGCTTATCGGCAAGCATATCGACTGCAAGCTGCTCATCACCAAAAGAATTAACACAAGCAGTTCCTCCACAAGAAGCTGTTCTGACTTTGAAGGCAATTGTTCTTAGTGCTTCTCCCATGCACATCATCAGCCTGATCAACCCCTTATCTGAGGTTGATTTTGCAAGAAATTCTTCCTACATATAGACCAATTCACTAATCATGTCATCAATTTCATGCATACCAATTAAATAAATTAATCAACAACATGATCAAAACTTACCAGACTATCACCAATCTCACATTTAGTCACCAAGGAAGAGTTCTTGGTCTTAGCAACCTTAGGTGATGATTTTGGCGCAACTCGCAATGATTCCCCAAATAATGAGCTTGTTTTCAGACTCTGCAAGAATTTATGTCACATTTATAGCTTATCTATTTATGTTTAATTTTTCTTCAACAAAAGTTATGTCAAAAGGCTTGCCTTCTATGGAGTTACTAGTTTATGATATTCAAGAAACAAGGTTGTGTTTTTAACTTATATCAAGTTGCTATAAATAGTTTATGATATTCAAGAAAACTAAATGGGAATTAAGACATACCCTGGAGGTGAATGAAGGGGAAATTGATCTTGGAGATGCAAGTGAAGTAACTGAATGTTGAGAAGAAACATTTGGTAGAAGAGCTGTTGCTCTTGCACAACATGTGACACTAGTCTCCATTAGTGTTAAAATAAGAATTTTGAAAGTGGAGAGGGAAAAATATCATACAAAGAAGAAAAAAGAAGAAGATATAATATGTTGAACTTGTTTTTTGTTTACAAAATTCTTGCTATAGCTGAGAGTAGTTTCAGCCTCTAATTTCTTTGGGAGCAAAGGGGGTGGGGGGTTGCAGATAAGCAGTTAATGGGATGTTGCCACGTGGCTGGTATTTGTAAAGATATGCTGATATAAGGTGGTATGGGTGAGATTAATGACCATCACTCATATTTTTGTGATGACTCAAGTATCTGTGAAGCTAAAGAGATATGGTTTCTAGTGAGTAGTGAGCTTCTCCATTTTGTTTCTATGTGGCAACTTGACATAGCCCTATTTTGCACCCGTAACACCAGTTTTTTTTGGATACTTACGTAAATGTACCCGTCGGCCATCTAATTTACTGAATCTGGCCGAAATATACACTATCTATATACTTCAGTTGTATATGTAATGTATAAGTATGTATATATGTATAGACATGTATATGTTGTGTATAGGTATCTATAGTATATAGTATATTTGGTATACTTTATACACGATCTATACACTATGCACATATTTTATAAATTAGATGACCGAATGGTATTTTGCTGCAATTTTCCCATTTCTTTTTGGGAAAATTACGCTCTGTCTACTGGGAGAAAATATATACGCTACGTAGCCCATACTTTGAGTTTATTATCCGGTTTAGCCCATATCTGTGTGTAAACACCTTTGATACTCTATTATACAAGGGTAATATGCATAATGTTTCCCCCCAGGTATAATATTGTATATTGAGCTACGTGACGTAATATTTTATGTTGGGCCTTATATTTTTGACAATTTCCCGGGTGTCATTAAGTCGAATTTTAGCCCATCTTCCATCTTCTTACCTGGTTTATCCAAACTTGTACATATACTGAATATTTTTCACAAAAGAAACAACTGAACGTCCCATATCTCTTCCCTCTCCATCTTGATCCTCCTCTCTTCAAGACATGGCAGATATCTTCTCATCCCTTCTTTATTACTCGAGAACAAAAAAAAAAAAAAAAGTCCTGGTTAAAGAACCGTTTATGTAAAATTTGTGTGGTGAAAATTATATTACAAAGGTAACACACCATAATGGAAAAAGTTAAAGAAGTGAATTTTTAATTTCGAATTTGATTTTTTATGAGAAATTTGGAGCCAGTATTGTTTAGACTTGTTGAAAATAGTCTAAGGATGTTGTCTGCAAAATGTAAAGTCGTTTGGTGGAGATTTAGACTAGTTTTGAACTATAATTGCAACTGAAAATCATATATAGAAGAAGTCTAGCACTGTAGCTATCGAAATTTATACATTGTTATACATTTTTATACAAGGTTGATACATAATCCTCTCCTATTATACAAAACAAATACAGTACAGTAATGTATAAGAGTGTGTAAATATTATTGCAAAAAAATTGTAGGCTTTGGAGGTGGGATGTATATTTGTGCAAAATACCCTTTTTATGATTGGAAAACCTCTGAAATTATTTCAATATTGGGCATACAAGAGTTTTGAATTGAATCTCTTTAGAAAGAAGATCTTTTGTCAAAATCTTTAAGAGCCCATCATTAGCTAATCGTTGCCTTAAAATTCGAGGATGATCTAGACTCTTTTACCCTTCTCCACTTAAAAATCGAATTTAGTTCACCTGACTTGAACTTGTGACCTAAGATACTAAGTCTCAACCTTTTCTAATTAAGCAAACCCATGGGGACCTTAATTAACGCAATTAGAGTTGGATTTTGGGTAACCTGGTATAAATTTCTTTTGGAGTAGGAAATGTTCAACGTCTCTCTCTACTTTGGCCCCTCCTTCAATTTTGTCATATCGCAGTACTCGTTCAAATAATTGTGTCTTTCTACTAGTAACAATTTTAAAAGAATTCTTAGTATGTTTTGCTTCCGCATACACATGACACTTCAAAAAACCATCAACATTTATTGGATGGATTAATTCTATTTTTCTAAATCTTTTAATAGAAGCAATATTAAGATGACCTAGCTTACCATGGTACAAATCAATAAACTCAATAAGATGAGCAGAGTCGTCAAGCTATTATACCCCATTTAAACCAAGCAACTAGACAACATATTGAGATTCTCTTTTTATTTTAAGGAGTCGCCACCTAATTGATTTTAAGGTGAATTAGGGCACCTAATTTCTTAACTAAGGTAAAACCTAACTATACCTCCGTTAATGGTCTGCTTAATTTTAATTCTAGGTAAGGGTTCCAATTGTCCTAAAGGGAAGAGGTTAGGCATCCTCTAGGATCCGTTAACTACGGTTTACCGGCCAAACTCAGGTTAATTAATTAAGGCTCCAGACGCCAATGTAATATTTAAATTTTAAGAAAATGACTTGTAAATGTTGCTAAGGTTTTAAAGGAAATATAATAACGCTATTTAAAATAATATTTATAAATGTTGTTAAGGTTTTAAGTGGAAATGCAGTAATGCTATTTAAAGTAGATTTGTAGAAGGTATAATGATTTGCATAAAAGAAAATGATATTTAAAATAAAACTTATAAATGCTGCCAAAGCGTTAAATAAAAAAAATAATGCTATGTAAAAATAAAGCTTTCAAAAATATAATAATTGGCATATAAGTAATAATTTTAAGAGAAGACTTAGCAAACTGCACTTTGAACAAAGTTGTGTTATATGAACATGGCTATGTAGAAAATTTAGGCTTATTTTTATAAATGGGATGCAAAAAGAAAGTGAGTTTTCCTTTCTCCTTTAATTAACTATGTTCGGCTTAAAAAATATATATGATTAGATGAATCTTGGAAACAAAATTTATAAAATACTTAAGTTACCATTTACATATTAGTGACATTTTTTGAAATTTCGAAGATAGTAGGAATAAAATGATTCTTTTAGCTCAAAATATATAGTCATGTTGTTTCAAAAATCAATTATTCTAATAAAATAAACGTTGTAGATGCTATAAATAATTTTAACGTAAAGAGGGAATGAAATCTTAAATTAACTATCCATTACTAAAACTAAACCCCACTAATTTCACTAAGGCTCATCTAAATTAGCAAAACAAAGTGTTAGTCATACAATATAAATTAAATGCACAAAAAATAACGTAGAGAAGCAAATAAATTAAATGGACTCGACAAATTTCTTAGGGATTAGCCGTCGTTCCATTTTACACGGGGCTTTGGGAAAATCTTATATATGGTCCATTTCTTTTCATTGACCGGACCAGAGAATGACTCGATAATATTATTTCGTTGGGCTTTAGCCCAACATCGAATGCGGGAGGAAACGAGTCGCTCGGACTCACACGCGGTGGTCATGCATAAAAATGAAAGGAAAAGGATTAGTATCTGACCAACGAAAAAGCTAAATATATAAAATGTGAACTTAAGACAATTTAATAGATTACGTATATATATTGTATATTCAAGTATACCTCATGTATACACACTCGCAGGATATATAGAAGGTTAATATTGGAAAGCTTTCGCCCCCGCCTTCCCGATGTTGCACAAGTTCCAAGAGATTTCGCGAATCCCAGGCATGGTTAACATCAGAGAGGGTTTAAGCTTGATCCATAATGACCCATCTAATTTCCTTATTAACGTGTTTTCATGAATATACTTCGAGCATACATAGGTATACGATTCTACTATTTCAACCACATTAAAGTGTTCATGATATGCCAAGACATGCAATTTGCACAGTAACAGCAGTAGACATCACAAGAGAAATAACATCATAAAGCGAACAGATCTACCTAGCAATGGTAATATACTCTACAAAAGCTAACTAGCTGCATCATATACTAAGGCACAGAAATCGACATAGAAAAAAAAAAGCAAGGAACAACACGAGAAAGACTACACAATATACCACGGCAACAAAGATCTGCCCAACAAGAGCAGTGCACAACATTAACCACAAATATGCTTAGGCGACAGCAGCTGTTAGCGTCGACACTGAATTTCACAAAATGACCATGAAATGAACTCAAGACACAAAATTTGCACAGTAATGGCAGTAACAAAGGGTCCACAGATTACGAAAGACTCATGAAACATATGATAACACACAGGAGCATGCGACAGCAAACAATTAAGGCAGGATTCTCAATCTTTTTGACAACGGTGCATAAATTAAGCAAAGATGGATAAATTAAGCCCATATATGATAGAACCAAGAAAGGTTGACATTTCAAGCAAATTTCCTTAGTCAATACAAAACCTTCAATGTATCTAAACAACGGCGGTTTTATAGCTTATGATAACACCTAAATCAACATTTCAGTTCATCGCTTACAGAGGCAAACAGACAGATCACGAAGCATTTTTATGTCATAGATATGGAGACAGCAGTCACGGACAGACTAGTTCCCTAATTCAAAATATACAGAACTGAGAAATGGTCGTGTTTCACTTGATAGATCTGAATTAAGGCAAGGGGGCAGAAGCGATCCACATATTACCATGCTAAATAAAATCTAATGAAATCAAAGAAGAAAAGCGGAATCCAAAGAGTATGAGGATTATCTAACCTATATCTAACAGCCATGAAACTAGTAATTAAACAAACTACATTGACACGGCAGTGAATGAAAGAAAAATAATCTCTTGGGACTTTGAAGATGTTTCCATGAAAACAACAATGAATCCTTAAGGCTCACGCCCATGATCACAATATCTGTTTCAAGGGATTGAACAAACTAGGCCAGATTTAACTTTCTTCAAGACAAACAACAAACCAGATTCAAACATCTCAATTACAAATGATCAATCCTATCGTAATACAAACTGGGTATGCTTTCTTTGTGTTAGAGATTCGACTCTCCCTATTACTATGCCATTATTAAACCACATTAAACAAACCTATAGAGACGTGCCTCATTAACATGATCAAGAGTAAAACAGAAATCAATCACGGATTCGACTATTAATCATGCCTAACCTAACAACGATACTTAAACAAGTTCGAATATCTTACTCACTGACTACCCAGATTTATACAACAATAAGCAACTTAACCCAACTAGCATGATTGACTCCCACATTTGAGTTAACTAAAGCCAAGTTATCATACCTAATTATATAATCATATAAGCAGAGCCAAGCTCGACAATTAAACCAACATACAAAAACTGAATAGGTCCGAATTAATATCAACATACAGACCTACTATCCATTACACCAAACTAATCTAATCAATCAGCATGTTTTGAAACCTACCTAGCGATTAATAAAACACAGATAAAGCAGAAAAGTAAAAGGGGAAGCGGAAATTACCTTCTTCGGGTGCAGCGAAATGGGTCTCGAATCTTCGATCTACTTCGAACACCACAAATCCCGAATTAGTATAAACTCGAATCCAAACAGAGATCAAAGGGAGAAAACAAGAAAAACGATTTAGATTTTTTGACTCGATATCGACAATGCTATGGCTACTCAAACAAACTAATATTTTAGGGAATTTAGGTGACTCCAAAAACTAATGTTTTCAAGGATCCAAGGTGGCTAAAGAGAACTTCTAATTTTTTGGGAATTTCCGCGGCTGAGAAAAGCTCCCTTTTTTGACCTCAAAAACGATTATTTATAAGAATCAACTAGGGTTTTTCTGAGATTTGAAATTTTGGGCGGGTTTTTTAGTCAACAACGTTCAGATTTTTGCAGGTATTCCAACCCACGAGATCAGAAAAAGAAGGGAAATGGACGAAACCCATTAAAACCTTGTACTCGAAAATCAAAAAGGCTGACCAAAAGATTTCAAGCTTCACAAATGGACAAATCCATTAAATCGCTTCCATACAAACGGAAAAGAAAGAAGAAACAACAAAATCGAACCTCTTTTGGTTGAATCCGGATGAGGCGAGGCACAGAAATTCATTTTCCCAAATCGACCATGCAACGGTCCGGATTTGCGAAAGTCGACTGTTAATCTTGCCATTCTTGGCGTTAACGCGTGAGAGAAGAGGAAGGAAGAGAGAGGAAGGGGAAGAGAGAGAAGGTGGGGTGCGGCGGCTGATGAGTGAATGAACCCTAGTGGTTCACTTTTGAAAAGTAGGCCGGACGGGCCGGCCGTGTTAAGCGGTAGGGGTCAATTAATTAAAACGTGGGCGGACGAAAGGAAATATGGGTTGGTTTAAGTAAAAGACCTATTGTAATTAATTACATAATAATGTTGAAATATTATTTAATATAAAAGTATGTAATTATTAATTATAAAAATTATATACCTAATAGCCATGCAATAATATTTGAAAGTCAATAGTAAATAAACGCTATTATTTAATTGCGCGTAAATAAATGCAATGCGTGTGCATAGGATGGTAAAAACGCTGAAATGATTATAATGTGAATTATAATAATACTAGTAATAATAATAATAATAACGAAAATAATAATAATAATAATAATAATAATAATAATAACGATAACAATCATAATAATAATAAATATAATAATAATAATAATAGTAACAATAAGGATAAGAATAATAAACATAATGACAGCTAGTGACCGAATGGAATAATGAAACGCCGTAAAAAAAATCCAATAATTATAGTAAAAATATAAATAATCATTTCTTAAATTGCCAAAAATACTATAAATGTAAATAAATATTTAGGGAAGGCGGGACAAAATTGGGTGTCAATAGATGGAATATTTGAGTAGAATGTTGAATGGCCTCAAGATGATAAAGGAATTTGACTACCACCCAAGATGCTCTAAACTTGGAATAAGCCATTTATGCTTTGCTGATGATTTGCTCCTATTTTCTAGTGTGGTGACATAACTTCCGGATCGATTGCACAAAGGTTTCAATATGTTCTCCCAGCTTCGGCCACAAGCAAACCTGGGAAAAGCTTAGTTTATTTCGGTGGAGCGACACAAGCCGCCTGTGTAAGCATCTTGAACAAATTGGGATATTTCTGCATGGGAGCTTCCTTAAATACTAAGGATTCCACTAGCAACTCAAAAGACATCTCTTATCCAATGGCAACCACTGATATCCAAGATCACTGCAAAGATCTCATCCTGGACAACTCGAAAACTCCTCGTTTTCACAGCAGGCTCAACTTATTCAGATAGTATTATTCTGAATGCAAGCATTCTCAATACAAATTTTATCATTCCTACTAAGGTCATGAAGATCATAAGCTCATTGCAGAGCTACTGTGGTCCGGGGAGTAATGCTATAACCAAAAAAGCTTTAGCAAGATGGGATAATTTGTGCTCTCCTAAGAAAGTGAGGCTTGAACATTACTAACATTGCATATCTAGAATAAGGCAAAGAATTGCTAAGATCGGGTGGGATATCGACATAAAATGATAAAAATGTGGACGCGATGGATTCACACCTAATATATCAAACAACAAAGTAAGAGAAGGTGTGTGTTGCTAAGCAAGCATGTCGGTTATAGTAAGAAAGATGCTTGAAGTAGAAAATTAATAAACTGATGCAGATTCAACCTACTAGGCAGAGCTTGATTAGACAAATCTATTACTGTGCCATAATCCGCGAACCACAGCAAGGGAAGTGTATGATGTTCTAACGCAGATAGACCAAAAGTTGTTTTTACTATTCGTCGCAACTCGGCTGGGAAGATTACTCACTGTTGAAAGATTGGCAAAGGAATGTATATGGAGCCCAAATGTTGTCTATGTCAAATGCAATGGCGAGACAAGTGGAGCACTTATTTGTACAATGAGTTTACTAGAAAGGCGTGGGAGATGGCGCAACGGATGCAACGCAAAGATTATAACCCTCGTCAACCGGGGACTAAAGACTAACAAAGGGCTCATCACAACTCAAAAGGAAAATCCCTGGAAGCACAAATATTCAACCGGGTTCCGACCGAAGTCACATATGCCATCCGATCGAGAGAAATGCTAGAATATTTGAAAAACACAATAACTCGTGTTATAGCTAAGGAGATTATGTATACTGCGTGTGTTAGAGCTACACCTAGAATTTACGATGTCATTCATAGCTTTAGATTCTAGTTAGCTTGTGTAATGATATGAGAAGTTAGCGTGCTGTGTATAGTCAAGCATCGATATGTAAGTCTGACCTTCGGTGATTAATAAAAATCATTTAATTACCAAAAAAAAAAAATTCATATATTAGTATATTGTAATTTTATATACTGTATATAATATACAAATGTAGATATACTAATTTCTACTATTCTATCCACAGATATTTTGTTATCATCTTTTCAGTTAAATTTATCAATTTTGATGTACTATATACTTCTTTAGGTATATCTTCATGTATTTTGTTATGCAATATACCATATCTTTTCGTGTACTTTTTTTAATATTAATATATTCAAAAAATTTCTTTTAGTCACAAAAAAATAATTGCATCAGTCATCAAGTGAAAATAAAAAAAAGAAGAATAAAGAGGAGGAAACAAAAGAAAGAAAATCTTTTTAAAACGATAGATTGAATATGGGATTTGAAGTTGATTTTGTTTTGTTTATTTGGAAAATTACATTATCTCTCATTCCCTTTCCATAGTTTTTTTTTTTTTTTTTTTTTGGTTTGGGGGTGGGGGGGAGGGATGATTTTGAAAGAAAGAGAAAGTAAAAAGTGGATATGCATTAATGATAGTAACTCCTAAAATTAAGTATTATTGATATTTTAGGAATGTAAAAATTTATATTTTGTTATTAAAAAGTTAAAATTTTGAATAAGTTGTATTTATGTAATTTTTTAAAAGTATTTGTAATCTTTCTAATTACCATTTGAAAAAGTTGTATTTGTGTGACTTTCCCTTAAGTGCGTTAGTTACCCAAACAAAAAGAAAAACAAACAAACAAAAGACAATAACTTTTAAATGTGATCATAATTTTTATTTGTGAAACTTACATAAATAGCTACCTTTTATTGGCTTCTAACTAGATATAACTATAAAATGCAAAATTATCAAGCGTAGCTACTTTTCTTTAAAAAAACATGTATTTCTGTTTTTTTGAAATATAGAGAAATACAGTGAACACGCTCCAGTGAAATCAGGAGCTATTTATGGAACAGAATTTTTGAAATACAATGAAATACACGTAAATACACGGAAAGATAAAATCGAATTGAGTAAAAATAGGCTATATTTTTGGAACAGATTCTTCTTTTTCTTTTTAAATGGTAAGTTAAATTAAATCAACCATGTTTCACGCATTCCATAACAGCTCACGAATCTCTCTCAACTTTTATCACAATCAAAACTTTTTGAATTCAAAAACCACTAAAGATCTGAAAACTTCCAAATATAGAAAAATATACGCTGGAATACAATGAAATATGATTGATTGTTTAAGAAATATAAAATTGTAGTATGCGTATATACAATGGAATACAATGAAAATATATTAGAAACTATTTCATAAATTAGAAATACAAAATGCAGAAATACATTAAAATACAAAAATCGTGAAAACAAAGTGGAGTAAAAATAGGCTCTACACCAAAAAAAAAAAAAAAAGAAGATAAATACATTTAAATACAAATAAATAATACACCGAAATATACTGAAAAATTAGATATACTGTTTGTTGATACATTAAATACACTGAAATATACTGAAACATTTTATCAAACACTTGGTGGGCATAAAGCTCCACAACTCTCATATGGTGTTTCTACAACAACAACCTATTCTCTTGCTCCTAGATGATGCTACAATATCATATTGTTATAACCAATATTATTCTTCATCACTCCTAAGATAAACAATACCACATGATTAGCAAACATAAGAAGGATTTTCCTCTTATTTCGGCCTATCCATGGAGATTTAGCAAACGAATTGTTATACTTAGGTGAGAGCAAAGGGCATTGGGGAGATCCTCCACCTTTTCTTGTTGCCACCGGTGTATTTTGCTAGGAGTATCAATATCCGCCATTAAAATGGAGAGTTAGAGCTTATTGAAGATACTCTAATAATGGCTGAAAATATTTTTTATAAAAATTGAATGAAAAGTGAAGGTAAAGACGATGAAATTTATGAACAATTGGAAATACAACAAATAACATAACAAAAATTAGTTACCTTCAGAGATTGGGTAACTGATAAGGAAGAAAAAGAAATCATGCTAATTATGGTGAAGAATAATGCGAGTAAAATACGGTTGTGAATTGAAGATGTGAGAGAAAAATATTTAAAAAAAGAAAGAGATTGTGGGTAAGTGGGAGAGATGTACCTTATTGTTAGGGAAATATACTGCAGTTACAAAAATAAGTTATAGATTGTAATTTGATAAATAATTAAGCTATAAAAAAAAAAAATAGCTATTACTAATAAATAAGTCTTAGAGATAATTATGGGCTGTAAATTTTTCTTTTTGTAAATCACCCATCAAATTGGTATCACGGGTCTAAGTGGTGGCAATCATGGACCTAATTTACTTTGACCCAATTTGTAGCCCAATAACAAGGATGCAATCCATTGTTTTGCGCGGATTGTCCTTCTTTTGGGGTGGCCTTTAATTGTTGTCCCTCAAATTGTTGGTCCTTAATTTTTGCCGGTCATTGTGGCCAAAATATTTCGAGGTTCTGGGTTCGGATTCCCGCTCAGTAAAAAAAAAAAATTTTAAGGCAAGGCTTTTGTAAAAAGGCACCATCGAGATTTACGTACTTCGCATTAAGGCATAACTAAAAGTTTGCCTTACAAGGCAAAGTGTGTTGTCTATGGCATAGGTTCTACGTAACTTCACGTGAATAGGCATAGGTTCATAGAAACTTATGGCTTGCGAAATTATTATTATTTTCGACTCTTGGGGTTTTGAACCCGGACCCGGGGGATTTTGGGGATTTTTAACAAAAGCAAAAATTAAAACCCGGGGATGAGGTAAAAAAAATTTACCCCGTATGAAG
>NC_081349.1:38429012-38435829 GCF_029784015.1 Lycium ferocissimum
TTTTTTTTTTTTTTTTTTTTTTTACCGGGGGATTAACCCCGAAAATTTTTTTGGCCCAAAAAGGGGAAAATTGGAAAAATTTTGAGGGAAAAAAATTAAAGGCCCCCCCAAAGAAGGAAACCCCCAAAACAATGGATTGCATCCTTGTTATTGGGCTACAAATTAAGGTCAAAGTAAATTAGGTCCATGATTGCCACCACTGACCCAGATACCAATTTGATGGGTGATTTAAAATTTCCTTCGAGAGGTTATCTTGAACTTTTAAGCTCATTTGCCTAATAGAAAATTTCAAGTTTAACAAATTTTGCTCCAAGGACAACACTCTTGACTTTTAACTTTGAGGTTTGTCCATGGGCAAACAGGAGTCAAAATTTCAAAGCTACTATTTTCCAAAATTATTGAGTGTAATTTCCTGTAATTTGATGCAAACTATACAAGATGGAGTCCTTTACGAGGTTAAATAATTTGAAGTCCAAATTCAAAGACAACCAAGTGACTCATCTTTGGGAAAATGGCGTGGGATGGCTAGTTTCCGAATAGTTTCTTATTTTCTTTGTCATAATTTATGTGATATAATTTGACTAGACACAAAGTTTAAGAAATAATTTTTTTTTTTTTGAAACTTGTGGTTTAAAACAAGGCATAAATATTTGTGTGGTTGTAAATTATTTCATTAAGGGCAAATGGGGAAGTTTCAAGATAAATTGTTTCTAAATATAAAAATGTATAATTAACTTTTGAAATGCATTCAAAAGAAAAGTAAATAATATAAATTAGGATAGAGGGGGTACTATTTAGTCGTGCTTTGAATTGTAATAAAAAATTAACCATTTTTAGTGCGATAGTAAAATTAGTTAAAAATATACCTAGTTAGAACATGAAAAAACTCCGTCATAGTGTGTTAGAGTTTGAAAATCTTACAAAGGAGAATCCACTACTAAGTGCAGTTAAGTAAAAAATAAAGAATATGCCAAGACGAAATGCAAAAAAAAAATTCCATTAGTAGTATTCACGAGAAATTCGTGCGTGAAAGGACAAACCGCAAAAATGCGATTAGTTTAAACTTTCACGCCGCGAAAATTTGTGCGTGAAAGTGGAAAAACATATTTAACCTTTCCATATGTAATTTATGGCGTGAAAGTGGCAAAACTGTTTTACGCTTTCAACAAATTAAATGGTGAAAGTGTAAAATTTTTTTCCCAATTTCTCACTAATGCATTTTAGGGTTTACGTCAGATGTTCCACTTTCACGCATTTATTTTGTCGTGAAAGTGTATAATGCATTTTTGCGACTAATGCAAAATACGTGCGTGGAAGTACGTACGCATTATTTGCGCCATTGCTTATTGCGGCCAATTTAATCGCACTATATAAGTATTGATTTGAATACACCACGCATGACAATTTGGAATACTATGACATAAAAATTGATTTGACAATACGTTGCTGTATTTTTATCGTTTTGTATTATGCACTAATTTAATGCGCATCATAAGTATTGATTTACAACACGCGCGATGACAATTTAGAATCTATGACACATGTAAAGCGTTAGTTGACAAACCGGCTGACAATTTTAGGAAATTTATTTAACTTTTGAAGGCTTGGCGAGTGAAAAACTCATCAATTGCATAGGCCTAAGTCTTACAAAAAAAAAATCAAACTTAAATTCAAAAATGTCTCCAAATGCTTGGCGTGTTAAGGTTTCACTATTTTTGGGATGGAGATATTATTGTCGAGACAATTACTCCATTAGGTATAGTGTCGAAACCAAAAGCCCATGTTAAATTTCAACAACTTTAAGTTAAGTGAAAACACTGATGCTACTTGCACGAAAGAATGAAAACTACACCCACCGAGTTTGAATCTCGAATAACTGCGTATATCCACAAACAATATCAAACGGCAATGTAGTGCGTTATGGCATGCAATATCAACGATGATGAATCTTTGAGTGATTATTTGGGATCATGGGAAGAATATCGGATTTAGTATTCATTAATGTTCTTGAGATGTATGTTGAAAAGATACCTCTGGAATAAGTCCTCAAGTCCAAATTCTTCTTCATGGTAACGCATGTGGACTTTAGTTCTTATGGAGACATTTTGAGGGTCCAATTGGCGCGCTGGAAAATCTAAGCAAACCAATTTAATCAAGCTGACAATGAAAAATTGGTAAATATGGTTTTGTTATATTATTATTATATGTAGTAGCATGTGTTTGTTGTATGAATTGATACAAATAACGGGCCAAATCTTTATAGAACTATTGTCAAAACTCACTTAAGGTACTAAATATGATGTTGGTCAATCCTCTCGGTGGAATTGATCATTCTCCACACCGTGGCGAGAAAGCTATGAACATTAAGTTCATCACCATATTAAATTATCTATATATATGTATGATGTTGGTATTTAAAATATGTTACTTTTTAAATGTAGGAGGATGAATGCACTTAATAATGAAGATTTCTAATTATTATGAGTCATCATCAAGTGATGACGATGAAATACCTAATAATGCGAGGTAACCGATGATGAAGACGATGATGATGTTCAAGTTGGTATGACCAACAATATTCCTCAAAAAGCCAAAACCAACAACAACCAATGCACCAAGACGTTACCACCAATGATGGCTGAAAAACCCAACTTCTGAAAGCCCACCTCGGTGGCATTCTAACAATATCCCTTATCTTGATACTGCTGTATTAAGGATGATGCATTTGTCTTCACAAGAGAAGATTATGATATTCGCTTAAAAACCCGGATCAACCTAAGGATCTCAACAAAGATCGATGCTACCTTGCAAAGGGAATGTTATTCGCATCAAAAACATGACGGTACTGTCAAAATTTATTGTTTTAAGGACGTAGAGAGTTTAAGGTTGATCAGTCAACCTCAAAGATAGCAGGGCTAATTTGTAGACGACTAAATATCAAGGCCGTGAGTGGTTGCTTCGGGGAATTGTTAAGCTTTGATGGTATGTGGGCTACACAAAAATTTACGCTGAAGAACTTACACTTGTGATATGGAAGAAAATGTTGAGCGTATCATTATAATTTAGATACAACATGATTGCTCAAGTGTTACTTAAAGACATTGCGAAACGCCAAGGTAACTTATCCTACCTAGTACATTATATGTCTTATATCAATTGAAAGATTATTAAAAGTTGTTTGTTTAAATTTGTGCAGGTTCCCCATTAAAGATTGTATTAGGAACGTTCAAGCCGTATATAGTAAAACTATAGAAAACGAGGATTTCGGGGCGTGAAGCGCTTTTGAGATGGTCTTTTTGGAAATTAGCATATTTTTCCGATCCTTTGCTGTTGTATATGGCGGCCTCTAACATTTTAATCACAGTGCTGGTACGTTGTAGAGTGGCGACTTATAGGTAAATCTTGACTTCGTATTTTGGACATTCAAACCATGCATTGATGGTTTGCTGTTGCACCGACGATGATATCCATAGATGAATGCCTTTTATATGGTGCCTACGACATCAAGCTCCTAATTGCAATAGGAATGGATGCCAATGGGTCAATATTTCCTCTTGCTTTCGCAATTGCCGCTAACGGGAAGCAGCGACACATGGGATCTTTTTTGACCCATTTGAAAACTCATGTTATTAAGGATCGTACCGGCATGTACGCGTGTCGTCTGATCGTCATAAAGGCATATTGCACAATATGGATAATTTACCGGGGTAGCCTCCTTTGTTTACCATCGATATTGTTTAAGGCACTTGAAGGCGAATTTGCAATCAACACGTTTCTGGCATCTAAACAAATTGATGTGGGGGGCCGCGATGGAGCATCAACAACGAAAATGGGCTGCAAAATGGATCTGATCAGGTCAGAGTGAACCCGCATACACGTTTGGTGATGAAGCTCGATGTTGAAAAATGGACGCTTCATGCCGATGGAGGAAAAAGATGGAATGCCTACAGCAGCTCAAGAACTTTCAATGGATTGCTGAAATCTGCTCGAGGACTACCTGTCACCGCAATGGTGAGAATGACTTTCAAGCAAGTGGTGGAGCGATTTGTTGTTAGACAAGGCAGGACAGAGCGATATTAGCCGACGGCGGGACATGGATGCCAAAGCCCTTCAAAATTATGGAGCATTATAGACAAAAATGTGGAAGGCCACCAAATGACCGAGAGTATGACCCAATTCAATACGTTGTATTTGGCAGACGGTTATTATAATCTAAGGGTGGAAACGTGCATGTCAAGGTATTTAGGCAAATAAGAATATGCACTTTGCAAGTGGCAACGTATTCACATGCCGTGTTCTCGACAAGCCGTCAAGTGCTTCGAGAGAATGAGAAAATGAGTAACAAATTATGGGGCGGGAATACAAGGTCCAAAAGTTACCTTAGAGCATATTAAGGCCAATTCCACCCACTTGGTAATGAAGCTTATTGGCCAAGCAGCCAGTTTCGATGGTTGCTAACAAGGATTACATTAGAAAATTGGGCATTAACTCACGGAGTCGACCTTGGCACCAAAAATGAATGTTAGTGAAAGAACCTCTCGCAAGTGCTACATATGTAAGCAATATGGCCATGACGAGCGTTCGTGTGGGCAACAAAGCCGTGGTAGTACAAGCACGTCTCGAAGTAATAGAGCCTCTAGAACTTGAAGATTGTATTGTTATTGTAATTGTAATTTATTATTGTATTGGCTGATTAGTATTGTAATTAAATGGAATGAATTATTTTTTAATTAGTATAAACCTCTCGTATTGGATAACACTTAAATCAAAACCCTATAAATATTACAAAGTTTCAAAACTTGCTTACAAGTACTTTAGAACCCTTGCATTTTATCCAAACGTTTAGGTGGACTTGATGTATGAGCCGACATTATTGTACGAAAAAGATATTAAGTTTTATATAAAATATTGATATTTTAGAATTTGAAATATGACTACCTTGGCTCAAAGTATGGAAAACGTGTTTTGAAAGTAACAAAAATTTTCACGCACGTAATTTCGTATGGAATACTACTAATGGAATTTTTTTTTTTGCACCAGTTTGGTACAATCTTTTATTTTTTGTGCTACTTAAGTCGCATTCTACAAGTGATTCAAACATATTGTGATGGCATCAGTAATCTTCCTTTATGTGAAACCCCAGAAGCCCCAATCCAATGTGACGAAGTTTCAAACTTTTATATTTGAAACTTTGGAACAGAGTGATAAAGTTTGAAGTCCTTGTACATGAAATTCCAACATAATATTTTGAAAATTTTGAGTTTTTATTAGTGAAACTTTTAACATACTAGCATTATTTAAGATGAAGTTTTGCCTGTATAGAGTTTTTAAATTTTTAACGCGGAATGTTAAAAGTTTTTTCATATTTTAGTTAGAAATACTTTTATTTAGGTTGTAGTTTCGTATTAAATAATTTTAAAACTGTGATTGAATGTTAATTACTTCCTTGATCCCAAATTATTTGTCGCTTTTTTGGTTTACACCTCCCTTAAGAAATACTAATTAGAAGGGGTATTTAACTACTTTATCCTTTCTATTTCCATTAAATGTTTATTCTATTTATGTGTCATCTCCATTACTGACAAAATTTTACTAGAGGTAAAATGAGAAAAAATTAATTAATTATGTATTGAACTTCTAAAACGATAAATAATTTGAAACAACTATATTTAGTAATACGACAGATAATTTCAGACGGAAGGAATAGCCAAAAAGGGGCTATTTGCTACCTTTTGCATTGTCTCGGTGAGTATTAAAGGTTGGTTAGTAATCCCTCTGGATCAAAAAGAGTGTCCACTTACTCTTTTTTTTGTTGTCTAAAAAGAGTGTTTACTTACCAAATCAAGAAATGTTTAACCTTTGCTCTTATTGAATGTTATGTGATTAACTACTCCCACGCTGAAAATGGAAGAATATGGGTCATTTGGAAAGAACCTGAGGTTGGGGTACAAATGTTAGAAGTTCATAGTCAATACATACATTGCCTGATTGCAGATAAGAGAACTGACTTCAAATGCTCCCTAACTGTGGTCTATGGGAGTAATAGCTTGGAAGAAAGAAAGGAATTTGTAACGACCCGCTTTGGTCGTTTAGCACTTTTATGCCTAATATTCTAAAACACTCCTTTTTGTGGTCTAAAATTAATGCATAATAATAAGCCAACAAGAGCATCACCATCCAGGTAAAAAGGATGACTCAAAGTCATCTAAAATAAGCAAGTAAATGAAGACATACAAGTGTGAAATTAAATGTTGATTCATCCACTACATTTTCAACATGTCATGGACAATTAAATTTGGAAGAAACATACATGTTACATTCGCCATAGGGCTGAAAATTTTGAGGAGAAAAAGTTGAAGCGTTGCAAAATTGAATATTTGAGCATCCACTACTTTATGAAAGTATACATTGTTTTGAGAGGACATAACATGGTGGAGGATCATTTCACATTAAATATTAACAATCCATCTTAGCATGATTACAATAGACAAGGGGTGGTGCATGGATATTGACACACTATGATTGTCTTGTAAACAATTGAAAAGAAAAGAAGAAAGGAAGACAGGGGGTTGGCTTGAGGAGGATTCCCAGTAGAAAGATTAGAGGAAAGAATGGAAATTTTTTGTAAAGTTAAGATCTCAATGTCGAGGGGAGCATTTTGTGTCCCCGTAGGCATCATTTTAACCCAAAAAATGACTAAGGAATCCCATTACATTTATTTTAAAAATTACCAAAGAAAAAAAAACCTAGAGGGGGAGGGGGGGCTAGGCAAAGGGGGATTTTGGAGCTTTGTTTTGATCAAAAAAATTTTTTTCCA
>NC_081349.1:38435929-38467663 GCF_029784015.1 Lycium ferocissimum
AAGAGAGAATGTAATTAAGAAATGACTTTTAGGTTTTTAATCTATCATATAAATAGGAAAAAATTAAGAAAAATGTCAAAAAAAATGAGAAAAAAGATAAATAGAATCCTTGGCCATAAAAAGGTGCCACATCATCTTGTTTATGCCTAGCTTTATATTATATATAGATTATTACGGAGTAGTTCAGGCCATATGTGGCAAAATAGATCACACTTGCCACCAAATCAATCCTGGCTAAAACTGAGAAGTCTCATGCCGTTCTCTGCACTAGGCTTTATAGGTTTGAGACGAGACTGGTTACGGCAGAAAGGGCAGCGGCCAAAGGTGATTTGGGATTAGAAACGAAATGTTCATTGATAACTGCTTCAGTTGATTATAGAATCTCTGACACTTAGCATCTTCCACCTTTTTCACCAACCTTTAAGGAAAGGGAGGTGTAGATTTAAAAATCTGGGCCAAAGAGCGAAGAGCCCCTTTAACAGTTTACTTGCTTATGTCACTAGTCTCAGTCTTCTTCGAACTTTCCGAAATATCAGCAACCTTCTCGACAGAGTCCTCCTTTCTGTGGAGGGTGTTGCTCTCTGGAAATATCCCTCATCTGTAGCTCGAGCTTCTGTATGGAAGCAGTGTGAGATCCTACAATTTCAATCAGCCCCTTCAATGTTCTATCTGCTTTGTCTTGGTTGGCTAGCACCTTTTCAAGCATGCTCTCCAACATAGAACTCCCTTGTTCAATCGACTGATCCTTTGGTGGAATATAGGGATTGGAGCTCCTATTTCAAAAGTTATTATTATTGTTGTCGTTCCCCTGATTCGATCCACCATAGTTGTTGTTGTAATTACCTTGTCCCTATTGAAGTCTCCATTGATTCTGAGTTTGATTTTGATAGCCTCCTTGATAATTCTGCCTTTAATAACCCCCTTGGAAGTTATTAACATAGTTAGCATCCTCATGCTGCATAGGAAGCTCCTCTTGATATGGATCCTGTTGAACTTAGTACATTCCTTTGGACATTCCTGGAACTTCTTCAACAACATTAACCTTCTTCGCTTCCTTTTCATCAAGTCTCTTGATCAGTAGGGAAATATTGGTTGCTATCTGAGCTAGAGTCTGCTGAGTCTTTTGATTCTCCTTTACAATATTATGGATCGTGGAAGCTTCATAGGCTACACTATCAGTACCACCCGAATGCCATGCTTGATTATGAGTAGTAAGCTTATCAAGCAACTGAGTGATTCGGGTATAAGTCCTGTCCATAAAACACCTACCAGTTGCATTTTTCACCACTGCTTGTGTCAATGGATCTAGCACTCTATAGAACTTCTCCCTCAAAATATTATCTGGAAAACCATGATTCAGAGACTTTTGCAAATATTCCTTAAATCTCTCCAAAGCTTCAAATAGTTGTTGCCCTAGAAGTTGTATGAAATCATATATCTTGTCACGAATTTCAGCTTTCTTGCTTGGCGGAAACTGTTTCTTGAGAAAACAACAACAAGCTCACCCCACCTATGAATAGTGTTGTGGGGAAGCTTCTCAAACCAAACTCTTGCTT
The DNA here is from genome assembly GCF_029784015.1 of Lycium ferocissimum. Taxonomy (NCBI): domain Eukaryota; kingdom Viridiplantae; phylum Streptophyta; class Magnoliopsida; order Solanales; family Solanaceae; genus Lycium; species Lycium ferocissimum. The sequence goes on from NC_081349.1 coordinate 38,437,486, forward strand.
CACCAGCAAAAGAGTATTTGAAGACTCTTAGGAATAACATGATCTGGAACAAAATTCTGCATATGTTGGGCGCACACACCCACAAAGTTCTTCAAATGTTGGGGAGGGTCATCATCGGTAGAGTTTCAAAATTATACCTCAAGTTTTAGCAATTGGTAGATGGTGGAGTCAACCTGCAGTTTACAGCATTTATCCTCGGTGGAATAATAGTAGATGCATATTCCACCTCATCTAACATATCCGCAAAGACATTCTCCACTTCACTTCCACTGGTGGGTCATGCACTTGTACACCCTTACCACCAGTAGCTCCACGTCCTCCTCGTCCAGCCATGATCACCTAGTTCACAAAAAATAGCAAATAAGGTGTGATAGAATAGAAAAGGACATTAAGTAAAACACAAACTCTTTAGTAATTTCAAAACTGCATTTCCCGACAACAACGTAAAAATTTGATAAGCTCAAGTTACACCTATTAAATGATGTAAAACGTACGATATCAAATATAGTAATCCAACTAGGTTGGGGTCGAATCTCACAGGAAATATGGTATGAAAATATTACTAAAGTCGTATAGTACTTTCTTGCGGTCTAGTTTCGTATTCCGTTGAGTTTGTAGAAAATTGGTAGTTTTTAATTAATTGTTAACTAATTGCTTTTGATTGTAATAAGAATCCAAGGTTGTGGCCCCTTTTAGATAAAGTTAATGCTATGGTGATTGATCTTGATAGTGATTGATCTTGATATACTTCTAATGGATCATTGTATGAATGCACTTAACCTCTTATTGAATCCCAAATATTTTCCTATAATTAAGGACTATTTCTCTTTTTGATTCTCCTAAATATAAAAGAGTATATATGAAGAACGGTTAATCTTATGTCAAGTAGATTCCTCTTATCCCTAAGTGAATCTATTAAACGAGGGTGAAAGCCTCGAGTTCTTGTTATTTATCCCTACCAAACCCTACTCACTTTCCCAAGTTAAGCAAAGTTTATGGCTTTAATCAATGTTTGCAACCATCAATTATAGGTGAAGAACAAACAATAAATAAACTCTAACAATCCATTATGCACATATCAATCTCAATTCACAATCACATAACACCCATCCTAGGGTTCCCAACCTTAGTAGAGAAATTAGCTACTCATAACAAAGAATGAAGAACAAAGTAATAAAGAATTCATATCACTTACTATTGATTAAAATAATATGAAAGTAATTGTCTTGTTCTCCAAAAGCTCCAAAAACAAAGTAGTATTTAATGCTCTAAGTCAAAAGACAACGTCTGACAACCGATAATAAATAAAACCCTACAAGGAACTCTTTATAAGGTCTCAAAAACATAAAATTACTTAATTGCAAAACGGCCCCTGACGACATTAATTATGGTCCGTATAATAAGATACGAACTATAAACAGTTATACGGTTGGCAATTCTTCAAGTTTTCAGTAAAAATCACGATCATATTATACGGTCCGTATAAAATTATAAGGTCCATAAAACTTGGTCGTATTTCTTCATCTTCAAACTTGACTTTCTACCTCAGTTGATAATTGCAAAATACGATCTAACATACGGCCTGTATCACAAGATAAGGTTTGTAATTCAGCATCCTCCCCTTTAACATTCTGCTTCCACTTCTCCTTAATTACATTCAGGAATACGGTCCGTATATTTATATACGTGCCGTAATTCTTCCAACAGATGCCAAACATGCAATTTCAATATTTTGTTTTAACTCCTCAACTACCTGAAAACAATAAAAAAAATAATCAAAAATAACACATACTTGCTTAAAAACAAGTAAAACTTCTCGTAAAAAAAATATTAAATGTGTCATAATTTCACGACACATCAAGCCTCAATTTCTGCTTGCACTGCTTCTATCCATTTTGAATAGCTTTTTGGCTCTGTAATAGATGAAAAAGCAAATAAGCAGGCTTGATATTTTGGAGTAATCTTATCATATGATACCAAGTTAGAAATGGGATAAGGTGTGTCATGGTGCAATTGACTTAAAGAGAGGAAATCCTTCGTCCAAATGGGAGGAATCTTTGTTCTTCCTAACTGTCTAGTAGAATATAGTGATTGTACTGGTTCATGTAGTCTTGGAACTTGATCAGTTGGTGGTGCAGTATTTAGTCTTGTAGCCTGCTCAGTTCATGATCCTTGAATTATATCTATTCCTGACTGTATGCTTGTTTATATACCTTCTTCATAAGTTGTATCTATATGATGGTTCCTGTTATCACTCTCATTAGCACCTACATCAGAAACTTCAGGCATTACATCAGTAATATAGTCAAGATTGAATGTAGTTTCTTCACAAGTCATATCTTCTGTATTTGTAAATATTTGTGGAGTAGAAGTGTATTGTGCTTGCTTGAAAGGGAATTCAGACTCCTTGAATATAACATCCTTATTAACAAAGAAGTTATTCTTTTGTAAATCAGCGAGCACATGCCCCTTCTGAACTTCAGAATATCCCACTAATACTGATGATTTAGTTCTAAAAAAGCGCATTTGTTCCTGAATGTATGCTTGTATATGTACCTTCTTCATAAGTTGTATCTATATGATGGTTCCTGTTATTATTATCATTAGCACCTACATCAGAAACTTCAGGCATTACATTAATAATATGGTCAGGATTGAATGTAGTTTCTTCACAAGTCATATCTTATGTATTGGTAAATATTTGTGGAGTAGAAGTGTATTGTGTTTGCTTGAAAGGGAATTCAGACTCCTAGAATATAACATCCCTATTAACAAATAAGTTATTCTTCTGTAAATCAGAGAGCACATGCCCCTTCTGAACTTCAGAATATCCCACTAATACTGATGATTTAGTTCTAAACTGCGGTTTATCAGTTTGAGTGTTGTCTTTAGCATAACACAAACAACCTATAACTCTCATGTGTGCTAGGGAAGGTTTCCTGTTATGTAGTTTCTTATAAGGAGATGCATTAATAACAAATGAGAGTAGTCTGTTTATAATATATACAGCTGCAATAATGGCCCCAAAATCTTGCAGGAGTGTTTGCCTGGAATCTAAGTGCTTTTGTAACCTCTAGGATATGTGTGTGTTTCCCCTCAGCAAAACCGTACTGCTGAGGGGAATATGCACAAGATCTTTGATGTATTATGCCTAGATTCTTAAATAGACTATTGCCTGTGTCATTTACAAATTCAGTACTATTGTTAATTCTGCATATTTTTACAATCTTGTTAAACTGTGTTTTCACATAGGTTAGAAAATACTGAATTGCGATATATATATCAGACTTCAACCTTAGTAGATAAATCCAAGTCATTCTAGAGTAGTCATCAACTTTAATAAGAAAGTACTTTTGTACATTTAATAATGGGAGTCTTATAAGGACCTCAAACATCCATATGCACAATATCAAAGCTACTAGTTGTTACGGTTTACTTTTACATGAGGCATAAAAGTTACTTTATAATTGTGGACTCTATTAGATTTTTATATTTTTAGAGTCACCACCTAATTTATAATTAAAGAAATTTAGGAAAACCGAGTTAAAAAAGGTTTATTCAAACAAAAGAAAAAATTCTTTAAAAATCAGAGTTCGAGGTCAGGGTTCTGATAATCCCTTAGGGAAGGTTTTAAGCACCCTAGTATTAAGGATCCGTATAAAACGGTTGATCTTTGAGATTCAATGTGTGATGCTTAAAATGGTTAATATCTTGTATAAATTGTTATGGTATATTATAAAATATTTTAGCAAAAATTCCCTTATTGAAGACAAAGGGTTGAATCTTTCTTTAAAAACTAGTATAAAGCCGATTATAATCATGTGTATGTAGTTGTGTTGAATAGTGATTATATATATATATATATATATATATATATATATATATATATATATATATATATATATATATATATATATATATATATTCAAAACACGATTAATATAACATTGTAGTTTGTAAAACTTTATTATATTAATGTTTACTACGAATACAAAATCGGCAAATTTATTAATAGTTTTTAAAAAGAGAAGACTTGTTTAAAAGAAAATATTTTCCTCTCTTTGAGATAAAACAATAGCAATATTTAAGTCATTGATACTTTCAATTTTAATTCGATTATAAAGGTGTAAAATACTTATTATTTTTAATCAAATTTTGATTTGGATAATTCTAATTCAAATTATTACATTAATTTTACATGTTTAAAACGAAACAAAGTAGAAATTGATTTTCTATTTAAACGAATATTTTTTAATTTTTGGTAAATATTCTCGGTTTAGCTCATTACTTGTCATGTTGTCTTTTGCATGATTTTTTAAGAAAACGTCGATTAGAATTATAATTTGACATTTACCTTATTCATTATTTGATCTCCATTTGATTTTTTTTTTTTTACAACATTAATCTCTTTCCACATTTATTAGAGTAAGAATAAAAATAAAAAAGTAATTAAACTCTATCTTATTTTAAAATATAAATATTTTAAGTATATTTATTTTAGTAAACATAACAAATAAATGACATGGCGGAATAACAAAAAAGAAAAAGAAAGAAAATTGTATGATTTGACTACTTAACCTTTTGAAGAAACGCAATTTCATTTCCTCTTATACGCACGTGGCAATTGTTTGAGATACTTTGGAAATTATATGAATATTGTTTGATTTTTTAATATGGGGTGCACTTTTTTTTTTTGGACATTATTAATTTGCACTATATATATATATATATATATATATATATATATATATATATATATATATATACCAAAACACGATTAATATAACATTGTAAATCTAAAACTTTATTATATTAGTGTTTGCTACTTTAACATTATATTTTTTTTAATATGGGGTTACTTTTTTTATATTCTTGATTTTATTAATATGGGGTCCACTTTTTTTTCTTCCTTTTTTTTTTTTTTTTTTTTGTATTGCTCGGTGTTATTTAGTATGGGGCCCACACCCCCCTTTTTTTTAAGGGACAACGGACGACGAAGCATGGGTCTAAACCCATGCTTTATATGGTTTCTTTTTATTTTTTATTTTTTTATTTTTTATAGTGCTTGGTGTTGTTTAGTATGGGGCCCTTTTGGACATTATTAGTTTTATATTTTTATGCTATAATAATAATAATAATATATATATATATATATATATATTCAAAACATTAATATAACTTGTAGTTTGTCCTAAAACTTTATTATATTTCATACAAAGTTTACACTTTTTTTTGACATTGTTTGTTTTTTTAATATTGGATTCACTTATATATATATTCAAAACACGATTAATATAACATTGTAGTTTGTGCACCTAAAACTTTATTATATTAGTGTTTGCTCGAATACAAAGTTTACATTTTTTTTTATATTGTTTGTTTTTTTAATATTGGATTCTTTTTTTTTTTTATTCTCTCTCTTTTTTTTTTTTTTAATATTGGTTGGTGTTAATATGAGAACCACACTTTTTTTTTTTTTAATATGCCTAACGGACGTGAAGCATGGGTTTTTAGCCCATTGTCTCTATAATAGTAATGTATAAAGCCGCAAAATCATTTCTCTATACTAAGATTTCTCTTAGGTAGAGTTCCACTAAATTTGGTCCAATGTCATGCTTTCAATTCTTTATATATAATTATAGTCCACGGATTTTGTACAAGTGTGAAAATATTTTCTATCAAAGGGTAGTGTATTTGTCCATTTTAATTAGTTGAACGTCAATCATATCCTATTTTTCTTTTAAAGCTTTTTCTCAAACTAAAGTGTAAGTGTATTTCCTCTTATTTGTTTGACTTAAGGTTGGGCTTGGGCCCAAAAGGTTTGTAAAAAGGAAATTTTACTTCATATGCATTTAAAACTTAGTAACTACATCTTATTTTATTTATAGTTCATAACTAAAATATTTTCTTAAATTAACATCATAGAAGTCACTTTTCCCCAAGTTTAAAAACTTTTAAATTGATTTTCTCTCTCAAATATCCTTCTCTTTCTCTCTCTCCGTTCCCTCTCCTGCCCCCAGATCTGTGGGATCTACTTCCCTTGCCTGGACTTCTATTTTTGTTTTTTAATGCAGACTTCTAAATGTTTGCATATCTGAATTCTGTAAAGCATCAAATTACATCTTTATTTTGTAGTTGAAGCAACCCACTTTTCCCCAAACAAAACAAGATTGTGAATGCAAAGAAGAAAACAAAATGGTAGAGGGAGGAATAAGCAAAGAAAACGAGTTCACAAATTAATGGAGTGCGGTATAGGAAACTCCATATATTATGAAAGTGGCTTTATTAGGCGGCATTGGAGGATTTCTTTTTGGTTTTGACACGGTGTTATTTACGGGGCGCTTCTTTACATAAAGGAGGATTTTAAAGAAGTCGATGAGAAAACGTGGCTTTAAGAAACTATTGTTAGTATGGCCTGTTGCTTTGGTGCAATTTTTGGTGTCTTGCCTTTGGTGGTTGGCTTAATGACAAGTTTGGACGGAAATTTTCCATTCTCATAGGCGATGTTCTCTTCCTTATTGGTTCGATCGTTATGGCTTTTGCTCCGTTCCTTGGGTGATTATCCTTGGAAGGATATTCATTGGTTTAGGAGTTGGAATGGCCTCAATGACATCTCCTCTTTATATATCAGAAGCTTCTCCTCATAAGACCAGAGGTGCCCTTGTCAGCACGAATGGTCTTCTCATTACTGTTGGACAGTTCCTTGCGTATCTAATCAATCTGGCCTTCACTAATGTAATTACTCCACCTCCGATGAGAGTTGTGGAGCTTCATGCTCACCAAGTGTTTGATAAAACGTTTCAGTATATTTTAGTGTATTTCGTTGTATTTCAATGTATTTCTAATTTATGAAACAGTTTCTGATATATTTCATTATATTCCATTGCATATACGCATACTACAATTTTATATTTCTTAAATAATCAACCATATTACATTGTATTCCAGTGTATATTTTTCTGTATTTGGAAGTATTTCTAAAAGTTTGGAATGGAGCAATTTGGAGAGAGAAACGTGGATTATTATGAAACTTCAACCGTTATGCGCGATGCATGGTTGATTTAATTACAACCTATTTTGACTCTGCCAGATTTTGTATTTCAGTGTATTTCAAAAATGCGAACTTTGTCGGATTTTATATTTCCGTGTATTTCTCTGTATTTAAAAAAACGCGAAATACAACGGAATACAACAAAAACTAGCTACGATTTGTAAATATAGAAAAAGTAGCTATAAATTGTTAGAAGCTATTAAAAGGTAGCTGTTTATGTAAGTTTACCTTGTAAAAATCCTTAAGTCTTCATGGTTTTTGAAACTCATTTCCTTCTACAAACTTTACTATTTTTTATGTAATCAATTTTATCATTGAATCCAAAATTATTTCCAGCCTTTATCTTTAGAAAGAAAAAACGAAACAGTCCAAAAACAATTTCTGCTTTTTCAAATCAGTATCCAAGTGTTGCCTTTTCTCAAATTCATATACACGTGTATGGTACCATATCAGGTTTTTTTTTTTTTTCCTTCAGAAAAAGATTATCAAAGTTGGAAAATCATTTACCATTTTTTAAGCATCATTTATCCTTTGTTAAGTCTTGAGTTTGGAAATTATTTGAAAGTTTCCTAATCCATTCTACACTATATATATACATACATATATATATATATATACACATACACACACACTTAAGTTCTAATCATTTGGGTTTCAATATTTATACAAATATTCCTTACATATACATGTGCAATCAAGAAATGAGAAGAGGGAGTTAGGCTAGTGGACCTACCTGAGTCCACTAGTTGCCATTTCCCTCCATGGTTGGGCCTTCTAAGTGTCAGACTTGATAAAAGAAAGTGTTGGGCCTCTATCCCAACAAAGGCTCGTGACATCTTGGCCCGAGTGGCCTAGTGGTGAGGATTCCATGCAAAGGTAGGGGGAATGGGGAAAAGAAAAAAATGTGGTTAGAGAGTACCTAAACTCAATAATTAACTTAACATGAAACTTAAACAATTAGAATGCACTCGTATACATAGGCATAATATCAAGTGTATCCCATTATACTTCAAATGGATGATACAGTGAACACGTAGCAGTTTTAACTAGAAAATGGGCCTTAACATATTCAGCCAATAACAAAAACAAAAGCAAACAAGCCCACTATGCATTTAGAAGAAACAAGGAAACAAACCCAATAGACATAAACAAATCCAGAAAGTGCAAACTGAATGCCGGAGACATTTTTTTGCGCGGATTACCCTTCTTTTAGGGTGGTCTTTAAATTTTGTCCCTCATATTTGTGGTCTTTAAATTATGCCCTTCATATTGCTAGTCTTTAATTTTTACCCTTCGCATTGTAACACTGAGCGTTCATACAGAAATCATGAGATTCTGAGTTCGAACCCCCGCTCAAGCATAAATTTAAAAAAAAAACTGCAAGACAAGGTTTGGGTCGCGTGTATGCCGGACCCGGCATAAACTTATGAAGGAATTAGCAAAGTTATGCTGGACCCGGCATACTCATGCCTTATGGGCAGACTTGGCATAAGTATGCCGAGTCCGGCATAACTTTGATAATTCCTTAATAAGTTTATGCCGGTGGGGGCATACTTTTAATGGGCAAACTTTTATGCCGGATCCAGCATAACCTTGTGAAGGAATTACCAAAGTTATGCCGGACTCGGCATACTTATGCCAAGTCTGCCCATAAGGCATTAGTATGCCGGGACCGACATAAGTTTAGTAATTCCTTAACAAGTTTATGCCGTTGGGGGCATACTTTTAATGAGCAAACTTTTATGCCAGATCTGGCATAAACTTGTGAAGGAATTACCAAAGTTATGCCGGACCCGACATACTTCGCTAAAATACGCCCATAAGGCATAAGTATGCGGTCCAGATAACTTGGTAATTTTTTCACAAGTGTATGCAGGTGGGGGCATAGCGAATTTAAACTCTGCCTTGCGATTTTTTTTTAAATTTTGACTGTGTGAGCGTTCGAACCTGGAGCCCATGAGTTTTAGCCGAAGGGCAAAATTTAAAGATTTCAAATATGAGGGGCAAAATTTAAAGACCACCCCAAAAGAAGGGCAATTCTGCGAATTGCCGGAGATGATATATGAAAGGGGAAACAGGCCCAATTTAGTCAAGGGGCTTTCATTCATTTAGAAATTACCATGAAATACAAGGGCATACATGATATACAACTCAATATATACTGAGGTATATAAGAAGCATGTATATTTTGTATACCTAGTGCATATTTGGTTTCAATAGTTAACACAAATAAGAGGGAAGAAGGAGAGGGGATAATTTTGAGCATATGAAAGGGGAAACAGGCCCAATTTAGTCAAGGGGCTTTCATTCATTTAGAAATTACCATGAAATACAAGGGTATACATGATATACAACTCAATATATACTGATGTATATAAGGAGCATGTATATTTTGTATACCTAGTGCATATTTGGTTTCAATAGTTAACACAAATAAGAGGGAAGAAGGAGAAGGGATAATTTTGAGCAAAATTACATGGACATTCATCTTGAACCATATTAGTATGAGCGCACACATATTTTTCTCTGATTTGTCATTTCTAAAATGGCATGTAGCAAAGAGAATGCATGTTTTAGCAACTCAGGATTCATAGAGATTAAGTGGGCACTCATGTTAACTAAAGACATGCACAAAGCAGGATAAACAGGAGCTTTTGCTCATGGAACTATATTTTTCATTACAGATTACAATCCGGAGCAAAATGAAGATAATGTATCGGCAAGAATGTTAGATCTTCCTTACCCTGGCAAGTCTTTGTGAAATAACTCCGAAGAGAAGAAAAAAGAAGGCGTTAAGAGACCCTACTGGCCCAACCCTAGACACTCTGAGATCCTTTTTCAAACCTGCTCTCATTTCGAGTCAATAAAAAAATGGCTCGAATGGTGCGATCCCTCCGTCACCCCAGAATGAAAGGGGTGATCTCGTAGTTCTTGGTCTGTGACAAACAGAGGGACAAGGTATCACACCGATAGGTCAAGATGGAAAGAAAACCTCGTATGTACAATGTTGTATGTACAATGTTATACTGCATACAAATCCCATCATTTTCATCTTTAGCAAATCACCTTCACACAGTATCCCTTTTTCCATTTATTAAAGTCTTAGAGGGTCCCATAGGAAACATGATCCAACAAAGAGGAACCCCAACAACTTAGAATTAGTTGTACCAGGCAGAGTGGGTGAACTCAAAGCCTTTCCACACCTAGCCCTAGCCCTGGGTAAGTCTCTCTTTGCTTTATCATCCCTAAGTGACCACCTCTTAACTTCTACATTTAAGTGATTAAAATAGACCCCTTTTCATCTTAAGTGCACCATCAGTTTTAAGCATTATCATTCATTCTTAGCAGGACGTAGTGACATACATGTTCACATACAGGATTCAAACTTGGCACATAAAGTGAAAAATATAGTCATAAGAGATCAGACATCAAGATGGTCAGGAGAGGCTAAGGCTAAACAACACACATGTATAGGTGACTCAAACTGAATTCAAACAGGGACATATGCATCTACCAATAAGTGAATATACAACAGTGACAATTAAACACACCAGTAGACTCTTTCTTAAACTTAGCAGACAAAAATTTAAGCAAAATAGGTACATGAGGACACTGGTGACATATGATATGACTAAAGTTGGACACAAATAATGTTTAAACAAACTATGGACTAGACAACTCCCTAAATAAGTGTATGATTGGATGAATATCCATGCTAAACAACTTGGATACATGCTGATAAAATAAGTGCTTAACCTAATTGATATTTTTAGTTACACCATTTCTCAAAACACACTCAAAAATGTTGACAAGGTAGTCATAATAAGATCTAAGCTATCCTGGCAGTGACTAAATCAACATGATAAAAAATAAAGTGCCAATATAATAACTTCTTAACAAGCAAGTTTTCTCAATGAAATATGCCATCAAACAATATAAGACATGAGATATGCTAGTGAAGCAAAGGGAAAATTAACACCAATCCACTTACAAAACCTATAGGCATGTTTGACCACTAACTCACACACAACCTCTACTTAAACCATTAACACATAATACCAGGTTAACTGATCAGACTTGGGCTAAGCTAGGGTTAAACCAGCAGGGAATATCAGCACACAAATCCATTAATATAAAGCTCATCCATCAAGTAAACTAGCTAATAATCCCATATGATAGTTTTTTTCAGGTGGATCAGTATAATTCTTGGACCTAATAAATTCAGACAAGTAAGAATACAATAAGGTGAGTGACCACTACACCTACTTAATCCATATATATATGATTAACAACAGCCAACTGAACCAATTTGAGACATGCTTATAGATAAAATTACAGCAAGTAGATTTTGTTGACACCCAATTTTTACCGCATAAGACGCGTATTTTAATTTTTAAAATTCCCGAGTTAGAGGCGGAGCAAGGATGCACCCTCAGAAAATTAAAATTTCAAAATCCCGAGAAAGTTGCAAAAATTGACGTTTAGTTGTTATTCTGTAAAAATTGATAATTGCAAGAAATTATGAGTTATTTACTTTCACAAACATGATTTGAAAAGAAACACATATCCCACTCCATCTAATTTGGAAAATTTGTTAATTAAAGACGACGTATAAATTACTGCTCATTTTTACCGTATTTGTTTTCATTTTTTAAATATAGCTCAAAAGTATATCAATATTGGCCTCATTTTGAAGCTCGTATTTTAAAATAGCGTGTAATTTTTATATTGTCAAAATATTATTTCACAAGGGCATTTTAAGCTAATTAATTTAAACTATATACTATATTTTAAAAAATGTAAGGTATATTTTAAGGGAGGTGGGGGGTGGGGTAAGTAAATAATATACTTACCCCCCCCCCCCCCAAAAAAAAAAAAACAAATTGTTTTTCTCGTTGGGTCCATTATTTTATTTTACCCTAAAATGTTTCCTTTCTCTCTCTTAAGAAAATCTGGTGGCGGCGCTAGGGTTCAACCACCATCCTCCGCCATTCCTCCACCACTTTGGTTGATTGTTGGGTATTTCCCCACCGTCTCTTGTGGTGTGGGATGCCCTGGGCGGAGCCATTGAGCTCTTAGCCATCTGGAGCCACCACACCACGCAAGAGAGATGGTGCAGTGGTGATTTGCTCAATATTTGGCCATGGATCCGTACTGTGTAGGTTTGCACGACGTGTAAGGTTTGGATTGATTTATAACGGGCCTTTCTGGAATTATTCTCGGGTACAATTTGTTTGTTTGTGTGATTAGGTGCACAATTTGGGATTTTTGTTATCTTTGTGCACTGATTTGGGTTTGTTTTTGTCCCACTAGTGTAATATTACATGTGATTTTTCAATTTTGTACGAATTGGATAAAATTCTTTTTGTCTTTACTTGATTTTGAAAATCAGATAGGGTTTGTTAAAATTGTGGGAAATATGAATTCTATTTTGGGTCATTTTTGTCCCTAGGGTTGAGATTTTTGTTTTCTATAAATGGGAGATGTTTGTGACATATGAGAGGTCCAGATTTTTTATTTTTTTTAAGAATAGCTAGGGTTTTTGGAGAATTACACTGATTCTTTCCAACTTGCATGTTATATTCAAAATATATTATATAAAATATAGATACTATCACTAATATACTATTACTACTTCAAAAATACCATACTATATCAAATAACAAGAAGGCTGCTTTGAGGATTTGAGTATTGGTGTTGATTTGTTTGACCTAATTCCTTTGTTTGATCTTTAGGTTGCCTTTCAAAAAAGTAACATCCCTATCCTATCCTATTTCATTTCTATCCTAGGTTGTTTACATGAATTGATGTGTTTATGGTTGTTTTAAGATTATCTTGTTATGATGACAATATAATGAGGTTTCAAAGGGGTTTGTTGACTAGTAGGTATTAAAGGTTAAGACTGGCTTAAAATGAAGTAAATTTGTTTATTTAATCATTAGTTACTGTTACATTGATATGTTTGAGGCTTCTGAGGCACATTTTACATTTTTGTTGCTTCACTACTATTTAAGAATTCTATTTTGGCGCTTGAGTTGATTTGTTCTAAGTTAAAATTAGATAATGATTCTCAAACCAAAAAAAAAAAAGGTTCAAATCTATGTTTTCACTTAAATAGGATTGTTTAGTGTACCCAGGTGAGATTCTAGGAGGCTAGGCTATGTTATGATCTTATATAGCTGTCTTAGACTAAGTTTGAACTAAGTTTGGTCTCTTAAACCTGAGGTTTATCTGCTTGCCTCTCTACAGTCTACCTATATTGAGCTTAAAGCCTCTGAATCTCTGTTTGCTTTATTTTACCTATGTTGGATTTGCCTCTCCTATACTTTAAAGACTAAACCTTTTCAAAACTTGCAAAAAATAGCTTTCAAAGATCAGCTAACTATAACATTATGTGAATCCTTGAAGCCTGAACCTCTGATTTTCATCTTTTTTTTTTTTTAACTAAATGACTGTTAAGGCTGTAATAAAGAAGGACTTATGTGTTTTTGTGACTATTTTGCTTCATTTGTATACATTTTGTCATCTTTGAATCTTGCCAAGCCTTAGAAAAGTAAAGAATGAATCTCTTAACTTGCTTTGTAGATTCGTAGATTCTGAAATTGCTAAGTGTGACTAGAAGCCTCTAACTAAGAATCTGTTTTAAAAATAGGAATTTGATGGATTTACAGCTTGTCATGCTGGTTTTTTGAATAGTTTGGGTTCTGCTTATCTTGTGTGTGTTTAATCACTAGTTTTAGGAACTATTGTAGGAGGCAAATAATAGGAAATGGGAGAACTTGTTTGTCTAAAATTGAGAACCAGGGGCCTAGGCTGGTGTTCTTAGGACGGTGGTGTGTTGTTTGTGGTTTCACTATGACATGTCCTCTCTTTCAGGCTTGTTTGTTGTCTAGGTTGATCTGTAAGATTACTTGACTAAGTAGGCCTTAAATGTCCCTTGAATGCCATATCATTAGAAGTCAATCATACAAACAGAGTTCAAATTGACCCTCAAAAGGAGTTTGAAACTTACTCTATTGATAGCACAAGATTTTCTTTCCTTTCCTTTCTATGTGCCTGATTTTTGAAAGTTGTTTTCTTTGCCTCCTTCTTACTGTTTGAACTATCCTTTGCTTTGACAAACTAAGACTAAATTAAAAAGGTTAACATGTCCTTTCTTTGTTTATCACGTGGGCACTTGGCCATTTATGTGCATTATCTTTAGTTGTGTGCTTACTATAGACTGGCTATGTGTTACTTGCTTGTATAATTCCCACCCCTGCTTGCTTTATTTGAACCAAGAAATGTCTGATGGGATGTGTTGAAGTTAGGACAATGTCATGGACCTATCTTAGTTATGGTTTCGGCCTTTTGGGGATCTGTAATTGCTTCTATATGAGTTTTCTATCATTTGTGACTTGTTGTGGCCATAGTTAATTCATGTTTATACCTAAGATAGTATCATGTCCCTCCTTTAATATCTTTGGAAACTCCTGAATTACTAAGTGCTTTTTTCTAACTTCTCCCTTTGACCATGTTTTGAGCTCAACTATATTTAATGAACCTTCATACTTGTCCATTAGGTATTTGAACTTGCTTAAAGCTAAATCTAGTCTGCAATGACTTAAAACCTTGTTGTTTGAATCTGTAACCTACTTAAGTGAGGAATATGGCTAAAAATGACCTCTAGAAACATATTTAGCTCCCTCTTGGTTCAAAAAATGAACTTGTTACCTAGGATAATCTCTTATCTTGCCTTGTGTTATCTATTGATTCTATTGAAGGCTAAGTGTAGGACCTGTATTGAACCTTGAACTGTAAAAGCTGAGAATCTGAGACTATTTTGAACTTGTAACTTGCATCATTTGACATTTTGAACATGTTTTGAGCTAAACTGATTCCCTGAATTTGTAATCTTATTTCTGTGACCCTTTGTTTGGTAATCAAAGATTGTAAATGAACTTGACATTAATTTAACTTGTTGATTGGTTTGAAAATACCTTTCTGAACTAGCTTAATCCACTCACTTGGCTCATTGACTCCTAATTTCTTAAAATGTGAAACTGATATATGGCTCTTGCCTTGTCTTGACTGTGTCTTTGGCTTGGTTTGACACTCCCTTACCCTCTTCTCATTTCCACTATATTGTTACTACTTGCCTTGGTAACCTTGAATTCCCGCCTTGGTTTTTACTTATGGTGTTGCTGTATCTGTGTTACTTGACCCTATAAGCCTTGCTTTGTCTTACATGTTGACTAGTAAACTGAAACCTTCCACACATTACTTTGTTTGTTGTACAAGTGATTATTATCCCTGGCTCTGTTGTCATTCTAGGAATTGGCTGATGAATTGATGGTCTGGTCTTGCTTATGAATTCTAAATCACTATCTTGTGTCATGTTGGTTTGCTTATTTTAGGGATTTGTGTATCTATATTAGTTTTGATCATAGTATGCTGGGTTTCTGATTTGTTATAGTCATCTAAAGCTAAGCAACTATAGTCTAAAACAAGATTAAAACTGTGTAGAAAGATTAAGTGTGGTGTTTGTTCTGTGATTCCCCATCTTTTATTGTCTATATGGGAAATTTGAGATTGTCCCTTATGTACATTGCCTCTGTTTGCTTGATTCAAAATGAACTATGCATATTGTATTGCACCTAGGAATAGTATCATGCTCCTTTTAGTTGCACTTTGGATTCTCTGAACTGCTAGTGCTTCTTTCTAAAATCTCCTTTTTAGCTCCAACTGGTTCGATCACTATATGTACCTACGTGATCTCCATTTTTCACATTCGGTTCATCTGTGTGACTCTGGGAATAAAAATGAGTTAGACTATCATTTGAAGATTTTACCAATGTCCCTATAGGACCTGAGGTTGTTAGAAATACTTTGCAAACCTGAGATTGTTAGAAATAGTTTGCAACTGGAGTTTGAACCTTTGTATGAAAATTTCTGAACTTGAACTTGTTTTGACCTTATCCAGCTTGGCTTGTTGTTTATACCCTTTCCTTGCTTATTCCTTTGGCTTAATTGGAACTCCCTTATCTCATCTCTTCTCTATGCTATTTTTTTCCCCTTTATCATTTAGACTTGTTTTGTTTTATGAAACTGCTGCTTGTGGGATTTATTGACAGTAGTCTTGCCTTGTTTGTTTATAGACCTGACACCTTGTCCAGATCCTTGCCCATTTTAGCATATTTGAGCTTATACGCTAACTTTTCAAACTTGGTTATACTTTGGACATGACTTTTGACTTAGGATAAGAATTTGTAAGATATTTTGATCCTAGTTAGACTTAAACTGAACTTGTTATTCGATTGTTTGATATCACTTAGTTGGTAAGGTTTGAATACCTAGTATATATTAGTGTATATGAAAGGTATGCCCTTTAAAGGGTTTTTCTCTCCATATGAGGTATATTAGGGGTATATCGTGTATCTCACAGCCCTAACACTCAGAAAATTTTAAGAGATGGAATAGTATACCACATGGTATACCATGTATACTACTCTTTGACACTTAGAAAATTTTCAAGAGGATAAGGATCTGGGCTTGTTATTTGGGCCTGTCATTTATGTTACTATACTTGGCTTATCATTACTATTCCTTTGGGCTTATTCCCCATTTGGGTCATTTTTGGTTATTTACTGTCATGAATTGTTAAGTGGGTTAGTCAAAATAAATTGTAATTAATTTTTGCTTTTGTAATAATTATTAAAATCTCAATTTTTATACTTAATTTAATTCATGAATGTATACTAATATCATGCAAAGCCGTTTGTATCTTTGTCCATTCAAACCCGTTGGTGGGTCTCAAGGTCCTCACTAATGTATCTAGATCGAGTCAACCCAATTTGGAGTGAAATTGGAGCAGATTTAAGACGAACTTGATTGCATAAACACTTTTCTTTTGGGCTTAGTCGGCCCAAACTCTCTATCTTCTTTAATTATGTAAGACTAATTCTAAGCATTAATGCAAATGAGGACTGATTTGATTAGAAGGACTAAAACTGCCAATTTTCGTGCAATTAAGGACTGATTTGAGCATTTGTGAAACTTGCGGACTTATGACATATGGACTGATTTGGACTAATATTCAAAACTTTTGGGACTAATTGTGACTATTTAGACTTAGGCTAAAAAATAAAACTTTGACTAAACTTGACCAAAAATTGAATAAAAAGGGACTATATATGTAGAATACGATTAATATATGGACTATAATAGTATGCCTAAAATTATTTTCCTAAAAACTATTTTTTATACTTAAAAAATATTTTTTCAAAATGATTTTTGGGTGGACTTATGTAGAGTCCTACTTAGGTTAAGAGCCTTCGGATATTAGCCTAAGTGTTCTAATCCGACACCCTAAATGCCCAATATTGGGTAAAATTTTACCGCTTTTGTTTCTTGAAACGTGATATATTTCACATGAATGACTAAAATCTTTTGTTGTGGAAATATAAACCGAAATAATTTTTCACCATAAACAATTCATATCTACAAAGGCATACTATTAGAACCCGTAGGTCAATCGTATTTTACGAATTCTTAATACTGGGGTGCCTGACACCTTTCTTAGGGGATCACCAGAACCCTTACCTAAACTTTGGTTAGATTAGGATTCTTTTAAAATTTAAACATTTTAAATGAACCCTTTTTGAACTGGTTTTTCCTAATTTCCTAAAAATTAGGTGGCGATTCTAATTTCCTTTTTTCTTGGTACGACTGATAGCCGTACTTTTCCGGGACACTTTCCTTTTAAATGAGGTAAGTGCAAATACGAATCAGAAAAAATAGAACTGCTATAGGTTTAATGCAAATTTCAGAAGCTAATAGTAGTCTGGAACTATTCTAATCAGTGCATATAGCTTAAATAGGCATTGAACACAACTTAACATGCCTACAGTGACGACATTAAACATTATCTAAACTCACACAGATTGTATAATGTAGCAGTGACTAAGATAAGGCCACAATGGGCTGATATCATCACCATAAATCTAACGCATACTTGACTATATAATAATTACACTAGATAAATCAAAATATAACACGGACCAACAATCAAACCAGGCTAACAATGCACTAAACAATATTGAACATTCAACTAAATAAACATATCAAAATCTAAGCCTACTGCATACTTAATTAAACAACAATTAAGCCTAAATAATAATACTAAGCAGGCATATGAAAACCTACAAAGGATAAACTAAGCTACCAAACATGTTAATAACTAACTAAACATATTAGCAACTAATTAAACATATTAGAAACTAACTAAACATATTAGCAATTAACTAAACGTATTAGCAACTAACACACACATAATTAAACTAAATAAGCACACAAATTACTGAAAAATAAATAAAAGGAAAGAGATTTATCATTTCTTTGCGCAGTCGTGTCGAGAATGAAAATGGAAGCTCCTTGTCCTTCTCAACCCCGAAACTCAGCCACAAAAGAAGAATGATTAAATTTTTTTAAGATAATGAACTCGAATAAGTCAAGGTTTTAAGCAATTTTATTAATGCTAGTTAAATCGAGTTTTTTTGCATTGCTCTTTTGTGCTATGTGAGATATGGGGTTCTTTATATAGAACCCCAAATTTGAAAAGTTTTTGCCCTAATTTTTGATGTGGGACTTGTGAAATTTGCAAGGGATTCATCTTGAATCCCACCTAAACGTCAACAACCAATCAAAATCGAGCATTCAAATTAGCAACGAGACAAGTCCCTTAATGGGATTTGTACTCGTTTGACCGTGAATTGCGTAAAAAAGCAACAGAAAAGAGAGGGTTTTACCTCGATTGGTTGAGACTCGGTGGGAAAAGGAAATGTTTGCCTCAAATGGCCAAGCTAGGTCTATGAAAAGCAACGTACGCCTGAAAAATAGCAATTTCTGACAGCGATGACACAGTGCAGAGAGAAATGCATGGGGCGGCACCTAGGATTTCAAGAGAAACTCTCATTTTTCAGCACACAAGACCTTGGGGTCTGTTTGTGTGTATATGTTTGTGTGTACATATGGAATTTGGGTCTGGTCTGGTCCTATTTGAACCGGGCCTAGTCCTAGAAAAAAAAAACTGAGACTCAGTTCACATGTATATGCGTGTATACACCTGCATATACAAAATTTGTCAAAACGACTAATAATTAATTTAACGAATAGTCAAAATTAAAAACATGTCAATTAAATTAACCATTTTAATTATGTTCAAGTTAACAACATAAACTAATTAACCCTTTTCAAATATGACCAAAGCATACTTGAATTTTTTTTGGTAATATTTCATTATTTACCAAATGAACACTTTACAAACATCAAAATGTGCAAAAGATTGTGTATGTTTTAAACCTCTTGATATCTATGTTCCTCCAATTTGGCACCAGTACCTATATTCTATACACAAGCTATGGATAGAAATTCAGTTCCTCCAGCTTCCTAGCTAAACGAGTTCTCATGGTTCCTCTTCCAACCACTCCTCACTAGATGACTGGTGGTATTATGAGATGAGTAACTTTGGAAAATATATTTCTTATCCAAAGTTGATATATACTCGCATCAATAGACATCCTATAGATGCACGCATTGATCGAGTTCCCGCTTGCCCTTGTTGTAGCATATTGTAGTCCATCCTTCCATTCGAGCACAGCCCTTCTAATTCCTTGCCATGCCAATATCTTAGCCCAAACACGTCAAAACCCAATTCAAATTGACGGGCACCCGACCCTATTAAATACCGAGCGAACCCTTCCGACCGTAGTACTCGTAGACATAACAAACCCCTAATCCATAGATGCGTAATGAAAATTTGTAGTTTTCAATATTGATATTCGTTTTTTTGATAACTACCCATGTATTTGATAGCATAATTAATGTATTTGACGTTTCGATCAAACTCCACATCTTGTATTTTATATTTGCAAATATCATGTAGTCGATACTGATAGCAATTTGCATCACCCAAGTATTTGAGAGGTAATGTATTTGAAGTTTTCAATATTGATTTCGTTTTTTATTTACCCAGATGGATTTGATAGCATAACTAATGTATTTGAAGTTTTAAATAAACCCCGTGTAATCATTTTAACCATATAAATCTCATGACATTTGTGTGAGTAACAATTTTCAAAGCGCGATAGCACCCATGTATTTTATGGGATTAATTTGAATGTCTTATCAATAAGTCATAAATATATAGAAACTTACCATGTATTCATGCGTACGCCGATCATATTTAAAGTCATAGCATAGGGTCATAGCGGAATTAATCATTTGGTATCATAATAGCACAAATATATAGCAAAACTTATAGTATCATAGCATAGCACCAGCCATAGTATCATAAAGATTGGTAGCGTGTCATAGTATCATAGCACCGACACAAATACATATATTTATTCGTCTTCTCAAAACCTAAAAAACTTTCTCTCTCCGCTTCTCTCCAATTCCCAGCATCCCTAACCACCACCATGTTCATACACATATTGCATATATATAGATCATAGAAGATAATCGCCATTTTAATTTTAAAAATTTGTAAGAATAATAACACAAATAGCGAAACATTTATAAACAAAGAGAGAAAAAGAGCAAGCTCTTGAATGTACTTTAAGGCAACTATTATTTAGTAGTCGGAATTCCCAAAAGTTTTTTTGAAAAAAAAAAAACGAACAATAAGAGAGAATCTTCTTGATTGGTGAGAATGGAAGTCTTGAAATTTTTGCGAGAAGGGCGCGTTGGAAGAGAGGAACAAGATTTCGATAAAAAAAGGTAATTCAATTTTATGAAAAAAAGAGAATTTCAAGTTCGAGAATGGTAATGCCTATATTAAGTGATTAATATTGTATGCTATTCCATTAAAACCGCGAATCTGGGATTGGGTTTACCAAACATGATTAGTGCTAATTTTTAGGTGTATTTGTGAAATGGTAATTCAAGACTCCATCCCACCAAGTTCAACTTGTGTAATTCCAATAATAGTTAAATTAGAAAAGTATTTAGTTATTATTAGTATTAAAATAAATAGTAGTTATTATCACTAATTATGTATTAGAAGTAGGTATAACACTCATAATGTCAAATTCCATATACTAGCAACATCATTTCCAAACAAGAACTATATAAAAAAATTAATTTAACGAATAGTCAAAATTAAAAACATGTCAATTAAATTAACCATTTTAATTATGTTCAAGTTAACAACATAAACTAATTAACCCTTTTCAAATATGACCAAAAGCATACGATGAATTTTTTTTGGTAATTAATTTCATTATTTACCAAATGAACACTTTACAAACAATTCTCAAAATGTGCATATTTTTCATACTTGGGCACACTAAACATATATAAACTTCTTGTCCAAGACAAAAGAGTAGTTCCTTTTTTCTTCAAATTTGGCACCGGCATTTTCTTGCTATATTCTATACACAAGCTATGGATAGAAAATTCGGTTTCAAGAATTTCTCCTTTTTTTTTTTTTTTTTTTTGGTTCTTCTTCCAACCACCACCTTTCGGATGACTTGTCTAATTATGAGATGAAGGTTCCTCTTACTTTGGAAAATCCTCATATTCCTCTGGCCGGCCAAATATGATATATACTCACGTAGCCCATAGACGTCCTATATGATGCACCAGCCTTCCGGGTGATCGAGTTCCGCTCTTTACCTTGCTGTAGCATATTGTACTTCATCCTTCTAGTCGAACACATTCCTTCTAATTCCTTGCCATGCCAATATCTTGGCCCAAATACCTTCTGAAAATGCACAGGCGAAGAATAGGTGATTTGCAGTTTCATTCGCCACATTACATAGGGGACAAATAACTTCTTGAGTGATCCCCCATGAAGCCAATCTATCCCTAGTAAGCGACTGTTTTGGTAATCGGGTTTAGCACAAAAGTCCACTTGGGAGAACCATCATTGTTGCACGTGAGCTTCTTCCAATGGACTTTTTGGAAATTGCCTCTCATTTGGACATACATCTTCTTTATAGAGAAATAGGGCCCTCTCAGTACTTCCTCTACATCCAACCCAGCTTCCAACACATACGTTCTTGCCTTGATAATTTTCTGGACCACCTATGAGGCTTGCTTAGGGACGGCCCAGTCGTGCATATACTTCCCATAGTAGGCATTGATCCAGCGAACCCAAAGTCTGTCCTTCTTGTTGCTTAAACACCACAAGAGCTTGCATATGGCTGCTCTGTTCCATGTCCTTAGCTGCACTACGTTGAATCCTCCGGCTGTTTTAGGAGTGCAGACTGTCTCCCATGCTAGCAAGGCTTTTTTGGATTCATCGGGCCTTCCTGTCCATAGATACGTTCTGCACTTCGCCTCAATCAATTTCAAGATTTGCTTAGGTAGTACAAACACCTGTGACCAGTACACTTGGACCGAGAATAACACTGATTTTGTTAGTTGCAGCCTGCCTGCGTAGGATAGAAATTTGGATATCCATGTACAGATTCTGGCTAGTATTCTGTCCACTAGAGGTAAGCATTGAGTGATAGATAGTCTCTTTGTGCTTAGAGGAACTCCTAGATATTTGAACGGGAGTTCACCCCTAGTAAACCCAAGTGCTTGTATGATTTGTTCCTGTTCCTGCGGAGGCACTCCTCTAAAGTAAACTGAGCTTTTGCTAGCATTTGCGACCAGCCCAGAAGCCTTTGAGAAGCAAGTAAAGCAATCATATACCATCTGTACTGAGCCGAGATCTCCCCTGCAAAATAATAGAAGATCATCTGCGAACCCCAGTTGTACTATATTGAGCTTCTCACATTTGGGGTGGTAGTTGAAGTTAGGATCGTCTTGAAGGGTCTTCAAAATTCTTGCGAGATACTCCATACTCAGGACAAATAGATAAGGGGATAGTGGGTCCCCCTGTCTCAGTCCCTTTAGTGCTTTGAAAGGTTCTGTGGGGCAGCCATTTATGAGAATAGAATAGGTAACAGTGTTCACACAAGTCATAATCCATTTAACGAATTTTCCAGGGAAGTTCAGGCTAGTTAGGATCTGTTCAAGGTATACCCACTTCACAGAATCATAAGCTTTTTGCATGTCCAATTTGATCATGCACCTAGGGGACACTCCTTTCCTCCCATACCCTTTTACCAATTCGTGACTAAGGATAATATTATCGGTAATCACTCTCCCTGGCACAAAGGCCGCTTGACTGCTATCTACCAGCCCATCCATTACCCCTTGTAGCCTGTTAGTCAGAACTTTGGAGATAATTTTGTATATGACTGAGCAACACGATATAGGCCTGTATTCTTTAATTGTCGTGGGGTGTTTTACCTTTGGGATAAGGGTGACTGAGGTGACATTTACAGGGTTGTACATTTCTGAAGACTCAAAGAAGTGGAGGACACCTTTAGTTACCTCATCACCTATAATAGGCCATGCTGTTTTGAAAAAGTGAGAATTGAACCCATCACTTCCAGGGGCTTTTTGGTCGTCTATTCCATTTAGGGCTGAGTAGGTGACTCTAGAGTTCTACCTCTTTTCATAAGCAATGAGGCGTAATTGTTGGCCTCTATCTAGAATTCTACCTCTTTTCATAACAGCTAAATTAATAGCAGGCAGTGTTTTAGCAGTGGAGCTCAATAGAGTCCTATAGAACCCTATAATTTCATCTTCAATCCCCTTCTCTGTGTTTATCACATTGCCATTTGCGCTTACCAAGCTCCTGATCATGTTTTGGCTGACTCGATTCTTTATTGAAGCATGGAAAAAGGCAGTATTAGAGTCCCCCAGCTTGAGCCATTGCACCCTGGACTTTTGTTTATATACACTCTCTTCAATGGTACTCCATTTCTCCAGTTGCCTCCTTAATTCTTTCTCTGCCCCGAACAGTGCACTCGGTGTATTCATGCTTCTCATCTTCTCTTGCATATCCTTCAACTGTTGCCTAGCACTTTTTACCCTCGTGTCGACCCCCGCAAACTCAGTATTGTTTAGGCTCTTGAGTGCCCATTTAACTTGTTTGAGCTTGTTCCAAACTGGTGCCAATCTAGTAGCTGTTTGGGTCCCCCAGGCTGATTTAACATGATTAAGAAATTCGGGGTGTTGTGCTAGGTGGTTGAAGAATTTAAATGGTTTGGGCTTTATCGGAGGGTCGTCAAATTTGACACATAAATGGGAGTGATCAGAAAAATAAGGGTCCAATACAGAGGCTTCCAGTTGGGGATATTGTTGCATCCAGTCTGAATTCACAATGGCCCTATCGATCCTGCTCATCACATGTCCATTGGTCCACGTATAATCCCTCCCCACAGTCCTCATCTCAGTCATAGCAGCACCAACTAGGAACTGATTGAAATCTCTGATGTCTGCCTGCACTACAGGATTACCCATTATTCTGTCCTCTAGCGCAAGTACTGCATTATAGTCACCCATACAAATCCAAGGGCCCTGTACATTGTGTTGCAAGCTGAGCAAATCAGTCCACAAGCTTTTCCTCTTTTCAATTGTATGCAATCCATATATGGCTGTGAAGTTAAATTTTTTCCTCATAGTGTGTGCCAGAACTGTGCCGTGAATATACTGCTCCTTGCACTCTACCATATCAAAATGTATCTCATTTGGATCCCACAATACCCAAAGTCTTCCTTTCCCATCAGTGGAGTAGTTATGACACCACATCCAAGATGGCCAGATCTTTTTTACTATTTTTCCTGCAACCTGCTCTTTCACCCTATGCTCTATGATTGCTACAATACTAGTCTTATTCCCCTTCATATACTTTATTAACTCTCTACTTAATAAACTTTATTTAGTCCCCTAACATTCCAGGTAACTAGCTTCATTTTGGAATATGCGGGGGAGGCCCATCAGAACTTTTGTTTTGTCCTTGTACTTCCTTCATCTTCGTCGTGTGCTTATCAGGTTCAGGATGTATTTTAGTTTTGCCTCTCGGATCTAAGGCCTTTCCTATAGCTGTTATTGGTTGAGTTCCCTTGTTAGGCGACTTGCTCCCAACCACCTGCCAATTCTCATCGCTGTCCTGCCCAAATAGATCCTCACCCTGTTCAGCCCCCCTATTTGCGTCTGCTGTGAGCTCCTGATTTCTGCTTGACTCTGCCACACCTTGCTCTAATGACTTCCATTCTTTTCGAGGTGCATTTTTCTTCCTTTGTTGGTGCGGATGTTTGATCTCCTTGACGAGGTTGAGATGGGCATACGTAAGTTGGCGTGTGGTAGGGCCATTCTGCTGCTGGCCTTTGTTGCAGTCATGCCCCAACATTAAGCATACTCCACAATATATTGGTTTCCATTCATATGCAATTATTTGCTCAAATAGCTTCCCCTCCGGATCCTTGAGTTTCACCTTATCCGGGAGCGGTTGCGTAATATCCATCTCTACCAAAATCCTAGCATAGGAAATGCGATCCACTTTGGAGGTGCAGTCATCTGCGTATATTGGAATCCCCAGGCTGCTTCCAATCCGGCTGAGTGTTTCGTTTTCCCAGCAATTCAATGGTAAGTTTGGTAGTTTCACCCACACCGGGATGGTTTTCAACACCTCTTCATGGAAATTGAACTCCGGTGTCCATGCCTTAATAATCACAGGCTTGCTACGGAGGGTATATGGCCCGGAATACAGGACTTCATTCCTCTCCTCAATTGTGTTCAACTTGATCACATTGATCACAAAATAGCCCTCATTATGGTAGTAAATCGTAGGTTTCGATACAAAATTCCACTCACTTGCAATGAATCTTTCTATCGCCCCTATACTTGGGTCCTCCCCTACCACATATAGAATAACAGCCTTATTCCACTTTTCAGTACCCTTGGCCACTTCTGCTCGTTGTAGCTCTACAATCTTCTCCCCATTTTCTATTACTGGAGCGATGAATGTAAGAGTCATTCCTTTGGATGCATATTTGTTCCCTGCTACAAGGGCAGCCCATGAAGCTTGTGTTTTTGCTGGTTCTTCTTTTTGCTTCGTCACCGGGATAGGGTTCCCATTGGCATATTGTACCCCCTCGACCCCATTACTTTGAGTTTCGCTACTAGAAGCCTCCATGGAAATAGATCTAGGGTTACCTCTACGCGCTGCCCCCTTCGCTTGAGTTCCAACAATTGTCTCTGCTGGTTGATTGACGACTGGTGTTTCTGTTGTAAGTTCAATTTCTAGCACCCCTGCTCGAGGCGTCACAGGCGGGCCTCCAATTGCTGCTGCTATTTTCCCCTTCATCCCCATTCCTCTCGCTTTATCTGATGTGGGTCTAGGCTTGATGACTTCTTCCCCCTCATGGCCTGGTCGTGCTTGTTTTCCGCCCCCACCAGACAGAAACTCCGATAGTGGAACTGTCGTGTCCTTGCGTGGTCTTCCCCGCCCCATTTTCCGATGGGCGTATGTTAGCTTAGCACGCTAATCGTACGCCTACAAGATAATAGATTTACCGAAGCATACGATGAATTAATTATTTTAATTGTAGCCTTAATTAACACATATCAAATAATTGGCCATTTTAATTATAACCACAATTAAACACAGCAAGTAATTGAGCCTTTCAATTATGGCCACAATTAACTTATGCAATTAATGAAAAAACCAATTTTGAATTATTTTTTTTGGAAATAAATGCAATTAAAGCCAAATAAATTGTAAAATTGAGACGTAATTGATTATCTATTTAATTAATCAATTTTCTTGATTTAACGGAGTAAAATATTTGTCAACTTTGGTACTAATAATTTAACATTTAATTAAATAATTATTTTATACTATTTTGAATTAAACTTGACAAATACACTTGATTATTTATGCAAAATATTTAAAAAGACCTAAATATATATTTGAAAATATTTTACCAAATGAAATGGCAAAATGTTATCGGAATAATTTTTGTAAAAATCATTTTGATTTATAAAAATGTATATTTCTCTCCGTTTGTGATTCAAGAAATCTAAATAATTAAATAAAATTATCGGAGGTCAAAAATTAGGTGTCAATGCTAGTAATTTTAGTACTGTTTGTAGGAAAAGGCAGTCTGACTTGCTTAGCACATGGTCATTCGACACATTCATTAGCTACATCTGATATAGCAACTACTCTATTAAGCAGTAACTTGTTGAGAATACAAGGTGAGTTATAACGTCCAAATTCACTCCTCAAAGAGAAAGTGTACACGGTCATATGCAATATAATTTATTAATTATGAGTGGGGGCCGAATCTCGAGGAACTATATACTAGGACATCAAGAAAGTAAGGAATTATCACCAACTAAGCTAAGCCAAACACTTTTTCAATATTGATTTTTGATTAAAAATCTAACAGAGATAAAACTAACTTAGAAAGTAAGTAAAATAATTAATGGCCACAAGCATGGATACAAGGGGAAATTACTCTCAAGTAACAATCTAATGTATTGTACGATTTTACAACAAAGACCTAGTTTATGTTAATAGATAATGATTTCTAAAATCTCATTGAAAGTCTTTCAACTAAATCAATGAATTTCACTTTAAGCTGTTTCAAGCTTTAGAGTATGATATTAGGCACAATCAATTTAACCTCAAGTTAACTATCCTATTCCTAGCTCAAGTTATTAGATGACGTTTAAAGCCTCAAATCCTTATTAATTAATCTTTCCCAACATCAATTTTCACTTCCGAGCTCAAATCAAGGTAAATAGGCAAGTCCTAGGGTTAGCTAATTCCTTAAGAAACACTAAAGAATAAGATTAATTAAAGAAACAAAGATCCACTTTATTAGAAGTAAAAATCATTCAATACATAAGTAAAACAAGGGTTTTACTTCAAACTTTAATCATGAATATTCCCCATAAACAAGATCCAAGTGAAGAAATAAATACTGCACACTTAGATGTTCATTACAAATCAAGAAATTAAAGACATGAAGTAAAGGTTAAAGAAAGTGCTCAACCAAATATTCAAATCTTCAACCAAAAAGTATGGTGTAGGAACCGTAGTCTCCAAAAGTTGTGTTGAATGGCCAAAGATATGGGAAATTTCCCCCAAGTCTTCCTCTTATAATTCCCCAAATTTCCAAAGTCAAAATATGACAAAATAAGCCCCTAAATTTCAGATTTTCGGATTTACAAATCTAGCCATTTTTTACACTTTTAGCCACTTTTCTCATTTCTTCAATTTGACATCTTTTTGATTTACTTTCACTTGGTTTCTTCCCGATCATTTTTAAGTCACATAAACCTATAAAATCAAAGTAAGAGACATCAAATACACTATTTTCTCAAACAAACAAGTCAAAAGTCTAACATTAAAGAAGAGATAAGTTGGTAAAATATCAACTTATCAGTGAGAATGGACAAATCTTTGATGCCATAAAAAGCGATATCAGTTGTACTAAGTGATTCTGTTGATTGACCACTGACTTTAGCAACTGAGTTTACTTCATTTGGTTGCTGATTTACGAATATGTAAAGACCCTTCCTCTTCTTCACCAATCTCCTTCACCTTCCAACTTGAGAGATCCTAAAATACACAAAAATCAGGATAGAATAATGCAGCACATCTGAGTTCCTTAGTAATCTTTGAAACAAACATCAAATTGTATTTGAACTAAGGAAGTAAAAACATAATACTCAGTATACTATTAGGTGAGATCGAACTTTTTCCAATATTTGTTACTAAAGTAGTGTCTCCATTTGGTAAATGCGCATTTTAGGATTTAAAATTTTCTCAATAGTGAATTTATCCAGCAGTTTTGTATTAGATACCATATGGTTTGTAGCACCCGTGTCTATAATTCATTTTGTTACTTCTGATACTAAACATGCATGGCTTATATCTTCACCTTTACCTGTCATGTCCCTATTACCAGCAGCAGAATTGACTATATATGCACTGTCTTGACCAGCCCTATTTTGCATTTAAAGTAGTTGCTCATAGTGGCTTCTGGTGAATACACAAGATCCAGGTGCCATTTGCTGATGCATTTGATTTATGGCACTCATTTCAGTTCCAACATTCATATGATTCTGTTCTTGTTCTGATATAGACCCATCACATTAGCTATAACCTGATCCTCTAGTGTATTATCATTGATGAACTGGTTGTGAGCATTGGTTTGAGAATTTCCATTAGTTTGAGAATTTTTTCGGCTATGACAGCATAAGTCTGCCCAGTTTCGATATCCGAGTCCCTTGGAAGTCGACCATGACCATAATAATTTTCACCCCCTAGTCCTCCTTTTCTCTTCTTGAAACTTGAAGGATATCCTACTACTTTGTAGTAGGTTTCTTTTGTGTGTCCCCTTAATTTTTAGACCTCACATTGCAGATTATAGTCCTTCTTGTACTTCTGGTAACTAGTACCAACACCATTCCTTGAGTATAAGGCTGTTGGATCATAATTATTCATAGGTGTTGATCCTAACAGGACACCTGAAGTGGGTGCATAGGCCTTTTTTCCTTCATCATTTACAATCATAGCATAGACTTGATTTACAGATGGAAGTGGTGTCATAAGTAAAATCTGATTTCTACCTATAATATATGAATTGTTTAACTCCATTAGAAATCGGTATAGCTTCTATTTTTGAATATATCCCACAAAATCTCTAGATCGTTCACAGTTGCAACCAGGAGAAGGGACTAAAGACTCAAATTCATTCCACAAGTTCTTGAGTTCAGTAAAATACACAGAAACTAAACTTGTTCCTTGTGTCAAAGTAGCCTAAATGTAAATCAAAAGTTCTTGAACCACTAACTTCATCAAACCTTTTTTTTAATTCTTCTCATATAGCCCATGCATTAGAAGCGTATACAACTGATGTGCCGTGAATTTTGACGCATTTTATGTCTTTTTCGCTAGAAGTGTTGCTTATTTTTTAAGTGTTTTTACATCGCTTCTTATGATATTTTGGTGTTTTGTAGGGTTGGTTGACTAGGGAATGGAAATGATAAGAAATGCTGAAAAACAGACAACTTGAAGCAAAAGGACGATCCGTAACTCGAGTTACGGACCGTAATATGATCCATATCCAGAGAGGAAGATCCAGATACGTGTCGCTATAAAGGACGGTCCGTAACTCATGTTACGGCCGTAACGTGTACCATAATCTGAAGGAAATTTTCAGTAAGAAGCCTAAGTAGTGTCACATGTTATACCCAGAACGATGGGGTAAAGTAACGCGAGGTTACGGA
>NC_081349.1:38467763-38477664 GCF_029784015.1 Lycium ferocissimum
AAGTATATATATAATTCCGGATGTGTATATAAAAGTGTATCGATCTTGTATAGAAAGTGTACCATACGTATAAAAAATGTATTATAGAAACCGTATCATTGTGGTATATAATATGTATCACTATTATATATGTAAAAAAAATCATCTCATTATTGCATAATATGTGTATAATAAATATATAATTAATGTATAATTTATGTAAAATAAATGTATGATTAATTCCAGCATGTATATATAAAATGTATAATTCTTGTATATAAAGTGTATATATAATTTCAACATATGTATATATGCTGTAGCAGTCTGGGCTGTTGGGGTCGGCCAGCCTTGGCATTATTTTGGGCAGACGGGCCATTTTTTGGCATTATTTTAGGCCGACCAGACTCCTGAGGGTATTAGGCCGAAATATTGACCAAATGTGACATTACTTTGGGCCATTGGACACACAATGTCTTTTTCCCCATATTAAATGGATTTTTTAACATAAATTAAAAATTTGCACCAAAGCTATTGGGTTCTACCGAACCCATAAACAAAATGCAAGCTCCGCCCTAGGATACTAATATATGTATCGGATAACTCATATGAGAGAAAATCACCTAGCATTTTTTGTTTATGCTAGAATTTAGGTTCTGGCATCTCTTGGAAAGAGCATGAAGAAATTAGTGATACACCTTTATTTTTTGAGTTGTTCTATTGAATAGGTTACTCAAGATCTTTCGTCTTTCTCGGAATCTGATAAAAATAATGTACTAACTTTTTTGGAACTGTTACGGTTCAAGAAATTCTTGTAGTTTTTATCCAGGTGATTTTCACAAAAGGAATACATTAGGCCCGGTATTTAAATTTTCTTTCCATTTTTGACATTTGTGTGGAACTGGTCGATCTAAGTTTAATGAAAAATTCTTAACTTAAATACTCTTTAAACTGAGGGACAAAGATGATAAAGAGACGTGGTTAATCGGAACCAAAAGTGCTGAACTATGGCATGCAAGTCATGACAAATCTATATGACTTCATGTTATATTCAATCTCGATGTCCTATTAAGTTACTCACAAATCATGTCGGATGGTCATAAACTTAGAGCTACAAACAAAGAAAAAAGGACATTTCAAAACTGTGAAGATGCAAGTTACAACAGAACAATATGATTTCATGTTTTATTCAACCTAGTTGTTTCGTTGGATTAGTCACAAATCAAGTTGGGTCATCATTATTTCGAAGTTACTAACAAAGAAGATGAAAAAGATGCATTTATAGAGTTGTGGCATGCAAGTCATGATAAACTGATATGACTTCATGTTTTATTTGACCTAGTTGTCTTTTTAATTTCTCGCAAATCAGGCTAGATCATCTTAATATTGGAATGAACTAATATTAAAGAACTATTTTCAGGTACCACAAATGAAATTGATTTATTTAGAAGAATATTTTAATTTCTGAAGTACTATGAATGAAATAGATTTATTTCGAGAATTAATTTGTGATGCATCATGATTGAAATACTATTAAAAGAAGTGGGAAAAATACATTTTAAAACTTTGGCATACAAGTCATTATAAACCAGTATGGCTTAATGTTGTATTCAACATAGATGTCCAATTGGATTACTCACAAATCATGTTGGATCATCATTTTTCAAGCTACCAACAAAGAATGAAATAAATATAAGACAGATAGTTATGGCTTCGTAAATATGCAAACTAACTATTCTGTTGGATTATTCACAAATCATACCAGATTGTCACAATTATTTATGCTATAAAATGCACCAGATTATATTGCAAGGACATATGTGTTATTTACCTTGCTCGTAAAACAAACACGCATTCAAAAAACAATGACAAATATTAAATAGCAATTCCGCGAAAAACTAACTATTACTGTTAGTGGCAAGGGAAGCACAAGAGTAATCTCAAAGCGTTACTAATTGTTTGTTAGTTTATACGGCTCTTCTCAATTCTGTTTCATAATAGCCATAAATAGGAAATGGAAGCGTAGTGCTACGATTCAGGAAAGTACATGTTGCTTTTTCTATGTTTGTTCAAATGCTAACCTCTTTAAATTTTAGAAGCCCTCAGGTGTCTATATTTTAGGTCTCTCTTTTAAGATTTGGAAGTTTCATTCATAATATTAATAGTCGTGACCCGCACAATTCATTCGAGATTGTCATTTTCTATGTTGTTTAGGTGTTGTATATGAGCTCTTTGTTGAGATGCTCAATCGAGCTTAATCGAGCAACAATGGTGGAGAAATAAAAAGAAATCCTAACGGATTAGAGAAGAGAGAGAAAGTAAGTCGGTGTAAAATAATGAAATGAACTTGTTGACTATTCCATTCCCAAAATATCTGTGTATATACAAAGTGAATCCAAAATGAATTAAAAGTAACATAGTAAAGAAATACAATTGGGCTGGGTCCTTAGGACTAAGTGGGCCGCAGTGTGCTTAAGTGATTGGGCCTTCTGTGTTGGTCTTCACACCCTCCCTCAAGGCGGAGGGTGGGGACACACCCAGCTTGGATAAAATGCCATGATGGACTGCACCAGGAAGAGGTTTTGTCATAATATCAGCCAGCTAATCAACATTGGAGATGTAGTGTAAGGTGATTAATCCAGATGACAAACATTCACGAACATAATAACAATAAACCTCGATGTGTTTGGTACGCTCATAGAAGACTGGATTCTTGGCCATGTGGATGGCAGATTGACTATCACAAAAAATAGGAACAAGATCAGTAATATTCAACCCAAGATCACCTAGCAGCCTGACAAGCCATGAAAGTTCAAAGAACCACTTTTCGAAGAGCTTTATATTCAGCCTCTGCAAATGATAAGGAAATAGTGGGTTGCTTCTTGCTTTTGCAAGACACAGGACTACCACCTAATACGATAAAGTAGCCAGAAATAGATTTACGAGAGATGGATCAAGCAGCCCAGTCAGAATCTGAGTATGCTTGAAGAGAAAAATCAAAGATACTGGAAAGCAAAAATACCCTGATCTGGACTTTGGGAGAGATATCGAAGAATATGCAAAGCAGTCATCATATGTGGGACTTGGGCCTGTTTAAGGCCATATAATGATTTTCTAAGCTTGCAAGCCAAGAGGACAAAAGAGAAGAGTTTGAGGAAGGAACAATAAGTCCAGGTGGGATCTTGATATAAACCTCTTCACGGAGATCACCATGAAGGAAAGCATTATTCACATCTAATTGAAAAATTGTCCATCCCCCTTTAACAGCAAGTGTGAGTAAGCATTTGATAGTTGTAAGCTTGATGACAGGTGAAAAAGTCTCAGTGAAGTTGATGCCTTTTTTTGTATGTCCCCTCTAATGATAAGTCGAGCTTTATATCTTTCAATAGAACCATCAGCCCTCTGCTTAACCTTGTAAACCCATTTGCAAGGGATCGTTTTCTTGTGGGAGGGGAGAGGGACAATATCCCAAGTGTGATTTGCATCTAGGGCCTAAAATTCTTTTAACATAGCTTCTTGCCAAGCAGGCTAAGAGGCAGCCTGTTGATAAAACTGAGGTTCATGTACATATCACTACTGGGAACCTTGGATGGACCAGAAACTGAAGAGCATATATAATCAGAGAGGTAAGATAGTTGGGCCTTACTTCTGGTAGAAGCCCTAGGTGGATGGACAGGAGGAATGATGGGAGGTTGAGTTGATAAAACTGGAAAACCAGGAGGTGAAGCAGGTGGAGGTTGGGTAGGAGAGGATGACCAAGCTGGAGGTTGTGATGTGGGAGGTGAAAAAGGAGGTTGAGTGTGAACTGGAACATAAGATCTAGGTGAGTGATAACGTCCAAATCCACCCTATTAATTAGAATGGGCATGGTCGTATGCAAATATAATTTACCCAACTATGAGTCGGGATTGATCCCACAAAGAACAATATATAGGCGATTAGGAAAAGTAGGAATTATCACCAACAATAGCTATGCCAAACACTGAAAGGTTATTTAGAGAGAAAATTATAACTAATTGTGCAAACGTAAACTAACCTAGAAAGAAGTAAAACGATCAATGGCCGCAAGAATGGATACAAAGGGAACTACGCTCAAGTAACGATCCAATGTATTTTATGATTTACAAATAATGGTGAGTTTATATTACTTAGCCTCGGATAATGACTTTAAATTAGCTTCTTCCGAAGACTAACTAGACTACCTAATTAAATATCCCTAAAGCAATTAGGATCATTAAGAACACCCGAATATGGCTACAAGTGGTGTCGCCTATTCCTAGGTCGATTTCCATTAGATGAGGGTTAACGCCTCAAATTCTTGTTAAATATTCTTTCCCAATCCCGAGTTTGCCTCTTCCGAGTTTAAACCGAAATAAATGGGCGAGTCCTAGAGTTAGCGATTCCCTTAAGAAACATTAAAGAACAAGAATAATTACAACAACATTAACTCACTTCGTTAGGAATAAAAATCATTCAATACATAAGCAAAACAAGAGTTTCAATCTAAACTTTAACAATGTATACTTCCATAAACAAGGTTTTAAGTATAGAAATGAAATACTACACACTTAGATATTCAATACATAGCAAGGAATTAAAGAAATGAGTAAAAGGTTAAGAAATTTCTCATCAAAACTTTAAATCTTCAATCCCCAAGTGTGGGTGTTGGAACCCTAGCTCTCCAAGACTTGTGTTGAAATGGCAAAGATGATAAATAATTTCACCAAGTCTTAATTTTATAGTTGCCTAATTTTTTCAAGTCCAAAAAATGACAAAATATGCCCCAGATTTCAGTTTTTGCAGTTTTGCCCTTTTTGCAAATCTGTTCCCTTTTTGCAAAACTTTTCAGTTTTGACAGTTTTGCAAATCTGTCCAATTTGGCCTCTTTTGACTTTATTTTCACTTGGTTTCTTCGATCACTTCTAAATCACATAAAACCTGTAAAATAGATGTAAATGATATTAAATGCACTATTTTCTCAATCAAACATAGTAAAAATATAAGATTAAAGAAGAGATAAGTTAGTAAAATATCAACTTATCAAACCTCCAAACTTAAACTATTGTTTGTCCTCAAGCAATTCAAAACATACAATCTCCTTCTAAGGAATCGACTCAATAGTGCACCAACATCATACCAAGTCAAAAAGTCTACTTTAAGAACAAAAACATGACTTTGATTGGTACCAACAATTAATTCAAAACACATGAATCACCAACTTCTTCTTAAAAACTTCATTTTCATTTCAAGTGCTCAAACACCAAGTTAATCAAAGTAGCAATCAAGTCATGATACTAAAGCTTCAAAATTTGCCTCATTATCAAAAAATGACTTTTTTTTGTTCATTCCTCTCAATTGAAAAATGGAACAAATTCACACCTTAAATTCTCATGTGCCCTCACACTCGAGAGAATCCCACGCTTATAAAATGCAATTCAAAACAAAAATGGGATATCAAATGGAAAGAATTAACTCTCTCTCTCTCTCTCTCTCTCTCTCTCTCTCTCACACACACACACACACACACACACACACAAAGATGTTCAAAAGCACACAAGTAGTACCATAACTTGTCCTCATGTATTTCTCCACTAATATAGACACACTTGGTTCAAAATCAATTAGGACTTAAAGGGTCCTAATATAGGCTTTTGGTTAAGGTAGAGACATAATTTGTAAATACTGGCTCAAAACCTCCCTAAGCACTACAATTTTCAATTATCAAAGCACACTTCCTTTCAAATTTTTCCACCATTTTCCTCATTTTTCATTTCACCAACTAGCCTTCTCTTTATTCACAGCTCTTTATTATTCCTTGCTTTTTTT
Source organism: Lycium ferocissimum (assembly GCF_029784015.1). Classification (NCBI taxonomy): domain Eukaryota; kingdom Viridiplantae; phylum Streptophyta; class Magnoliopsida; order Solanales; family Solanaceae; genus Lycium; species Lycium ferocissimum. Next base: position 38,473,566 of record NC_081349.1, read on the forward strand.
TTTCTTTTTCAAAATAACAAGGAAGTTTCCAATTTTTTTTTCTACTACTTCATTTGTTTCTTTCACCTTAAAGTAGCTCCCACATCACAACTTTTTCCAACTATCACCCCCAAACTTAGGCTTTTAGCCTACATTTTCACTTTCAATGCACTTAAGGAAGTAGGGTACCAAAAGATGAATCAATGAAGAATAAAAGGTTAAAGCTTGTAACATGGTTGCCAAAGAAAAGGTTAAAGGCTCAAAAGGGATTAATCAGGGAAAATATGTTAGGGTAGAAAATTTAAGGCAAAAACGATCCAAAGAAGGCCTAACATCATTTTTCAAACCAAGTGTAACCTAGAATTTCGCCTTGAAACACATTCCGGGCAAGTTCTCGACCATAGAAGTCACAAAAACCTCACCACACATCACACATGATAATCCAAGTAGAATATGTATCCAAAACCCAATTGAAACAAATGAACACAAAGAAAGCCATTATAGCCTAAAGAGACTAATTAGTGAAAGTAAAGAGCCAAAAATTGAGTCTAAAATTCACAACAAAAATCATTACTTCAATCCTTTTTTCTTTTTAAAAATCAAGAATTCATATGCTAAGGTTTAACTAAATTGGTACCAAACAAGCCAAAATTGGTCAAGGAGCAAAAATCACATCCCAACACCATTGCTACAGCTAAACTACAAAAACTAAAGAAGCTAGTAATAAGAACAAATAAATAAAATCACACTAATATAAATGTCATTAAAAAATACCAAAATAAAATCAATCTACCAAATTTGTCAAAGTATGTCATTTGACACTCATATGAATATCATTCAACATTTAAGCTCCTCCCTCGACTAAAATGTTTCAATGTTCTCAATGCAACTATATAATTAAAGCAAAAGCTAAGAGGGACTCCCTGCGAATTCGCCAATGAGATATTTCCATGTCCTGCTCTTCCTTGAACAACACAATGTTTTCATTCCTGATCTGCTGGCTCCTTAGCAGTTTTCTTGGGTTGAGCATTCATCACCAGCCCTTGAGAGTCACGACACAAATTATAGTAGCAAATTTCTTGACAAGCAGGACCAATTCAGATTTAAGCAATGACATGGTTACTCACAAGCCTAGCTACAATTTGACACCAAAAAAAAATGCACATCACAGTCATCATGAGTTTTGATTCGAGTGTTCTGACGAAACAGTCCACACCCTACTTGACTATCCAAAACTTACTCACAATCGGCTCCTAATAGCGCTCGGTTACTCAGACTTCACCAGCGGACTAATTTCTCTCTCAGACAATTCATCGAACAAGTTATGTGCATAACTTTAGCCACACTCTTTATGGAAATGGTATAATTGAATTGCCCTCCCAAAAGTGGGAATTATAGTTCAATCAAGCAAGTCACATATTAATCAGCCAACAATACCACAATTTCAACATTTGAGCTCTAAACTCAACACCAAACCAACCATATGAAAAGAAAAGAAAGAAAAATAAAATCTGCCAAGAGAAAGTGAGGGTGGGGGGGGGGGGGGGGAAGAGGAGAAGAGAATAATACCTGATCACTTAAGACTTATGGCTAGAGAAGAAAGATCAGGTTTTTTTTTTTTTTTACATTATTTTTTTTTGGATCGCTGGCAATTGAGCAGCAGCTGTTCTGCGTTTTTGTGTCCTTTTGTTGTGAGCTGCTGGTGTGTGCGCATGAGTGTTGTTTTATATTTGCGTGCATGTGTGATAATGTGCTAGGGTATGTGAGTGACTTTTTGATGGGAAATAAAATGGGAGAAGAATGGTCAAGGGCATAAAACACTTACTGGACACAAAGTGAAGGACATATGAACCAACATAAGTGGGGGCTGCATCCTTAACTGCTAAACCAGACTGGAATAATTTTGTGCATTCTTTGTCTGTGAAGCCACTCCAACACCTTAAATTCTATCTAAGTCACTTTTCTCTCCATTTGGAGGATATAAATTTTCGTCCCAACCTTAAATCAAGATTACGATGATGCTCATGAGGTGGTGGCACGAACACAAAGTGGCCAACTCTTAGGGATCGCATTTTGCACTTTTTGGCTCGTAAGTGAGGCATGCCATTTTGTCTTCTTGGCATAGCAAACTTAAAAATTAAAACGCTTTGATCTTCATCTCCAAAATTCTCTATAGGCTCGGTTAGTTCAACTTTCATATCATCCACCAAGCACAACATTGAAAAATGGTTAGAATGAGGTTCAACGCGCTCAAATTCCAAACTTGCATGAATTTTGACATCCTCACCCAAAAATAAACTAGAGTCTTCAAAAACTATTTTATGAACTTTTTTATGCAATTCTAGTATCATTTCTTCAACTTCGGCATCATTCACTATTTTTGGGTTGGTCAGTTGGCAGTTCACCATTAGCTCATGAAAATCAATCCTGACCTCTTCTTCATTGGAAACCAACTCCAAACTACAATCCATAACTCTTTGATCTTGAGCATCACATGCCTCAATTTTTGCATTCAATTCGGCCTCCAATTTCTGGATAGCAATTTCAAGTAGCTCCACTTCTTGACTTTACTCAACATGCATTTTTAGAAATTCTTTCATCATCTGTGAGAAGCCTTCATGGTGATCCCCATAGATTTCAAGTTATTGAGCTTGATTCATTAGCCAATCTTGGCTCAAAATTTCCACTTTGTCAAGTTTTTCTTCATCGTGAGAATCGTCCAAAGCTTGTAAAAATCCTAACATGGTGAAATCCATGTTTTTGATAGTTTTATCATCTCCATATTGAACTACTTCCCACCATTTGGTCACAATTTTCCCATATTTTTCATTTCTCCCCATAATGCCACTCAACATTTTCTCAATTTCCTCTTTTCGAGTATTGGAAATTTCTTCTTTATGACTTGGCTCATTTTCTTCAAGTTGAACCACTTCTTCAATTTCACAACTCTTGTTGCGGTCACTAGAATTTTCGGGCTCATCTTGTAAATTTGAATTCTCTTCTTCAACTACTTCCTTTTGAGGAGTAGGCACATCCATGGAAATTGAAAATTTTTCATCCTCAAGTGATTTGTTCATTTTCAAAATGGATTGCCCGATGAGTTCTCGCTCCTCTTCCCTTTTCCAGTCAAAGTATGCTTGGAGCAATTCTATGACACTTTCATATTTGGTACATTACCCTTTGTTTGTCATACCATTGTTCCTATCAAACTCAAAAGCACAACTAGTATTTTCGTTAGAACAACTTGGGGGAGAGGAAGGAAAATAATTAGGACAATCACTCCAATGTTCATTTTGACCACCACATATATTACAAATATTCCCATCATAGGATTGAGACGGTGCACACATCTCTCTCCCAGGAGCATTTTCACAGTCTTGCCAAAAGTGGGGTCTTCCACAATATGTACATGGGTCATCAAAGTATGGATTGCAACTATCAAACTCATTTTCATTCCAAGATGCCATCGTGACACAAGTAAAAAAAAATTATCACAAAAATAACAACTAACACAAAGAAACACGAAAAATCACAAACAGATATTCATAAATTTGGATCAAAGCAAGTAAGCTTAAATTCCAAACTAACCCAAATACGCCAAATTGGTCCCCGGCAACGGCATCATTTTTTGATAACGTCCAAATCCACCCTATTAATTAGAATGAGCACGGTCGTATGCAAATATAATTTACCCAACTATGAGTCGGGGTCGATCCCACAAAGAACAATGTCATACCCCATTTTTAACCGGGCTAAAGTAGGGTACGACATATTGGTGATTCCTATTTTTTGTTTATGTTAAGGAGTCGCCACCTAATTATTTAGGGTGAATTAGGACACCTAAAGTTTATTAAAGTCATGTTTAAAGTTAATTGTGTTTAAGGTGCCCGAAACTTAAGATTCTAGGTAAGGGTTCAATTAGTCTAAAGGGAAGGTATTAGGCATCCTTTAAGACCCATTAACAATACATGGTTAACCGACGGAAAATTTAATTAAGCTAAGTGTAAATGTAACATTATAGAAAGAAAAATAATTTTTTGTGAGTATTGATAAAGTTGTTTAAAGTAAAATTGATAGAAAATAGTAATTGCATAAAAGAGTTTAGTTAAAATAAACTAAA
>NC_081349.1:38477764-38508471 GCF_029784015.1 Lycium ferocissimum
TATTTTATGATTTACAAATAATGGTGAGTTTATATTACTTAGCCTCGGATAATGACTCTAAATTAGCTTCTTCTGAAGACTAACTAGACTACCTAATTGAATATCCCTAAAGCAATTAGGATCATTAAGAACACCCGAATATGGCTACAAGTGGTGTTGCCTATCCCTAGGTCGATTTCCATTAGATGGAGGTTAATGCCCCAAATTCTTGTTAATTATTCTTTCCCAATCCTGAGTTTGCCTCTTCCGAGTTTAAACCGAAATAAATGGGCGAGTCCTAGGGTTAGCAATTCCCTTAAGAAACTTTAAAGAACAAGAATAATTACAACAACATTAACTCACTTCATTAGGAATAAAAATCATTCAATACATAAGCAAAACAAGAGTTTCAATCCAAACTTTAACAATGTATACTTTCATAAACAAGTTTCAAGTATAGAAATGAAATACTACACACTTAGATATTCAATACATAACAAGGAATTAAAGAAATGAGTAAAGGGTTAAAAAATTTCTCATCAAAACTTCAAATCTTCAATCCCTAAGTGTGGGTGTTAGAACCCTAGCTCTCCAAGACTTGTGTTGAAATGGCAAAGATGATAAATAATTTCACCAAGTCTTGCTTTTATAGTTGCCTAATTTTTCCAAATCCAAAAAATGACAAAATATGCCCCAGATTTCAATTTTTGCAGTTCTGCCCTTTTCTGCAAATCTGTCCCCTTTTTGCAAAATTGTCCAGTTTTGACAGTTTTGCAAATCTGTCCAATTTGGCCTCTTTTTGACTTTATTTTCACATGGTTTCTTCCGACCACTTCTAAATCACATAAAACCTGTAAAATAGATGTAAATGATACTAAATGCACTATTTTCTCAATCAAACATAGTAAAAATATAAGATTAAAGAAGAGATACGTTGGTAAAATACCAACTTATCAGTGAGAAATCCACAAATAGAGGAGCAGGTGTTGGAGGAAACAGAGATGTAGAAGGGGAAGAGTAAGGGAAGATATGTTCATGGAAAATCACATCTCTAGAGTAGAGGATAGAGTGGTTGTTGAGATTTGAGAGTTTGTAACCTTTCTTACCATAAAAATAGCCTAAGAAGAGAGATTTGATTGCCCTAGATTGAAATTTATCTCTACCAGCCTTAGGACAGGTGGCAAAACAGAGACAACCAAATGACCTAAGATGATCATAAGTAGTGGAAAATGATGAAGTTTTTCAAAGGGAGCGGTCTGATTTAGCACAGAGGAAGGCATTTTATTTATTAAGTATGTGGCAGTAAGGACATAATCACCTCAGTATTTGAGAGGAAGGTTTAATTGAAAAAGTAAAGCTCTAGCCACTTCAAGAAGATATTTGTGTTTCCTTTCCATAACCCCATTTTATTGTGGGGTGTGTGGAATGGTAGTTTGATGAAGAATCCCTTGGCTGAAAAAAAAAAAAAAAAAAACAACTTCAATGCTACTACAAAGCTCATAAGCATTGTCTGACTTAAAGATTCGTACTTTAGATTTGAAATGGACAGTAACCATGGAGGTAAAAGTTTTGAAAACAACAAGTGCATTGCTTTTGCAAGAAAGGAGGCGAGTCCATGTTATTCTTGTGTAATCATCTACCAATGTCAAAAAGTACCTAAACCTATTATAAGTCCTAGTGTTATATGGTCCCCAAGTGTCTACATGGACAAGTTGAAAAGAAGCTGTGGAGTGAATTGTGCTATCATGAAAGGATAATCTTTGTTGTCTAGCCATGGGGCAAACTGGATAGACAAAAGGTTGTTTGGAAGAAACTTTATTTGATAGGAAAGGGATAGATGTCATTTTGTGAAAAGGCATATGGCCAAGTCGTTGATGCCAAAATATGTCCATTTTATTCACAACAAAAGGTTAATTACAAGTAGAACTCTGATCACAAGTAGCAGGGAAATTCTTAGGACTATTTACAAAGTTGAATTGCTTATTGGAATTATCAGTAAAGCAAGCAGAAATAGAAGATTCAGAAGGAATAATAGAATTGAGACTATTACAAACATTTGAGAGAAAACTAAAATCAGGGCAAACAGTAGGAAGTTGTGATGAACTGATGGAGGATGGAAAAAGATCAGCATCAGGATGCAAATAATAGAGCCTTCTACCAATTACCAGTGACCTCTTCTGAGAATGGCCCTGTAAGAAGCAATGATGTTTAGTAAGCAGTGCTACACAGTTCAACTGAGAAATGAGTTGATGTAAAGAAATTAAGTTGAAGTGGAAAAAAGGAACTAAGAGAACATTTAATAAAATTATGTCATTTCTGCGATGTAAGGATCCAGTTGATATAACCTTAACCTTGTATCCATTTGGAAGAATGACAAGAAAAGGTTTAGGTAATGGTGAGATATTGTGGAGTAAATGTTTGTGAGGGGTCATATGGTTAGTTACCCCAGAGTCTAGGATCCAAGGATTAAGTCCTCGTTGCGAAGTTGTACATATATGAGATACTACAGAATTTACAGCATATGCAGTAAACAAACTTGCAAAGTGAGCAAAACCTGATTCCTCTAAAGAAATATGACAAGAAGCATAACCAGTAGATGACAAGTGAGCCTGATGAAACATGGCCTGAAGTTGTTAAAGTTGCTCAGGAGAAAAATCATGAGTTACAGCTGGAATACTTTTTGGAACAGATGAGGGAGTAAGATCAAGTGGAGGGACCTCAGTTTGGACACAAGATGCTGACTTTCTGGGTTTTGTGAACTTGAAATCAGGGGGGTACCCATGCAGCTTATAGCATTTCTTAATGGTATGATTGGTCTTTTTGCAGTACTTACAATAAAGACCACCAGGTTGACCAGTAGTTGCACCAGGCCCCAAACCTCTTTTTGTGTCAAAACCATTAGGTTTATTAGAAACTACACCCCTTTTTAGTTCAAAATTCACCTTCTGAGTGAACTTGTTGGGATTGTTGTAAGGTCCAGAACTTAGGAAGCCAGTAGCATCACTTGAGAAACTTGAGTTAGAAAGAAGAATTTCTCTTTGACTCTCATCTTGCTGTAGAAGGAAGTATGATTTACTTATGGAAGGAAGTGGATTTATCATCAAGATGTTACTCTTGACTGTGGAGTAAGAATCATTCAGACCACTTAGGAATTGAAAAAGTGCTGGTCCTCAATGAATTTGGGCGAAGATCCACATGTGCATGTTGGCCCAACATAAGCACAATTAAGTTCATACCACAAGTTTCTAAGCATGGTCAAATAAGAAGCTATATCAGAGGAGCCTTGACTTGTGGAGGCAATTTCTCTGAATCTGAATGTATTTAGAACCATTAGAGTTTTCAAATCTTTGGTTAATGTCCTCCCAGACTTCCTTAGCAATTTTCATACACATTACACTAGTAGCTATCTCCCTAGACACAGAGTTGGTTATCCAAGCTTTCACCATGCCATTACATCTTTCCCAATAAGGAAAAAATGGAGAATCAACTGTTGGTTTGCCATTTCTACCATCAATAAGCCCTAGTTTGTTCTTAGCTGATAAGGAGGTCAACATACTACTTCTCCAAGTAACAAAACCACATCCATTGAAAGGAACAACCACGAGTTACCAACCAAGACTGTCAGACGAGTGGACATAGAAAACATGGGAGGAATCAAGTGTGAAAGGATTAAAACCTTCAGTACCAGGGTTAGAAGTACCAGACGTGGTAGTTGTATGGGTCGCATTAGTAGGATTTGTATTCGAAACCATGATTATACATGCAGCAACACACAACACAAATTCTCAATTATACGATATGAAAAATAACATAACTCGAAAAAGCAGCGGAAATCAAATTCTATCAGATGAGATATGAAGATAGAGTAGATAATACCAGGCTTTTTCTTCAACCTGAAAAAGTAAAGGCCTTGTTTAACTGTGAAACCCTAGAAACCGTAAAAAAATTCCAAAATCGCTGAGAATCACCACAAATCGAAACTACGATAACCTAATTAACACTCAAAATTGAAAACCAGATGAGAAATTCCTTGACTGCAGTAATTAGGAAAAGCGAAACCAAAAGATCAAAATTGAAAATTGAACTCTAGACTTGATAATGAAATCATAAACCATAATCGTCAAAATTACTATCGGAACAAAGCTTGTAGCATGGTGATTCTTATACTCCGCTCTGATACCATGTTGGATGCTCAATCGAGATTAATCGAGCAACAATGGCAGAGAAATAAAAAGAAACCCTAACGGGTCAGAGAAGAGAGAGAAAGTAAGTCGGTGTAAAATAATCAAATGAACTTGTTGACTTTTCCATTCCCAAAATATACGTATGTACAAAGTGAACCCAAAATGAATTAAAAGTAACACAGTAAAGAAATACAATTGGGTCGGGTCCTTAAGACTAAGCGGGCTGCAGTGTGCTTAACTGATTGGGCCTTCTGTGTTGGTCTTCACACTATTGGTCTTGAAGATAAAAACGAACACGAACACCTAACAATATATTTGGGGGCTTGGCATATAAGTTGTTATACTTTTATAATTTATGAATCAGTTGAAGTACAATGAGATTTAAGGCAAAGAGGAGGGTGGGCTTTTAATTTTTCTAAATCTATTATATGTTTTATAATTAAGTTGTTATATTTTGTAAATAAGAAAAAGTATCTGTATGTTTTGTAATATAGAGTCTTAACTGGTATTAGTAGGTTATTTTCCTTTCTATTATTAGACAATAATTATCATTTTAAATTACATAAGCGGAATTCCATAATAATTTTCTAAAGTTTCACATACAACATTTGAAATTCTATTATATTGATTTATTTTTCAATTATAGAATTTAAAAAGAAGTTATTTGAGAATTTTAACTGATTGTGTAAGCCTCGTAAATTTAAACTAAAAAAAAGGGGAAGAGGAGGGTGGGCTTTTAATTATTTGAGAATTTTAACTGATTGTGATTCTTATATTCCGCTCTGTCTCGATGGACTGAAAGGGATCGCCGATGATGGCGAAGTGTAATCCTTGTCCTTTAATGTTTCTGTACGTATTGTCTGTGAATCAATAAGGGTAAACCAAAGAAAGAAAATGGAGATAGAATTGTTCGTTGATGGTGTCGCAAAACTGAAAAATTGGTAGAGGGGATGGTGGTATGGTGCTTCACATGGTTGATGGAGTCACTACTCTATTTTAATCTATCGATATGAGAGTTTGTGCTCTCTAATTCATTATATGTCCAAGATTCCTCTGGTGCTTACTCTTTTTGCCAAAATCCCCAAATACTCTTTGTTATCTCTAACTCTTTGTGCTTATGAGTGAAAAATCGAAAAGGAATGTTTTTGATTTGTATTGTGCCGATATGTTTATGGAGTTGGAGCAGGTGAAGAGTGATGAATAATGGTAGAATCATGACTTATGTCAAGCATAAAATCATATAAATAAAGGTAGAATCGTCACTTATGATATAGAAAATTGTATTTTAAGTTTTGTACGTTATTGTAGTTGTATTAAATTTGTATGAATAGTGTATAAAAGTTGTATATACAGTGTTGTTGTAGTTGTACTAAATTTTCAAAGCCTAACATCAACTTTATACAAATTACATTTCATTTTTATACAATTTTCATACACGAAAAATGTGATAATTCTAAGCCTTGAGCAAGATATACATATTCCATACACAAAATATTGAGCGAAATTTTGAAGCCTTGAGCGAAAATTTCCGTGTAGGTTTTGTAAGAAATCTATTATTATGTTTTGTAAACTGAAAAGTATCGTCATATTTTGTAATATAACCTATTGTGATGTATATATGTCATTCTCCCTAAAAGAAATTGATCGATGGGCACTGCTTCCTTCTTTCTTTTTTTTTCGCGCGGATTGGCCTTCATTGAGGGTAGTCTTTAATTTTTGCCCTTCAAATTGATAGTCTTTAAGTTTTGCCCTTCGCCTAATACCTTGAGGTTGTGTAACATCCCGTAAATCCATATAGAGTGTGAAAGCATTGTATGAGTCCTTTGGAATCTTATATGTTGGGTTACGTGTATGGCTTTAGGCTAAAAACCCAAGAGGAGAGGGTCAAAAATGAAAATTCTCTATAGTTTCACGAAAAGGAGGTTTGACGGTGGTCCTTTGTACGGTCATTCGATTCGACGCTTCGTCTTTTGCACCGTCGATTGTGAGGAAGAGAAAGTTGCTCACTAAAAATTTTATGATTTTGACGGAGCAGATCGATGCTCCGTCGATCTGTTCGATGCTCCGTCATTTGTACTGTCGAATTGACCTAGCACAAAGACCATTTGACGGAGCAGATCGACGCTCCATCGTTCTGATCGACGCTTTGTCCTTTGAACCGTCCTATGTGCCTGCCAGGCTGAAATTATATAAGTTGCAAAATTTTAGTTTTTCTTCCATTCTTTTCACCCTCAAAAACCCTAAGGACGAAAATATCTCTCTAGGGCTCCAACACTAAGGTAAGAACATCTTAATCATTGATTATTAATCCTAACAATAAACCCATGATTCTTAACATGATTCTTGTGACTAAAATCTAGGGTTTGTAACATAATTCTTTCTCAAGTGATTCAAGCTAGGGTTTGGGTGTTCTTCACTAAGAAAGTGAATTGTTAAACTTTGTTCAACACACTAAGGTAAGTCTCTTTTTAAAAAAAAAAAAAATTTGAATGAAAATCACTTTTCGAAACTATTATTCAAAGTATAAATTTTTATTCAAGATTCTTTAATGAATGGGAGGACAAATAATCTTTTCATGTTTCTTGAACTCTAATTCATGTCTAAATCGTGATTAATGTGTGAGGAAAAAATCCACATTAAACCTAGATTGTAACAAACCCCATATATGTATAAGATATTATGAATGTTTTCCTCTATGAGAGATGCTTAGTAATGATAGTTAAGAGTTGGTAATGATATTCTCATTGATGAATTGGGACATGGTAATCTTTATAAAGAAGTTGTACGTTTTCAAAACATTATTTGGAATGGCTTATTCTTTCGATATGGCATAATGAACTTTAATGTTAATGATGGTGTGACTACTCCGAGACAAGTTGTGAATCAGCTTCTACGCCATCGACTTTGTTGTTATATTTGCCTTGCTATTCGGGAGGAAGAGTAGCCACTATGGATCCTAGTGTATTCATTGCCTTGCTATTCGGGAGGAAGAGTAGCCACTTCCGGGTTCGCTACCTGGGGTGTATTAATGGTCTTGCTATTCGGGAGAAAGGGTAACCACCGTGAATTCATATTTTGGTGTATTGCGCAGTGTTTAGGGAACCTCTACGGTCATCCCTTCGATGTGATTGATTCTTGAGCCTGTATTGGCATGTGTGATATTCTTATTCTTTTATGGAATTATTGAAGACGACCTTAATTGATTAAAAGGGCATATTTGAAGTTGTGTCTTGACAAGAGGCCTTATAAATGGGTTTTGATAATTATTTATTGAGATACATAAACTGGATAACTGTTCTTACATCGCCCTCACCTGACTGGCAAGACTAGTTTCTTTATATATTACGTACTCTATTTTCATATTACTTGTTGTCCCCGAGGCACTCACTGAGTACGAAGTATTCAGGCATATCATTGTTTTTTTTTTATGGTATGTCAGGTAACAGAGAAGAGCAGGTTCTTGATACTTCAAGCACTTAGGAAGGACTTGCTGTTGCTGCTGATTTGGTGAGCCCACACGTTCATTCGTGGGACACCCTATTATGTTGTTCATTTGTTATTAGTTTTTGAGCTGCCTCCCGATGAGTCAAACTATTACCTCTTTATTCTAGAATCTCCATAGTATACATTCTTGGGGGTAGTTGCCGAGTTTTGTTTAACTCTTCAGCGTTTGTCACGTTTTGAGTAACTCTTATGATATTAAAGACTTCCGTTGACTTAGTTCATATATGTATGATTTGTTACATTTAATTTATAAACTGTTGGAGGCGAATGTTGAACCTGACGGGTTCAAGTATTATTATTGTGTTGTTTAGGTTCTTTCGATGTTATTCATGACGTCGGATGCCGGTCACGTCTAGGGTGGGTTTTGGGGCGTGACAAGCTTGGTATCAGAGCCTAGGTTTAAATACGTCCTAGGATTATTTCTGTGTCTGTGGAGCTGTGTTTAGTGGAGTTTTTCTTGTGCAGCCTGATCACCTGCATGACCGAGAAACTCCCAGGACATTTATAGGTGTTTCCTATTCTTCTTGATTCTAGATTGTGCTGTAAAGCTTAAAGTCCTTTTTAGGATCGTTTTAATTCGCTCGTTAATTCGTGCCTTGCAGAAATGGCTCTGACGCGATCCAAAAATGGTAAACGAGGACGTCCTGTGAAAGTTAACTGAAATCTTAGGGGCGCGAATGCTGGTAATGGAAATGATGCTGGAAATCAAGCACCACCCCCAGCACCGCCTACTCATGTTGCGGGTGTGCCTGAGACTGGTACTATGCAAACGACTATTCAAATGTTGACTACTTTGGTTGCGGCTCAGCAGCAGCGTAGAGGTGTGGCACCTCACGGTGGAGACAGACTTAAGCAATTTCTAGACTTAAAGTCACCAGAGTTCTTTGGGTCACGAGATGTAGATGACCCCCAACACTTTTTAGATGAGACCTTCAAGGCATTGAGGGCAATAGATGCCCAGGATTCAGAAGCCGTAAGGCTTGCTTTGTATCATTTGAAGGATGTTGCTCACACATGGTTTAAGATGTGAGAATCTGAGATAGGTGACGCTGTTTTAGCTCCTGCGTGGGCTGAATTTAAAGAGGGGTTCATGGAAAGGTTCTTGTCTAATGAGGAAAGAATTGTTATAGCTACGAAGTTTGAAAAGCTAGAGCAGGGTAACAAGTCAGTTCGTGAATATAGTTTGGAGTTCACTCATTTGTCAAAGTATGCTTTATACATGATTCCGACTGAAAAGCATAAGTTGACTCGTTTTGTAAAAGGCTTGGTACCACGTATCAAGTCTGCATGTGCTGCTATTGCTATGTCTCCTACTTACACTTTCTCGTCTCTGGTTGGGTTTGTTGAACAAGAAGAGAGTTGGAAAAATGAGGAAAGGGTAGATCGAGATCAGCACAAGAAGGCCTAATCAGCGGGTGATTTCAGTGGTAATAGTTACAAGGGAGGGCAGAGTAAGGGGTATTCTGCACCTGCTCAGTCTGGAGCTTATTCCCATGCTAGTGTGCCTTCTGATAGGCAAGGTCAGAAAAATAATAATAATAGTAAGTTTTCGCAAGGAAATAGTCGTCCGCTAGTGTGGGAGGATCGTATCTGTCATCACTGTAGTATTAAGGGGCATCTTAAGAGGGACTGCGAAAAGTGGCTACGTGAGATGACAGCTATGAATAACCAAAAGAATGATTCGCCTGCTTCTGCATCTGCTAAAAATCCCCCTGCTGGTAATGCTATCAATAATTATCAGAATGCTCGTAACAACGGCAAAGGAAAGGAAGTTTCTAATACTTCTGGTGGAGGGACAGCTCGACTTTATGGGCTAACTTGTAGGAAAGCAGCTGAGGCTTCTGATGCTGTGGTTAGAGGTATTCTTACCATCTGTTCTCATGATGCTTACTCATTGATTGATCCGAGTTCAAATTTATCCTATGTGACTCCTTATTTTACTCTTGATATGGGTATGAAATCCGAACCTTTGTTGGAACCCTTTGCTGTTGATACGTCTTGGGGTGTTCCTGTTATTGCTTCTAGAGTGTATAGAAATTGTGTTGTTGTGATTAAAGGCCGTGAGACCGTAGCTGATTTGTATGAACATGAGATGGTGGATTTTGATATAATTATGGGGATGGACTAGTTGTCTGCGTGTTATGCTAATGTGAATTGTCGCCATAAGTTAATTCGTTTCGCCTTTCCCGATGAGCCTGTTATTGTGTGGGAGGCTGAAACTGCTAAGCCAAAGGGTAGATTTATTTCTTATCTTAAGGCTCATAAGATGATTACTAAGGGATGTATTTACCATTTGGTTGTTGTCGATGATACAAAAGCCGTAGTATCCGAATTTGCATCTGTTCCCATGGTCAGTGAGTATCCCAAAGTTTTTCCTGAAGATCTCCCTGGTATTCCTCCTGATAGAGTTATTGATATTGGAATTGATGTTATTCCCAACACCCAACCTATTTCTATTCCACCTTATCGTATGGCTTCAGCGGAGCTAAGGGAATTAAAGGATTAATTGAAGGACTTGTTGGATAAGGGTTTCATCCGACCAAGTTCCTCACCTTAGGGTGCTCCAGTCTTGTTTGTTAGGAAGAAAGATGGGTCCCTTAGAATGTGTGTTGACTACCGTCAGCTTAATAAAGTGACCATTAAGAATAAATATCCCTTGCCTAAAATAGATGGTTTGCTTGACCAACTTCAGGGTGCTAAGTTCTTTTCGAAGATTGACCTGAGGTCTGGATATCATCAGTTGAAGATAAAAAAGGAGGATACACCGAAAATTGCTTTTCGTAATCGTTATGGACACTTTGAGTTTCTAGTCATGTCATTTGGCTTTACTAATGCGCCTGCTGCATTCATGGATTTGATGAACCATTTTTTTAAGCCGTATCTAGACCGATTCATCATTGTGTTTATTGACGACATTTTGGTGTACTCTAAGAATCGTGAGGATTATGCTAATCATTTGAGGATAACTTTGACAACACTTGAGGAGAACAAGCTTTATGCGAAATTCTCTAAGTGTGAGTTTTGGCTTGAGTCTGTGTCTTTCTTGGGTCATGTGGTGACTGGTGACGGCATTAAAGTAGACCCTCAGAAAATTTCAGCGGTTAAGGATTGGCCTAGACTAATTACTGCGACGGAAATTCATAGCTTCTTGGGTCTGGCAAATTATTACAGAAAGTTTGTGGAAGGTTTTTCATCCATAGCCTCACCATTAACTAAATTGACACTGAAGACTGCTAAGTTTCAGTGATTCGAAGCTTGTGAAAAGAGTTTCCAAGAGCTTAAGACAAGGTTGACTTCGGCTCCTATTTTGACTTTACCTTATGAGTCTGGTGGATATGTGGTGTATTGTGATGTTTCTAGAATTGGTTTGGGTTGTGTATTGATGCAGAACGGTAAGGTGATTGCTTATGCTTCGCGTCAGTTGAAGAAGCATGAGAAGAATTATCCGACTCATGACTTAGAGTTGGCTGCTGTGGTATTTGCTTTGAAAATATGGCATCATTATATGTATGGTGAGCATTGTGATGTTTTTACTGATCATAAGAGTCTGCAATATATCTTCAAGCAGCGAAAGTTGAATCTCAGGCAGAGGAGATGGTTGGAGTTGTTGAAAGATTACGACTTGAATATCTTGTATCATTCTGGTAAGGCTAATGTGGTTGCTGATGCTTTGAGTAGAAAATCTATGGGCATGTTGGCTTATTTGCTTGCACATAACATGCTTATAGGGAAGGAAATTCGAAGACTTACTAGTCTTGGGATCAGACTTGATGAAACCAAGGATGGAGAGTTAGTGAGAATCACGCTGTCACGGTCTGACATGGTGGAAAGGATAAAATCCAAGTAATATGATGATGAACTTTTGGCAAAGCTGAGAGATGGAGTGGAAAGGGTGAGTACACTTCATTCTTGTTGGTACTGATGATAGTGTTCTACGGTTGCAAGGGCGATTGTGTGTTCCTGATGTTGATGGTCTTCGAAAAGAATTAATGATGGAAGCTCATAGTTCCAAGTATTCGGTTCATCCGGGATCCACCAAAATGTATAAGGATTTGAAACGACACTATTGGTAGAAGAGCATGAAGGTTGATATTTCTAACTTTGTAGCTAAGTGTTTAAACTGTCAACAGGTGAAGGTTGAACATCAAAGGCCTGGAGGCTTGGCTCAAAATATCGAGACTCCGCAGTGGAAGTGGGAGGAGATCAATATGGATTTCGTTGTGGGATTACCCTGCACAAAGGCCAAGTTTGACTCGATTTGCGTTATCGTGGATAGACTTACAAAGTCTGCCCATTTTTTTCCTGTGAAGACGTCATATACTGCAGCGGAGTACGCCATTTGTACCGTCGAATTAACAATTCACAATCGTCTTTTGCACTGTCAATTGTGAGGAAGAGAAAGTTGCTCACTGAAAATTTCATGATTTTGATTGAGCAGATTGACGTTCCGTCGATCTGTTCGATGCTCCGTCATTTGTACCGTCGAATTGACCTAGCACAAAGACCATTCGACGGAGCAGATTGACGCTCCGTCGTTCTGATCAACGCTTCGTCCTTTGAACCGTCCTTTGTGCCTGCCAGGCTGAAATTATATAAGTTGCAAAATTTTAATTTTTCTTCCATTTTTTTCACTCTCAAAAACCCTAAGGACGAAAATATCTCTCTAATGCTCCAACACTAAGGTAAGAACATCTTAATCATTGATTATTAATCCTAAAAATAAACCCATGATTCTTGTGACTAAAACCTAAGGTTTGCAACATAATTCTTCCTCAAGTGATTCAAGCTACGGTTTGGGTGTTCTTCACTAAGAAAGTGAATTGTTAAACTTTGTTCAACACACTAAGGTATGTCTCTTTTTAAAAAAAAAACTTATTTTGGATGAAAATCACTTTTTGAAACTATTATTCGAAGTATAAATTTTTATTCAAGATTCTTTAATGAATGGGAGGAAAAGTAATCTTTTCATGTTTCTTGAACTCTAATTCATGTCTAAATCGTGGTTAATGTGTGTGAGGGGACAAGCCCACATTAAACCTAGATTGTAACAAACCCTATATATGTATAAGATATTATGAATGTTTTCCTCTATGAGAGATGCTTAGTAATGCTAGTTAAGAGTTGGTAATGACATTCCCATTGATGAATTGGGACATGGTAATCTTTGTAAAAAAGTTGTACGTTTTCAAAACATTATTTGGAATGGCTTATTCTTTCGATATGGCATAATGAACTTTAATGTTAATAATGGTGTGACTACTCCGAGATAAGTTGTGAATCAGCTTCTACGCCATCGACTTTGTTGTTATGTTTGCCTTGCTATTCGGGAGGAAGAGTAGCCACTATGGATCCTAGTGTATTCATTGCCTTGCTATTCGGGAGGAAGAGTAGCCACTTCCGGGTTCGCTACCTGGGGTGTATTAATGGTCTTGCTATTCGGGAGGAAGGGTAGCCACCGTGAATTCATATTTTGGTGTATTGCGCAGTGTTTAGGGAACCTCTACGGTCATCCCTTCGATGTGATTGATTCTTGGGCCTGTATTGGCATGTGTGATATTCTTATTCTTTTATGGAATTATTGAAGACGACCTTAATTGATTAAAAGGGCATATTTGAAGTTGTATCTTGATAAGAGGCCTTATAAATGGGTTTTGATAATTATTTATTGAGATACATAAACTGGATGACTGTTCTTATATCTCCCTCACCTGACTGGCAAGACTAGTTTCTTTATATATTACGTACTCTATTTTCATATTACTTGTTGTCCCCGAGGCACTCACTGAGTACGAAGTACTCAGGCATATCATTGTTATTTTTTTATGGTATGTCAGGTAACAGAGAAGAGCAGGTTCTTGATACTTCAAGCACTTAGGAAGGACTTGCTGTTGCTGCTGATTTGGTGAGCCCACACGTTCATTCGTGGAACACCCTATTATGTTGTTCATTTGTTATTAGTTTTTGAGCTGCGTCCTAATGAGTCAAACTATTACCTCTTTATTCTAGAAGCTCCATAGTATACATTCTTGTGGGTAGTTGTTGAGTTTTGTTTAACTCTTCGGCGTTTGTCACGTTTTGAGTAACTCTTATGATATTAAAGACTTCCGCTGACTTAGTTCATATATGTATGATTTGTTACATTTAATTTATAAACTGTTGGAGGCGAATGTTGAACCTGACGGGTTCAAGTATTATTATTGTGTTGTTTAGGTTTTTTCGACATTGTTCATGACGTCGGATGCCGGTCACGTCTAGGGTGGGTTTTGGGGCGTGACAGGTTGTGAGTTCGAATCCCAGCTCAGTAAATAAAAATAAAAAAATCGCAAGGCAAAATTTTGCCACCGTAAGACAGAATTTGCATGGGCGAGGGTGCCTGCACTTTGTACCCGTACAAATTACCTTTCGGTAAAATTCTTCGTGAAGGAAAAAGTTAAAGACCACCATTTTGAGGGACAAAAACTAAAGACCACCCCCAGCGAAGGGTAGTCCTGCAAATTGCCCCTCTGTTTCTACTACACAACCCACAAGTTGATCCAATCCACGAGCACGCAAGTTGCAAAATCAGTCCAATTCATATGAGCCCATCCTTACTTTTGGACCAGTCTATAAGTTGGAACTAATTCTTTTTTTTTTTTGCGTAGATTGGCCTTCATTTGGGGTGGTCTTTAATTTATTTTCTTTTTTTGCACGGATTGCCCTTCATTTGGGGTGGTCTTTAATTTCGTTTCTTTTTTTGCGTGGATTGCCCTTTTGGACCGATGTCATAAGTTGGAACTAATTCTTTTTTTTTGCGTAGATTGGCATTCTTTAATTTATTTTCTTTTTTTTTTTGCACGGGTGGGGTGAGTCTTTAATTTCGTTTTTTTTTGCGTGGATTGCCCTTCGTGGTGGTCTTTAAGTTTTTGCCATGAGTGGGGTTTGGTTTTTGATAGGGAACCCTTGGTCAGGGGTTCGATCCCCCGCTCCGTGAAAATTTAAATTTTTTTCGCAAGGCAGAAGTTGTAAAAAAAGGCAGAATTTCTGCCTTAAGGCAGAACTTGCATGGCGCAGAATTTGCAAATTCTGCCCCATGCAAATTTTGTCTTAAGGCAGAAATGGGCAGCATTTGCAAATTCTACCCTTTCTGTTTTAACTCTGCCTTTTTTCTGAACTTATGCCATGCGATTTTTTTTTAAAAAAAATTTCGCCTGAATGGGGTTTTGAACCCGTGACCAAGCGGTCCCTAGCGAAGGGCAAACTTTAAAGACCACCATTTTGAAGGGCAAAACTTAAAGACCACCCAGTAATAAGGGCATTCCTGCTAATTGCCCTATGAATTTTGTCCTTCAAAGTGGTGATCTTTAAGTTTTTCCTTTCGCCTAAGACCCCGGGGTTGTGGATTCGTACCCCAACTCAGTAAAAAAAATCGCAAAGATTCGCAAGGCAGAATTTTGTCAAAACTCTGCCTTACGAATCCAAATTCTACCTTGCGAATTTTTTTAAAATTTTTAACTGAGCGGGGGTTCGAACCCGAAACCAAGGAATTTTTAGCAAAGGGAAAAAGTTGAAGACCACCCCCGAAAGGACAATCCTGCAAATTGCCCCTATAAGTTGGAACTAATTCTTGGGGAAATTACATAAATACAATTTTTCCAAAAGGCGTTTAAAAAAGTTACAATTACTTTCAAAAAAATTACACAATTTTTTTCTAATTTTTAACTTCTTAATTACATTTGTACAATTCTTTATTTTCAACCCCTAACTTTGCTTTAAAAATCAAACTCTCCCCTTAACTATGAAAAATAGACATTCTTCCCCCTTTATCCTACGCAATGTCTATTTTACTCTTGGCATTTTCAATCCTCCATCTATGTAGTACCTTTTTATATTATATAAAATTTATTTATTTTAACCTAGGTATTTATACATTTTTATTTAAATTCATATTTTAAGTAGAATAATCCGTTTATGAATTTATTACAATATCAAATATTACTTTTTATGATTGATATTTTAATATTACAAGCATTAAGTGGATACACACACACACATACACACAACCGTTTATTTTTACATATATATGTGTGTGTGTGTGTGTGTGACTCTGTGTGTGTGTCTGTATATGTATAGTTAAGTTTCACTTTTCTCTTATTCTCTATTGTCAATATATAAACGAGTTTTGGTTGTCATTAATAAAATATTTTAAATTATGAATTAAAATTCATTGTGATATAAAAAGATAATCTTTTAGGAATTTGTTATAGAATATACCTCTATTTTTATTAATTATTTTATATTACCTTCATTGAAATATATTTATAAAATTATTATTGTTATTTTTACTTGAATAAATAGATATCAGAGTTTTGATTATTAGTAAAAGAAAATTCTTATTCTTCTCATTTATTTAATTATAGAACAGTATTAAGTTATATACTCAACTAGTGTTTTTCACTCGAAAATAAAATATTTATTTTTTTAAAGAAAATTTGTTACATAGATTAAAGAGATAAAAAAAATTATGATTTTAAAGAAGTAAAAGAAAAAAAAAAGAAAAATTGATAATGTAAGGGTAAAATATAAATTTCAAAAAGCCAATTAGAATAAAGGGGGGAGAATGTCTATTTATCATAGTTGAGGGGGGAGTTTGATTTTTAAAGTGAAGTTGGGGGGTGAAAATTTTATATCCCTTAAATATCTTTATGAATTATGAAATGCATCAAAATGGAAACTTGGCTTCCCTAAAATTATAATTATGTATGGATTACCACTAAAATATGATCTTCACTATTATTGACACGCCATCACATAAAACTTGGCTTCCTTTCTGCCATCACATATTTATTATACAATTTTTTTTCTCTCTTAGGAAATTTAACTCAATTAAATTTATATTTATAGAAATTTAATATAATATACAGTATATACCTAATATATGAATATGGTATTGTCCTTCTTCAATATACCTAATATATGAATACAATAATGTATGTGATATATATATATATATATATATATATATATATATATATATATATATATATATATATAGACACACACACATAAAGTCTTAGTTAAGTAAGGTTGGACCATATCAGAAGGCATGTGATCATGTGGAAACATATGAGTCACCCCTATTTTGTAGTATATGTCAATGTAATAATGTGAAAAAATTACAAGTATGGCTGAACGTGATCTATATGAAATGATCTTGAATTAAATTTTCCAAGCTACAAACTAAAATATAGATGGATTTAATAAAATATTATTTTAGAGTAGAATATGACTGGATTTAATAAGCTACTACTCATTAGTTTTGCTTCTAAATTTTGTTACTACGCCAAAAGGAGAGAACTCTTATTTTACCTTTTGGTAATGCACTTTTTATTTTACCTACCGCTAGATGAAAATGTGAAGTTTTGTGTTACTT
Source organism: Lycium ferocissimum (assembly GCF_029784015.1). Lineage (NCBI taxonomy): Eukaryota > Viridiplantae > Streptophyta > Magnoliopsida > Solanales > Solanaceae > Lycium > Lycium ferocissimum. The sequence goes on from NC_081349.1 coordinate 38,494,841, forward strand.
CAACACCACATTCAAGAAGGAAAAGAAAGAGAGAGAGAGAGAGAAAAACATTAGCAGAGAAAATTTCAAGTAATCTTTCAAAAAATTTAATCAAACATCATGGGCCATGGAACTTTTGGGATGTATTAGACATTGAAAGTTACGTTCTCCCTCACATGTGATAGTTCCATTCCTTGGCCTCTTCAAATTTGAATTAGACACAGAAAGTGCTATTTCTTCCTTCGCAGATTAACTCTGACCGAATACGACAATTGTTGCTCTTTTTGCTAACATACCACTTACAAATTGTAAGGGTTAACTCGATTTGCACCATCATGAGATATTTGATATTTGGCACAAATATCATGTTTTGTGTCATTTTACATCGTACTCTTATGACTTTTATCGCTTAATTCATAATGCAATCGTCGTATTTGAATTGATGTTGTTATATTTCATGTGTATAGGTGCGATGATGATAAACGATGAAAACTGTGCTTAAAGTGATTTGATGTCGTAGCATATGACGATTAGACGAGGTGACGAGTTGAAGACCACAAAGAGTGAACTAAAAGGAGATTGACTTGACTGAAGAACCTCGCTTTTCTTCCGCATTGCGGAAGGATCGCGGGAAGCCTCAGAACATCAGGCGATCTAGCCGCATCGCGTGAAGAAAGCGGACAAATCAGCCAGGCAATACCATCAGGCGATCTTTCCGCATCACGGAAGGAAAATGAGAACCCTCAGTACCTTGCGCGATCCTGCCGCGATGCGAAAGGAAAGCAGGGCTCTGCGAAAGTTATCCCGATTCGACTAGGATTTGGTTTACTTATTTTTTGTTTTTACTCTAGCCTATATATAGACATTGTATTAGCTGAGAACTGTGTGCTGGGACTATGCAAGGATTTGTAAGCCACCGTTCTATTTTTTCTCTCTCTAGATTTATCTTATTTTTCATCTTTTTCAACCTTAGTTTACTCATGAATTCTTTTGTCTATGAGCGAATCATGAGTAGCTAAACTCCTTGATTCTAAGGTTGTGGCGAAAGACTTGAAAGTTGGTTTGATGACAATTCTTATCTATTGATTTTTCATATTTTGGGTTGCTTATTTATTCTTGATCTTAATTGTTTGATTATCTGGCCAATAGTTAGACACTATCTGTGGTGCACGAATTGCACTTGAGAAAGAGAATTCACGTACGTAATAAGAATAAATAGAGTTTGTTCGATTTAATCGTTTCGCTACTGAGGATAGAGATATATCCTTTAGCCCTACTTAGTTGAATACGGAGAAATAAATGCGTTCTTTACCTCGATGACCATAGAGATATAGGCATTATAGTGACATCTACAGGCTTGTAAGTAGTTCGAGAGAATATCATAAAGTATAATTAACCCGTCAACTAGTAACCTAGGAAATAAAATAGGTGGAATTGTCTGAAGATCAACTGGATTGTCGAAAGCCCTAGATCTTTCTCTCATCTTATAATTCTTACAATCTTTGTCACGATATTCGCAGTCATAAAAACACCCATCACAAATTGTTTACTTTTCAGTTTTAGTCTAGCACAACAAACATCTTCATTTTCACTTTCTTGAATAGTTTCATTCGAATTTGAATTAGCTTAACAGTAGAATCTAAGTCTCTATGGGATCGATATCTAGACTTAACAGTCTATATTACTTGTACGACCACGTATACTTGCGTATGCGTTTGGGAGCAACAATATTCAGTAGCTTCAATGCAGGTGTCACTTTGAGCTTGACACTACAGGTGGCAGCGGCAGAGTGATGGCTGTTGGAAAATATTATTGATATCTCAAAAAAAAAAATTGTTATTTTCTAACGTACTTTGAAGTAGTAACGATTTCTTCCTTCCAGTATTGACCAGTACTATTATTCAATGACATTTGAATAGCTTTGGATACAATTTGTGCAAAAAGTACATGGCCGTTGATGATAGCAATGATTGGCTTTGGCAGTTTCAGATTATTGCTTTGAATTGTATCTTATTCTTTATTGTCACTTAATTCTTAGACCCTTATTTGCATTTATAGTAAACCTTTTACTAGCAATTAATCCTTCTTTAAAACCATAACAATACGTCGCAACAAACCTTAAAACCTTGAATTCCATTTTGGTGAGTTCTTCACCTACATATATATTGTCTCAAACCTTTTCCGTTGGGAGTGAAAAAGATATCACGAGAAATTGTCCTTGCTACATTTTATGCTGGGTTTTATATTTAAGATAAATCTTTGTTAGATTATGGCTTCTGGTTTTGTGTTAGAAGAACTTGTTGAAACATAGGGGATGTATTCATACCGGGTGAAATATCCTTAAGGACAGTGTCTTAATTGGCACGCCTCAACCTTTCAAGAATTTACTGCAAAGTTCATGATCAAGTATTTTCCGACAAGGTTCGTGATCGATTAAATATTTTCTGTAAGATTTCCAACAACTGCAACAGTGTCAGAAACCTTGGCTGAAAGAATGTTTTCCATGACAGTTGAACATACGTATGAAATTGTCCCGCTCACATATATAGCATTGAAATAAAAAATAAAAAAATTCCATACTTTCTCTTTGCATTAAGTAGATCCTAATCAATGTGCTCTCTTTTTTACCTTCTCTCCAGAATAAAACACTGCCTATCGAACATATCAAGCGACAATTTGCTGATAAATTATTCAGCCTTCAGCTGCAAAAGTCGCTATTCAGAATGCCATACGAAATGGGTGGCACACTGGTGGTATTATCTTGCACTTTAAAAAAAAAAAAAAAATCATATTATTATTTTTTATATAAATAAAAGATGGTTTCAACATGGTTGCTTAAGTGGTAATAATAGTAAAGTTGAGGGCATTTCCCTTTCCCTTTTCCCATTGCTCTAGAAGGCAATGAAACCTCATTTTCTTTATGAGGTTTCATTGCCTTCTAGCTTTCTCTGTTAATGGGTCTTCTCCATTGCGTGTTGCTCTGTTTAAGCCAACATCTTGTAACACCTCGTGCATTCGGGCTAAGATTTGACTAGTAAGACGGGAGTATGATGAACCCAATTTGAATAGTGTATAAATGGTGTTTGAAACTCAATCAAGACATGAGAAGAGTCCTTGAGCAAAGAAAAGTCGGAAGCTCTCAATTAAAACGAGTATACGAAAAAATCTATAAGGAATTTGGAAAAATTTCCTCCTTAAAAGTTGTAGATCTTTGAAATACCTTTCCAACGGTATATTATGGAGGTCAAACAGACATCTTTACAAAAGGTTATGCCCGTTTAACTAAAACATTATTCTGCCGATTTACGGTGGAATCTACAGGCCGTACATTTGGGCCGTAAAACTGGTCCAGAAAGCCCAAATCACTGTAATTGATCTACGGTGAGATCTAAGGTCTGTAAAACTTTTATAGGCCATAAAATGGGGCGTAAAATAGTTCCGACAGTAGTTTTAAAACTTCGTTTTAAGGCTTTTTCACTTCATTCTTCACATCCCTAAGCCCTAGAACGACCTCCTACCCTCTCCCATCATCAAGAACACAAAGGTAAGCCTACTCTAATCATTCCAAGTCAATTCTAATATATATCCTTGTAATCTAAACAAGAAATCATCATCCTAACCTAGGGTTTTCAAGAAAACCCATCTCAAGGTTCAAGAATTCAAGATTTTGGAAATCTTCTTCAAAGTTCAAGTCTTTAATTCAAGTTTTGGAGCATTACCAGATATGTAGGATTTCTATCCACATGTGAGAACATCTTTGTTCTTCCCCACGCCATGTTCTTCCATGATCATACAAGTTACACCAAAATTAGGGTTTTAGCCATGTTTATGATAGCCTAAGTACATGTACCATGATATACTATAATTGTATGATTATCTCGTTATTGTATTCTTAATAGTCCCTTTTGATTATTGAAAATCTATCCGTAATCCATGAAAACCCATACTTTGCATTCCATGGGTTCCTACATGCAAGTTATTAAATGTAATGCTTATTTTCATGAATATCCTACATGTCTACAAGTTTTCATGAAATTTTATTATATTATTATATTCATGCTATGATACAAGATACTCATGTTTAATACAAGTCATGTTTTATGAAATTCATGGGCTTCTTAGCTAACTATATCATGTTCATGTTTTGGGGAGTTGCACAGATTACCGAGAAGGCTCAGATAGCTTGAAACTATGTTTGCTACCGTAGGATAAGGATCGCTCCGCCCAGTTAGGACCATACCTTTATATTTTTCCCCATTGAGGGATTTGGATCCATTCATGTCATGTTCATGTCTTGTACCCCGATAAGGTACAAGATGGCTTAGCTGATCGGGCAGAGATCAGACGCTACATACTAACGTGGTCGTTACATATCGGTTATATTAATGCTCTCCCAACTTAAAATATTTTTACTCATGTATTTATGTATTTATGTTCATGTCAGATACTCATGTCCATGACCAGGTTTCAATTTCAGTTTCAGCTCTTATCATGTTATTTCATGTCCCATGTTATTTCATTCAGTTGCTTTACATACCAGTGCATTCAATGTCTTTGACGTCCCTTTTATTGCACGGGGGCTGCATTTCACGATGCGAATCGATTTACAAGACGACGCGTACGCATCGGACAAAGGCGTTCGTATCGCTTATTGGTGAGCCCCATCTCATTCGGGGTTTAGTCAACTCTTTATTTTATGATTAGCTATGCATCTAAGGTGTGCTGGGGACCTTGTCCCCCCTAGTATGTTTTCCATGTTCAGACATATGTTAGAAGTTTCATAGACTAGACAAGTCAGTTATGTCATGTCACACTTTCGGAGTCGTATAGCCATGTTGGCTCATTCATGTTATTTTCGCACTCATGTTTAAACAAGTATTTTGATTAAGTATTACGACTTATTGCATTTTATAAAGGCTCATCATGCATTCACGTTATATTCCGCTCATGTTATGCATCATGATGATTCAGCAAGTTATGTGGTTCGCTCGGTCACATGCAATAAAGCACCGAGTGCCGTGTTTCGCCCAAGCTATGGTTCGAGGCATGACACATCTTCTCTCTAATTTATTTTGTGTAACATTTTATCACTATGTTATGACTTTATGAGTGCTCAACAGCCATGCCAATGCTTACTGCGTGTCATGAGGTTTTGGCAATTAACGATGAAACCATTTTTCTTTCGCTAAATGAAGAGCGCTTATCGTCGAGCAAGCCTGTGGTGCCTGGTATGCTTATTTAGCTTTCTTCTTTTCCTTGGCTGATACTGCTCAATTTGAGTGCTTTCCATATTTATTATTAATAAGATATATAGAGTTGCGTGCTATGAATGCTGATTTACCAATTCTAACAACTGACTTTGACTGTTAATGGTATGGTATATGATATAGTATTGTTGTTTGCTCGAATTTCATGCTGCCCAACTTGACTACCTAATTCAAATCATTTAGAGGATTGAAACATCCGATCTTCTTAAGTACTATATGATTCTCGACTCTTGAATCTCAATAACATAGTAAAACTATTTACCAAGAAAGTGAGTACAACCAAATTATTTTATTCCGCTGAACATCTTGAAAAGTCACATTCATAACTTCAATATTCGAGCCTGTTTGGATTTATAAGCTGCTAAAAAAATAAGTTGGGGCAGTCTAACTTTTTTTTTTTTATAAATTGCTTTGTTTTATAAGTTCTTTAGATAAACCAAGTCAAATGGAGCAATTATTTTTTGAGAACTTATTTTAAGACAAATGATTTTTTAAATGGCAAGACAACACTAAAAAGTAAAAGCGGTTATAAGCGAATTTATAAAGAACATAAGCCAATCAGGGGCTCTAGAAGAAATTGATATATATGTTAGGCTTGACAATGCCTCCTTATGTATGCTTCGTACTTTTTAAAGGGGCTGATGTCATTACTTGAGAAATTGTGTTCGGAATCATGATTTATCTCTTACAAAACTATGATAATCATTGATTTACCATATTGTTATATCTTCTAAGTCAGATTTTTCGACGTGGATGTTTTAAGTCAATAAAATTGAAATCAAGGATATCTTTGTCATTTACTCATTAGCTCACATAGTCTTACTTGCGTGTGGTAGAGAGATTGTCTCTTTTCATGTTTGCTCTGTCCATTTTGTCGATTCGAAGTAGCTTGAGATTTTGTTCTTTTGCTATTTTCCCCTCTGTTTGATATCCATTTCTTTCCCCTTTTTTCTTAGCCTCTCCTTCTTTCATCGTTGAATCTGTCGATTCCTTTGATTTTTTTAACCTTCTTATTTGTCAGAGAAACCTAGAAATTGATACGTATGTTAGGTTTCTCCAAAAGTCAGAATTATCAAGTTAGATTTCTAGAACTCAGAAATCTGAAACAAGAAATTGGGTTTTTGCTCTATCCAAGGTAATCTGCTCCGATTTGGTAGTCTGCTACATTAACAGCAGATTTTTATTTTTTGATAATATTAACTGTAGATTTTAAATGTGCAAATCTTGCTGTCCAGGAAAGCTATATGTTGCATATAAGAGTTCCTGAAAGCATTAATTATTTATCTAGAAGGGACGGAGTGAGAAATTGGTTGGTTTTGTTCACTTATGTGAAGTATTCATGGGTTAGTTTTGTTTGGTATGATTCAAAGAGCAGTAAAGGTGATATGTTTTTCTCCTCTGCTTTTACCTCCATTCCTACAACCCTCTCCTTTTCACGCCAAGTCGATATAGTGAGTAATTTGACTTGAACCGTTTCACAGCAAAATTCATATACATATACATTCATATTATATATGTGCGTCTGTGTAGCTTCTTTCTCTATTTATCTTTGAGTTTTCTTAGTTCTATTTCCTTATATGTCCTTCACTAGGGTGGAAACCTCAAATTTATCCACGGAGCCCTCTGGAGGTAGAGTTGAGGCTGCTTGACGCTCTTCTCCTTTCGAGTGAATTGCTTCAATTCGGATGCCTTTGTTCAACTCTGGGGATTGTTTCATTAGAAATCTTACAACTAAAACCCCTCTATCTGAGTAGTGAAAAATTCTCCACTAGTTATCTGCTTAGCACTAAGAAACCCCTCTAACTAACTAACCACCGCTAATTTAAATTAGTTAAGTACAGGATGTAACTATATACAAGAACTACTAACTGGGTAATCAGTTGATCCACTAGCTTCAAGCCTTCAACAGGACTGTAGGTTTGCGACATTGGTGGCAAGGAGTCAATGGTTGAAGCCATTACCAACTTGAAGTTAGCTTCGGAGAATAGGGACTGCTTAATCATCAGTGGAAAAATTTCGCTCTATCTCTATTTTTGAAGGTATATACGCCAATTTAGCCCATATTTGTGTATAAACACCTTTATACACTATTATACGCTTTATACAAGATTGATACATTAAAGTGCCCCGAGATATTTCTTCAAATCCAATTCGTTTTTAAGTTGTCTTAGTTCTATTTCCTTTCTTTAAGCAGATTGTAGATTAGTATTTTGCAAACATCAAATTTCAAAGTTGCTAAACGCCCCTTCCAGCATGTAATGCTTTAGTTTTCAACTCTGGTACCTACAACTTATGGCAGGGCTACCTTGTTATCTAGAATCACTGCCTCTTGAGCAAAACATATTCATAGTAGCTCTTTTATGATATTTAGTTTGTTTAATCTTAATGTCGTTATGTTTGTTAGACAGTTGCGTAGCTTGGTGAAAATTTTGGCTGTTACTGTAGATAGAGCAACACAGCACAACCGCATTCGTGTTGATAAAATAAATAGTTGGCTTCCAATCGTGGCATAATATTATATGTGATCATTCACTCATCACGACTATTAGGGCAGTGGCTATATCTTTATTATTATTATTACTTATTTTTTTGTAATGTGTCTCAAGGTACCCATTAGAGTTATTAGAGGATCGTTTGCCACTCTTGCCATGAGGACAAACATCAATCACACGTGCAAAGGCGCCATGAGAATGGAGACATTTTAAACACCATATATGTTTCACAATGATGCAGTATTATAGCTCGATTTGCACTATATCATCTGTATGTTACAACTTGCGATGATTTCATACTTGTGCTGTTGAGAGGTTGTATCTAAATTGTAAAAAAGTTCAGAAGGGTGCAGTAGAACAGGGATACAGTTTGTAATAACAAAGTCCGCCCTTTTTTAACATTTGAACAGGCGCAAGTATCTACCACTATAGAAAACTAAACATGCCATGTAATATTTATGTCTAAGTTGAAGCTGTGTTCTTAGCTGAGGTCCTGGATAGCTTAATGATTCCTTCGGACAGTTGTTTGTAATAATGATATTGTGTTGCACGGGCCATATCCACTAGTTTTTATTAGAATGCTCGACGTCTGTGCTTCCCGGCGAAGGAAGTAAGAAACAAAAATTGGCCTCACCCGCTCCTATGAAAAACCAGTAAATGTTAGAAACACGAAATAAGCATTCCAATTATTTGAATAACATATTCTATAATCTGCTTGTTCTCTTGCAATACATTTTTTAATTGCATAGATAGCAGTAAACAACGCTTGAGCGCGGTGAAGCTCAATCATATGGCGCATGGGTGGGGCCCCCTTAGGCAAAGGGTGGTTAGGTGCACACCCTTTTCTGGAAAATTACGTGGTGTAGATAGGTTAAGGGTGTGTTCGGTATGGAGGAAAATATTTTTTAATTTTCTCATGTTCGTTTGGTCAAAAATTTTAGAAAACATTTTCCTCAAAATTAGGGAAAATGACTTCCCTAATAAAAGTAAGGAAAACAAGTTCACAAGTTCATTTCACCAACCATCCCACCACCACCCAACCCAATCCCAACCACCAAAGCACCCTACCCCCCCCCCACCCCGCACAAAAAAATTACTTTTTTTGAAAAACAAAGTTTTGACTTTTTTTCTTCAACCCGCACCCCGCACCCTACCCCTCCCCCACCCCCCTCCCCCCCACCCTGCCGCACCCCTACCCCTCACCCACTACCCCCCCCCCCCCCCCCCCAAAAAAAAAAAAAAAAATTGACGTTTTTTGGCACCCCTCCAACCCAAACCTCGCACCCTATGCCCCCCCCCCCCCAAAGCAAAAAAATGCTTTTTTTTCCACCCCCCATCCCTACCCCTACCCCCCCCCCCCCCCCCACAAAAAAAAAATTAATATTTTTGAAAAAAAAAAAAGTTTTGACATTTTTTTTTGGTTTTTTGCACCCCCACCCCACCCCGCACCCCCCCCCCCCCCAAAAAAATTTGAAAAAAACGTTTTGACATTTTTTTTGGTTTTTTGCACTCCCTCCCCCCCCCCCCCCCTCCCGGCCCCAAACAAAAATTGAAAAAAACTTGACAATTATAAAAATTGAATGTTTGCGTGGTTAAAAATTAAAACTTTTGGAAGGGTGATGGGGTTTTTTGGGGGGGCGGGGGGTGGTGAAAAGAATTTTTTTTTTTTTTTGGGGTAGGGGGTGTCTGGGGGTGTAGAAACCCGCAAAAGACAATAAAAAACTTTCAAAAAAAAAAATGTTGGGGTTGGGGAGGTGGGTGTTGGTGTGGTATGGGTTCCACGCAATGGGGGAGGGGGTGATGGGGGATGTGGTAGTGTAGAAAATTCAGAAAAAAAAATAAAAACTACAAAAAAATGTAGTGGGATGGGGTGGGTGGGTGCAGGGGGAGGGGGGTACGCGGGAGTGGTGGGGGAAGGGAGTGGGGTGGGGGTGGAGTTGGACGGGAGTGGGGTGGGGTTGGGGGAGGGTTCGGGGTGCAAAAAAAAAAAAAAAAAATCAAAAAAATTTTTGTTTAGGGGGTGGGGGGTAGGAGTGGGTGGATGGGAGTGGGGTGTGGGTTGGGGGTATGGGGTTGGGTTGGAGTTGGTGAGGGTTGGGGTGGGGGTGCAAAAAACAAAAAAAAAAAAAAATCAAAAGAAATTTTTGTTTTGGAAGGGGGGTGGGGGCGTAGGTGGGTGGGTGGGAGTGGGTGGGATTGGGGTATGGGGTATGGGGTTGGGTTGGAGTTGGTGAGGCTTAGATGAGTATTTTTCGGATAACGTTTTCTATCAACCAAACGAACATGAGAAAATAAGTAAGAAATTCACTTATTTTTCCACTAATTTTCTAGGAAAACATTTTCCTCCTACCGAACACACCCTAAATGTTAATTATTATGAGTATATCTCTAATTTTGCACACCCTTAACATAAGTGAGAAGAAATTTGCACACTCTTCGCTAAATTTCTGGCTCCGCCACTGATACGGCGTGTCACGTATAGTTGGATTTTAATAGCCATAGCAATCTAATATAATAGACAGCCTCAACAAAGTATCTCTCTTTTTGTGTAAATGAGCGTGCATAGTGTGTCTCTACGCCTATGGTGTGGCATATACAACTGGACTTTGACAGCCCGCAGCAATCGTAGACTATTTAAATTTTTGGTGTAAATACATGTGAATAGTGTGCCCTTATTTGTATAAAAAGTCAATGTGGTCACTACTCTGCATGTTGAAAATATTTGTTTCAGTGAAGAATAATCTCCAGAATATTTTACCTTCAGCTTCCACTGCCTAAATATTTCTACTGTGGTACAAACTAAATATCATATACATATGTGTTATTTAAAAGGCTTAATATTAAATATATTTTACCATCTTTACTTTGGATCCAAATGTGTTCATATTTTTCAAAATTCACATTACTCTCAGCGACTGCTGGAAACATCCAAATTTCTCAACAATAACATAAATACAGACTAAATCATGCACGGACAGTACCCCCATTATATATATGTGCGTGTGTGTATGCATGTATGTTTACGGAAATCCTTTAATATACTTATGTTTGGTATGTTTCCTATCAGGATCCTAGTTTTTTTATTTTTATTTTTATAAAGGAACTCGTTGTCTTCCTTATTTTTTGTTGGTCTTTAATTTTTGTCCCTCAAGACAAATAACATTTTTGCGGGACATAAATATATATTTTCACATTATAATAAGCCACAAGTTATGCCCGCGTTCTTAAAGAACTTATGATACGCTAGGCATAAGTTCGATTGCTAGAGACAAAAATTAAAGACCAACCAATTTGAAAGACAAAAATTAAAGACCAACCAATTTGAAGGTTAAACCGTGCAATTTCTTTCTGGAAGAGGAGAGAGATAGTTGGGCTAACTGTTTTGGGGTCTGTTGGGCTCGATTTTTTTCACCTATTTTATTTGTTGCGTAACTTACATAATAGCTACTGTTTCTAGGGGTCTAACATGATACAACTATAGTTTCGGTTATTACATTTCGTAGCTAGTATTTACCAGCTACGTTGTTAATTTTGTTGTATTTAAAATAGAAAACTACAGAGCATAGCTAACATATATACATATTTATTTCGCATAACTATAGTTTTACAAAACTAAAGAGCGTAGCTAACTATATATATATATATATATATATATATATATATATATATATATATATATATATATATATATATATAAATTACATAGCGTAGCTTATTCCTATGTTGACATACTTAACGCACTGAACTATAGACTCCGACATCGCCTCAACACCGACGAAGCTCCGGCGAACCAAACAATCTTTTTTATAGCTGGTTCCGCTGGTCGATGAAGTCCCTCCAATCTCCGCCGTCGCTACCACGAAGAATTCAAAATGCCGACAAGGGCACGCCGGAAAAAGAAAAAAAACTCAGATCTACGCCGGAAAAAAATGTCTTCGTTGTATTCACCGGAATTTTTTTCCGGTCATATCTGGAAAAAGTCCAGATTTTCACTGTACTTGTTGTATATTTACCGTGTATATAATGTTTTTCTCTTGTATTTATTGTATACATACCGGAAAATATGGCGTATTTTTTAATTTTTTGGTGTATCTATGTTGTATACAGTATTTTTTGCCTGTATTTGTTGTATACATACCTAAAAATATGACATATTTGTTAATTTTTTGGTGTAGGAATATTTTATACTGTATTTTTCGCCTATATCTGTTGTATACATACCGAAAAATATGATGTTTGTATAATTATTGGTGTATATGTATTCAGTTTTTACTCGTTGTGTTCATAAATACAATAAGCCAATTTATGAATACAGATAGCCATTTCATGAATACAGTGAAAAAAATTATTGTATTCATGAATACAGCTAAAAAAAAAAAATTGAATACAGATGTGCGAGCTGGACTGATTTGCTACAGAATGTAAATATTGAAACATTAGCTATGCAGCTTGATTAAATACCAAATGTTTGCTATTTATGTAAAATGCCCTTTAAAATACATGAGTTCCTTTTGTTTTGATTGTATTTGCCTATTTTCGAGCTCCGATCAGCAAGATCGCCAGCATTGCGACGTCCGACAACAATCAGATCTGAAACTGGTTGAATGTATTCGATTGTATTTGGATGTATTCGAGCTCCGAAATAAAGCGACCACCGGCGTATTCACAATGACCAGATCTCAGATCCGAAATACAGCCACCAACGACATATTCAACTATGTTTTGACTGTATTTGAATGTGTTCGAGCTCTGATCTGAAAAATGCACTCATATCCAAAATAGAGGTGATAAAGGCCGGTGATACACTAAATTGATCCAAAACTGAGAAATACAAGATGCACTAAATTTAAAATACACTATATTAAATTTAAAATACACTATATTTGTTGTTTGACGGCCGAAGATACACTAAATTTATCCGAAACTGAGAAATACACTCAGAAACACAAGATACACTAAATTTCATAGAATAAAGCCGGAGAAACAAAATACAGATCCAAAACCAAAAATCGCCAGAGGTGATGATGACAACGGCCATATCCAAAAATGGAGGTGATGACGGCTAGATCTGAAACCACAGGAGGTGATAATGATGACGATGGAGAATTCCAGAGGGATGACTTCTTCTCGCTGGAGAAGAAGGAGATGAGAGAGGGGCGAGAGAGAGAGAGAGAGAGAGAGAGAGAGAGAAGCTGACAGTGAGGGAGAAGAGACTGGGGTGACGGAGAAGAGAGAGGGAGAGATGGGAATTGAAATACACAATATAGCTACGAGCAGTAATATGTGTTTTAGCTATAGTATGGTAATATATTTAAAGTGTGATTGTTATACTTAAATACCTCTTATATGTTAGCTATAGCACGTAAAAATTCCCTTTTTTGTTTTTCAAAATGAGTCATTTAAAATGAAGGAAGTGGTAATTGTACTCCGGTTGTTTCATTTGATTTAACCACCCTTAACCGCTAGCCACCGTTGTTACTTGTATCAAGCATGCTCAAGCTTAGGTAAATATAAATATATTGTATTATTCGACTTATATATACTGTATAGTCTTTGAATTTCATATATATATATAGAGAGAGAGAGAGTGTGTGTGTGTGTGTGGGAACCCTTTAATACATTTATGTTTGGTATATTTCTCCTACCAGGATCCTAGTTTTTTCTAATAAAGTAATTTGTCGTCTTTCTTAATAATTACTATATGAATCTTCTGACATTAATTTCTAAAGTGGAAGAAAATAACCATTTTTTTTTCTGTTTTCTTTTTTTCCTTTTTATGTTTTCTCCTTTGCTTTTTTTTTTTTTTTTTTTTTTTTTCCTTTTTTTTTTTTTTTTTTTTTTTTTTGAAAAATGATAGTTTAATTAGAGCAGCCCATTAGGCATTTGTTAGGCA
>NC_081349.1:38508571-38540745 GCF_029784015.1 Lycium ferocissimum
ATGCTTTATCTACTGCTGTTGTATCTCATCAATCAGATGCCTACCCCTGTCCTTAATAATCTTTCACCTTCCAAGAAATTACATAAGAAAATTCCTGATTACAATTTTCTTGAAAGTTTTTGGTTGTGCTAGCTATCCCTATTTGAGGCCCTATGCATCTCATAAGCTTGCTTTTAGATCTTCTCAATGTGTTTTTCTGGGCTATAGCCAATATCATAAAGGATACAAGTGTTTTCATGTTTCTGTTGATCATTTATACATCGCTTGGCATGTTATTTTTGATGAATCCGTGTTTCCATTTGCTCTTGGTCAAAGTACTGCACTTCCAGTAACCCATTCTCCTCCTACATCACTTTCTACATTGCATGTCATTTATCCATGCACTTCCACAACTAATTACACACCTAGATTGTCACAAGTTCAACCCACTTCGTCTCCTGTATCACCAATGTCTCTGCCACCCTTAAACAGTACAGTGGACTTACCTACAGTGCCTCCTCAACATCCTCAATCTAGACCACCACCAAAACCCAAACATACCACTGATGTAGTTTCCAATACACATCACATGGTCACAAGATACAAGGCCAAGGTCTCTCAACCTCAAGCTAATCTCAGTACCAAGTACCCTCTTTCACAGTCGCCTCTCCCCCCTGAACCTACATGTTTTACTCAAGCCAACAAAGATGCCAACTGGAGGAAAGCTATGCAAGAGGAGTACAATGCTCTCATCCAAAAGGCACCTGGACTCTTGTACCCGCATTCTCGGCAAAGGATATTGTTGGTAGCAAATGGATTTTCAAACTAAAGTTGAATCCTGATGATTCTATTGAGACATACAAGGCTCGTTTGGTTGCGAAAGGGTTAATCAAGAAGCAGGCATTGACTACCATGACACATTTAGCCCCGTTGTGAAACCTACTACTGTTAGAGTGGTTCTAACTTTGGCTTTATCAAAAGGATGGTCTCTTCGTCAAGTTGACATCAAAAATGCATTTTTACATGGTGACTTACGAGAAGAGCTTTACATGACTCAACCTTCCGGCTTCGTGAATCCAAAATTTCCTACTCATGTTTGTTGTCTTCACAAAGCTTTGTATGGTCTTAAACAAACTCCTAGAGCTTGGTTTGAGATGTTAAGTACAGCTTTATTACAAGTTGGCTTTGTTGCGTCCAAAGCAGATTCATCTCTATTTATTCGAAAATCTGGTACTAACCTCACTGTTATACTGGTTTATGTCGTCGACTTAATTATCACAGGAAGCTCGGATGATTTTATTTCTGATTTACTTCACTCTCCTCAGAGTTTGCTTTGAAGGACTTGGGTCGGCTGCATTACTTCCTAGGTGCTGAAGTTGCACCTAACACTCATGGCTTGATTCTTTCTCAAACAGTATATTAGAGACTTACTGCATCGGGCTAACTTGGAAGGCACAAAACCCATCTCAACTCCAATTGTTGCTGGTCAACAATTGTCCAAACATGGTAGCACACCCTTCAGTGATCCGACTCTTTACCGTAGTCTCACAGGTGCTCTTCAATATGTCTCTATCATCGGACCAGCTATTTCCTTCTCTGTTAATAAATTGTGCCAATTCACGCACTCTCCAACTCAAGCTCATTTTCAAGCTCTAAAAAGGGTGTTGCGCTACTTAAAAGGTACTATGCATCTTGGGCTACAATTTCAGCATTCTCCTACACTTCATATAAATGGGTTCTCTGATGTGGATTGGGCTGGATGTCCGGATGATCGTAGATTGTATTTATTTAGGTCCCAACTTGGTCTCTTGGTGCGCCAAGAAACAGAGGGCTGTTGCTCGTTCAAGTACTGAATCCGAATGGGTTTAGCTGCTGCTACAGCTGGGATAACGTTGTTGCAACACCTTCTTCAAGAGTTAAATGTACCTCTGCCTGCTGCTCCGAAACTTTGGTGCGATAATTTTTCAGCAACATGTCTTACAGATAATCCTGTCTTTCATGCTCACACTAAGCATATTGAACTCAGTTTTCACTTTGTAAGAGAAAAGGTAGCTTCAAAGGATCTTCAGGTTGGATACATTAGCTCTGTGGACCAAGTGGCAGACACATTCACAAAAAGTTTGCCGGCTGGCGATTTTCACTTCTCAGAGACAAGCTTGCTGTAGTAAACTCACTGCTTCGCTTGAGGGCGGATGTTAGGATATTGGGTGCTCCCGGAAAATAATCCATATAATAACCATATGGTTCCATGTAAAGTTTTGAATTTCAAGTTACAACTATAGATAGGCTTCTAAGATACTCCTAATCCCTTTAGGTCTTCTACACTACTCTCATATATGTACTTGCTGTAAACGTGACATCAATATACAAAAATTTACAATCCATCCCAAACTCTTTCACCATGTCCCTGTCCTTTATCTTTTGTGTAGTAAACTGGCTGCGCTTAGAGCTACTGTTATATCTGGTTACTTTGTGTGTTGATTGTGCAATAAAGTGGAGACAAGATTGTAACAAGTGTGAAACTTGTTAGCCGTGTCGAATTAAATATGTAGGTTAGTTTTATATATACATATTGTATCTCATTCAACAGTGATGACTAGTTTTATCATGAAAAGAACTCTCTCCTGGTGTTTGATAACTTTCTAAAGAAGCGATTTTCATTGGTAGAGGATGTGGAAAAAAATTCTTTTTCATAAGAAAGTCGATTTCGAGCTTTTGAAGTCCTAAAACTTAGGCATAACTTATATGCAGCTTGACTTACTAATTCAATATGTTGATTCTGTTGAATTTCTATTTGAAGTTTGTTTTGGTTTTTGCACACCTGTACATATTTCAGCTGTTTCTTAGTGTTGTTATAATACAATTTCCTTCCTCAAAAAAAAGTCTAGCCTTTCTGATAAGCTTTAGACTAGTTGAAACTACACAAGTGAATATTATATCAATAATAGGTAGAAGTTAATCTCTCTATGGTAGTAAACTCACAAAGAATCTTCGTGTTTGGCTGACGAGAAAGGACATAGCCATCATAGGAGGAAACACTGCTTGCGTACACAACATTGAGACAAATATTTGCTAGGTATTTCTATTAAAGCTGTATGTCTTTGCTGTACATTCATCACTGGATTTCTATACGGCAGAGACAAATATCTTTTGCACTTCTGGTCTTTTTAATAATGCAAAGCTCTTCTTAGCCTTGGCTTTTTGAGTTTTGCACTTCTATATTTCAAGATGACAGTGCTAATCACTATGTGGCTGCACTTCCGTGGCAGGCTCCTAAATGTGGATAGATTGCTCAAATGGGGAATACAAGCTGATCCAAAATGTGCTTTGTGTCACTATCACGATGAAAACCTGGGACATATGTTTGTGCAGTGTCCCTTTGCCAGGAACTTGTGGAAAAGATTGCTGGATTGGCTACAGGGACCAATGATGACTACTACTACATGGGATCAGTATATGAGCTGGGCTATTTCAAATGCTAAAGGGAAGTCTCTTCATACCAGCTCCTTTAAAATCATCTTGGCTGAATGTGTACACTCTATCTGGACTGAAAGAAATGCCAGACTCTTTGAAGGAAGGTCAACTGCCTATGATGCCATTGCTAAAGTCATTGCCTACTCCTGTTATGTGAGAGCCGTACCAGTTATGCAGAAATACCTTCTTAGATTTTCTTTCTTAGTTTGCTAGTGATTTGTGATTCCTGTTGTATTGTTTGGTCTTTTGTTTTGTTTGTAACCCCTGAGATAGCTAAGCTGTGTTGTAGCTAGCTATGGCTTTGTAACTCTTCATTTGGTGGTTAATGGAAAAAGTTGATTACCAAAAAGATGACAGTGCGATCAAATTATTGTTATATTGCTGATTTTTGGCAAGTTGTCAATGTTATAATGATGTTGTAAATTGCCTATAGTACTTGTGTAAACCTGGAAATGTTCTTTCCAATTTCTACATGTTAACATGCATTCTTGATAGTGTCTTGAGGCTACTGTGTTGTAGAACTTGATAATTCTTATCTGGAATGAGTATCATTTTTTTGTCTATCAAGCTTATTTGTAACTCGGTGGGTTTTGTCTTCGAGTTGTTCGTTGGTCCTCTTCTTGACCTGAACTGGAATGTTGCAGTTATTAGGTGCAACCGATTCCAAGGTAATGGCTTCTCTGTTCTTTTTTTGGGTTGCCACCCGGTGTCAAGATAAGATGATCGCTAGTGTTCTCTAGGTTCTAAATCTCATGTGTGCTGTATACATGGGATGTTTATTCCATAAGCAATTTGTCCGCTGATTTATTAATGTTCTCAAGCTGTATCTTTCTTTTGTGCTTTCGTGTATTGTAGTAACGGAAAAGGACCAAAAATGTACGTGGACTATCCGAAAAGGTCTAAATATGCCTTTTATTAATCTATTTTGCTAAAAATCCGTCCGTTCACCTTTCTCGCTCACTTTGGCACTTCAAACTAACAGGCTCAATTTTGACAAGATTTTTCATAATTTGGGCTATATATCAGCTCAATTTTTAGATAAATTGAATTTGGCTGGTCAAAATAGACTGAGTTAATAGAAAAATGGGCAGTCATTGATCTACCAAACTTGAATGGGTTAGACGGTCATGGGCTAATTTACCCACCCCTATCTGAAGGTATCGGCTGTAAAATTTTAAAAAAACAAAGGGAAAAGAGCCAAAAATACCCCTAATGTATGGGAAATGGCTCATAAATACCCTTCATCCACCTATTGGTCTAAAAATACCCCTAACCTATATTTTTGGCTCAAGAATACCCCTCAAACTAACATCCTAAGGGGTCGTTTGGTAGAAGGGTAAGTAATCCCATGTAGAGGAGATTGAGTGAGATAAGATGGGATTACTAATCCCGCCCTTTATGTGGGATTATTAATCCCACCTTATCCCACATTTTATCCCATCTACATGGGACTGGATGAAGTTATCCCACCAACCAAACATAGGATTAATTCTAATCCCATTGGATTAATAATTCAGCCCATCCTATCCCTCCTACCAAATGACCCCTAAACCTTCTAATTTTAAAAAGCCATGTGACTTATTGTGATTGGCTACATATATTATTTACTCCTAATTAATTTAAAAAGCAAAATCCACCCACTTTCAAACCCATACCCACTGACCCGACCCGTTTCTTTCAGATATGAATTTAAGTGATCCTTCATACACACTTAATTGCCAAGTAAATAACTAGATATTCACCAGAAGTGGCGCAAACATATACGTACAAAAGGATTATTCTGCTCTTTCCAGCCATCAACCAAAGGACAAGGATATCGCAGCATACAACTATTCCTTGTGGCCAACTTTTTAATTCGTCTGGGATAGTAATTAAATGTCGAATGAAATCGACTAGGTACTTAGCTGTTTGAATCGCTTTTAAGTTTTCACAACCTTTGCGGCACCACCATAGGACTGATTCTATATCGACTATTCAAGAATCAAGGACGAGAGTCCCTTATATTACGTGACCCATTTCTCATGGAGTTTCATAGTTGAAGTTTGTAGGAATGAAACGTGACCTTTGTATAAATTTAAATAACGATGTATAATTTATTATATAACGCTATAAAATTGTGTATAAATACCTCTTATACACTATAGAGGGTTGATACATTATTTATAACAAGTGTATAATATAGTACTATGTTATATACCAGATGTACTATGATATGAAAGAGTAGCTAGGTATGCGGGTATAAACTGAAAATATTGCTACTTGAGTGTAATATGTTGTGTTGGACAGTATATTCTTGAAAAATTCTCAAATTTATTTCATTTTAAAAAGTGAAAAGATGCAAATATATCCCTCAACATTGCGATTTAGAGCAGATATACCCTCGTTAAAAAAAAAATAGTGCATATATACCCCTGCCGTGAGGCCGTTACACAAATGGTGCAAATATATCATTTTCGCTGACGGAAAGTTTTTAATTAAAATAAAAGCCACTGTACTGGCATATTTGCCACCTTTTTTTGCAAAGTTTGGGGGGTATATTTGGACCTTCTGATGCATGAATTTTTTTTGCCTTCTTTATTTCAACGATTAATTTGAATTTATTGCTTTGATGATCAAATTTCTTTTTGTGCTCATCTTCTCATTAAATCTACCATAGATTTCCCAAAATATTTTTATGCAGATGCATACAATACATTACAGTTTGATCACTTATAATTATTGCGAGTAAATAAGAAATCTTGAGATTTTAAGAAAGTTATTTAATTTTTAATTTAAACCAGCGAGGCGATAGGAACAAATTTGAGAAAATGAAAGAGGATGAGTAATGGAGAGAAGCCGGATCCAGGAGTATGAGGCAAATGCGAAATATATGTTTCTTTTCAAATGTGAGTATAATTTCTTCGTTTTGAGATTGAAAGTTACTGAAAGGAGACAATATACCCTGCTCATTTTATAGAAAGTAGACTCCTAGGCTATTAATTTATACTCCAATTTATATGACTCACATTTCTTGTTAATTAGCCTCATAAAAAATAATATGTTTATATATTTAAAAATATTATAACTTCACACTCTCATTTCACCCTTAATGAAATGTCATACACCCGAAAAAATGTCTAATATATTTTAGTTCATAAATTTTAAAAATCAATCAAAATCTCAAGATTTCTTATTATTTCCAATAATCATATTGAGTAAATTGCAATTTATTTTTGCACATGCGTAAAAATAAGTTGGGGTATCTATGATCTATTTAATAAGAAGATGAGGTCAAAAAGAAATTTGATCATTAAAGCAATAATTCAAATCGTTGAATTAAAGAAGGCAAAAACAAAAAAGTTCATGTGTGAGAACTGAGAAGGTGCAAATATAGCCTGGTCTTTGCGAAAAGGTACAAATATATTGTAACGACCCGCAAGGTCGTTATGGGGGCTTTGACCATTTTACCTTTGCTAGTACCTTCCCGAGCATAAAAATAAGCTTAATGAGAACTCAAAGAGTTAGGAGACTAAAAAACTGAAACTTGATTTGTTTGTTGTTGCGCATTGTTTGAAACTTGTTGTATGTTTATTTTTTTTTAGGGGGTGGGGGGAGGGGGGGGGGTGGATGGGGGATTTGGTAAATTAGACCACCGCTGGAAATTTCAAGGCCACTGGTGAGTCTATAACATGTTTTTATGTATATGTGTGTATGTTTGGTTTACGTCTGTAAGGCCTCGGATTGGTGTTGGAATTTTGGGTGAACAACTAGGGAAAAACCAAAGCTCACTGGTCGATATGCACCGCTGCGACGGCGGTATTACAGCTGTAGCGAGTCCGCCACCCAGAAGTTTCGATATTTAATGAGGTCCGCCATAGCGGGACCATTTTCGCTATAGCGGGACCGCCGTAGTGAAACATCGACCCTTTGCAGCGATCGACGGGAGGCAGAAATTGTGTTTTATATTTCATATTCTGAACCCATTCCCCACATAACACCAAAAACAGTTCCCAAAAAATAATAAGACGATTTTTCTAAGGCTGAGGCACCACTCTTCGTCAAGGTAAGTCTCAACCTTTAATTTCGTTCATTCCATAATCATTTTAAGTCCCTACATCATCTAATGTTCTTTAATGGTGAATTGAAAGGCTAGAACCTTAGAATTTATGAAACCCTTAAATAATGAATGGGTATTGATTTTATTGTTGTTTAATCCTCTAGGAGTATAGACTATCGCTTCCTAGGATAAGAATTTGATTATTAATGGTGAGAATTGTTGATTGAGACTTAAGGGAATTGTTGATTGAGACTTAGGGTTCCAATAAAAAAAATGGAAGTTTTAGCCTAAAAATTGATTGAAAGGGGTTGAATTGATTGGAAAACCCATGAATTGATAGAATATGATTATTGGGATTGATATTAGTATGAATTCACACTTAGTGATAGTTCATCCAATTGAAAAGGATAGGAATGGTTGGGTTCTCTTTCCCAATTGTAATTTTGTTGAGTAGATAATCCAATACTCACTTTGCGTTATGATTGCTAGATTTTGAACGTTCCGAAGCTTTGCGAAAGGGGAAAGCTGTTGCAGAATAAGTGCATTATTCCAGTTCGGCTTCGAGGTAGCTTACGGACTACTTGAGTTAGACTTTGGTTAATTGATTGTATATGTAATGAAGTTGATAGGAGAAAGTATGATTTGTTTGGTATGAATTATGATTATGTGGGCTTGTTGCCATTTCTTCTTATACCGAAACTTGAGATAGAATTGTTGTGTTTTGAAAAGGAAGGAGTCAATATATACTCTTCTTGTTGATTGAGATGGTTGCATATTAATGTTGTGTTGAGTGAATTTATCTGAGTCTTGTTATGACTTGTGGCATGGTGCCTTGTATTCATTGACATCGATATTATTGACCGAGCATATTCCATATTAAGCTGTTGGGTGGAAATACGTTGGGAATCATATTGCGATCGATATATATATATATATATATATATATATATATATATATATATATATATATATATATATATATATATATAGGCACATTTGGCGGGGGGTGAGGATGTGGTCTAGTTATGAGCTCGTGACCCGAGGTCAGTTTCGGAGCGAGTGGTACATGGACACCATGAGTCCCCTGCAGGTCATGACTAATTGGGGAAACAATACCATGTAGCATATGTGTACACGGTTGAGATACTATCATTATTGCATTGCATTTCATCGGACTTATATTATTCCTGTTGATGGTTGAGGCTGGACTTATCTTATTCCTGTGTCGGCTGATTTCTGTTGATGACATTATTTTGTTATGTGTTGTTGTGCCTATCTGCCTATCTTGTTGATTTTATAAAGTATGCATGATACTAATCTTAGTCGGCTTATGATATCTACCGGTACATAGTGTTTGTACTGATACTACCTTGCTGCACTTTTTATTTGAGTGCAGATTGTATTCCAGAGACTTCTTCCAGACCTCATCTCTAGTGTGAGGCCAGTTCCTGATGAGATCCAAGGGTGAACTCCTATTCATGCCATGCCGCCTGAAGATCTTTGCTTATTTGGATGTATACTTTCATTCTAGACATTTATGATTATTTTAGACAGTTATTTCATTCATTAGACAGCTTTATGTTTTAGAGTCCCTTCACGATGACTTTCGGATCTTTGAGGTTCCGCAGTTATTTTATCTATGGCAATGATTTAGACTTATTCTTTAGTTATTTCTAGCCATTGATTTTTAATTGTTCAAATGAGTAAGTAAATGGGTTAAGGGGATGGTTTGCCCGCTAGGGGGTTTGTGTGGGTGCCACTCACGGCTAATTGGGTCTTGACATATATCCCTACAATGACTCTTGTTTTAATTTAAAAAATTATATCAGCGAAAATAATATATTTGCACTATTTGTGTAACAACGGAGATACATATACACCACTTTTTAAACCATGAGTATAACTGCTCTAAATTGGAAAATTGAGAGGTATATTCTTACCTTTTTCCCTTTAAAAAATTAACTTGGTAGTTGTGTCTTGAAACCTGGCAGTTTCTTCAATTTTGTTTCCAAACGTAATATGTAAAGAGTAAACCTTTCCATTTAAATGTCATGCTTTATCTACGGCGGAGTTTCAGTCCATGATGTATACCTTAGTTACACATGTTTTTTTCCATTGATAAGTAAGTAACTTTTTGGGTAAAAACACTAGCATGCTATACCAAGATCAAACATGATATGAGGACACAAATATAAATTTAGATTACTATGGATAATGACCTGTTTGAGCCAGAATATTAATGAGTTAATTAATGAGTTAAACTTTTAAAATGTATAGCATTGAGCCTATTGTATTCTAAAAATTATGGGTTCAAACTTGTTATTTTTTCCAATGTTTATGAACTTTACACAAATTTATTTTTCATGTCAAAATATTGAGTGCAGATAAACCTACAACTAGGGATGAGATCTGGAAGGATCCTCCGGTATTGCTCAATGCATATCCAAATTAATGCCACGTGTATAGTTCAAATTTTCAAGGCTTGGATTAACTTCATCTGAAATAAACACCTTCCCGTTGGGCTTTGTTTTCTTTTTATCAACTACTAATTGTTAGTTTTCACTTGAATTAGACTACTTGTGCTTCTCCGTGGGATTACTGACGAGCCAATGACAATGACACGAGCAAACGCTGAAACGTTTACATTCAATTGCATGTCATTTCTCTTCCTCAGTAAAAATACACCAATGCATATTGATTACCTTTATTATGATGGCATCCACCACGGTGATGCCATACCATAAATGATGAAGTTGGCAAATGAGTTTCTAGAAGTATCTGGAACATTTTCACATGGGGTATGATGAGCAAATGAGCTTCTTGGATTCAGAGGTGGATGTGGGGTATGATACCGGGTTCATATGAATCCAGTATTTTCTAGATCATCACCATTTTCCGCTCACCGGATGAGAACAATCCTAAAGTAGTATCAGTACACCTGATATCTTCCATGCTTACTGGTTTACACATCTATCCAATTTGATGCATACTAATGTATTGTTTCAGTCAGCTTATTCTCTGCTTAATTTGGTGTTGGAAAATTGTTATTGGGTCGGGTCTACCCATAAGGGTGCTAACTAACCCGTTAACCCATTAGCTAGTCCTCCTCCTAAAACTCTACTACTAGCATATAAATACATAATTATGGGTGTAGAAAAAAGATGATTTTTCACAATAGAAAACTACTAGGGTTAGGGTAAAATATATGCATCATCTGTAAGAGGGATATCTAGGTTGTGGAAAAAGGGAGTTCATCCACATTGTGAGAATTCTCAACAATCGGTGACACGAGTTGTGGTTGCTGTAGATCCGCTTCCGCTATTGAGAAACCCATAAGTCTCCTAACTAGTATATTATGCTTCAAATACTTCATTGGTATCAGAGCCATATGCTCATGTTCTGATTTGAGACATGATCGTATGCAATACATGAAAATTAGGGTTTTTATGAATAATCCCGAATCTTAATTGCATTGTTTTCTGTCTGTAAATGCCTAGTTTTTGCGTGAAACCTTAGGGATTTTATAGATCTCATCGATAGCTTTCCGTCGATATGTGGATCATATTTTTTCTCCTTGTAGTTTGTGAGATATTGAATTTTAAAGTTTTAAGTTTTTATTATTAAGAATTTAACTCCAAAAAATTCAATAATCCTTGTTTCATACAATTTCCGTGCAAACTGACTTAGGTAATATGTTACCCATATGTTTTTGAGAAAAACCATATAATCAATTGTGATTTTCATCGAAAATTTGGGTAGGATTTGAAGAAAAATCCACTAGGGTTTTTTAGAACAAAACCCATCAATTTTTTTTTATCATATGGATTGATCTTTAGGATTGGTGCTGGCAGGGGGTTAGGCAAGGGTATATATACACTACTTTTTTAACGAGGGGTATATATATACTGCTTATTTAAATAAGGGTATATCTGTTTTAAATCGTAAAGTTGAGGGATATATTTACACCTTTACCCTTGATGTAAAGCAAATATCATTTTTTTTATACCTTATTGTTTCACCAAGTACATCAAACCCAAATAAGCTCTTAGAAATTTACTGACAAGTATTGCTATCTTTTAGTCTAAAAGTATAAAGTTATATACTCACCAAGTGATTTTTTTCCTCTTTTATGTATTGAGGTCTCTCCTACTCTGAAAATTGTTAGAAGTAATTGTTGAAAGACTATTGTCCGTGCTTGGTGTTTATATCAATTTATGTTAATTTATCTTAGTTAAGCCAAAAAATAAAGTAAGGATGTGTATTTATTATATTACCTATGGTCTAATAATAAGAATATTTGTAAAATCATATGTCATGTATTTATTGAATTGATATAAACAACGAGTACGGACAAGGTTTTTCCCGTTTAATTGAATACATTACACAAACATGAGTGAGGATGTTTACTCTTATCCGAATGTACTCTTCGCTTTTACTTTTTACTTGACATTAATCCTCCAATTGCTTTTTAATAATCTAATTTCACCTTCTCTCACACGTTAAAATGATTAACGCTACTAATTCATTTGTTTCCTAAATACTTCAAAGTACAAAAATAGTGCTAATACATTTATCAAAATAAGAAAAAGAAGATAAAAATCCTATGGCAAAGCCGACCATTGACAAATTCCAACATCATTAATAATCATCAAATTTGCAACCAATGAACCTTACATTAATTTTGACATATTATTTCATTTAAGAGATACGAACTCGAAGTTCTATTTTCATTTATCGAAGAGCTACATCATAACCTATTTCGCCTTTATTGACTGGCTTTCAATGGAATGTTGAAAGTCAATATTTCTCATCTACTGCTGCTCAGCCTGTAGGAATTAATTGTGGTTTGTTAGGAAAAAGCCAAAAATTTAAACATATTGGACCACCTTTTTATCTGGGCAAAGCTAATCCGGCAGAACTCTTATAACTTTAGTCTAACCCTATATATTTATCACAAAACATGTATATTCAATAAATTGCATAGCCTATAAATTCAAATTCAGATTTCATAAACTTTAAATTTTGAATTAGACTCTTTTAGCTTTGGTAGACTACTACTCC
Source organism: Lycium ferocissimum (assembly GCF_029784015.1). Classification (NCBI taxonomy): domain Eukaryota; kingdom Viridiplantae; phylum Streptophyta; class Magnoliopsida; order Solanales; family Solanaceae; genus Lycium; species Lycium ferocissimum. The sequence continues at coordinate 38,521,122 of NC_081349.1, forward strand.
ATCAATCTATAATCTATGAGGATGGGCAATCGCTCTTCAATTCTGTGGTGTACAAGCCACAACAACCATACCCCTTTAACGCTATACTATAATTTGTACCTGAATGGACCGAACAAAATAGAGAAGTAGTTAGTTGTCAAAACCTCAGGGAAAAACAAAAATACTAGTAGGTAATTTTTTGGAAATAATTCTCCAATTATAGTAAAAACAAAAAACAAAAAAAAACAAAAAAAAATTGTTTGGTATTTCCTTTCAATGGCTTACGTCTTAGTAGGCAAAGTTACCTGATATCTATCTTTAGTGGAAGGTAGTGATACCTAGTTATATGGCCGATGTAAATACAATGGTTAATGGAAAGTTTGAGGATGGGTTCGCTCATTCTTGCTTCATCTAAACTCGATATTTGCAGGCGATGAAATGATTTGTTTACAGTTGACATCCATAGTCTAATATTCTAAATTTCCAGAATTTCAAAATTGAAACATTATGAGTAGCTCCTGTGAATCAGTTGCCTTGTGGGTTGCTGCTATTATTGATGTTTGACAAACGTATACTATATTTTAATGGTCTTGAATTGTCAATTCAACAATTGGATTTTTGTTCGTTAAGCACCTTTTGATCGAGTGAAATGGTCCATCCATAAAGTTGAAGTTGATAAACGTACACTTTTCGAGAGACAATAACATACATACACACAAAAAAAAAAAAAAAAATCAAGTAAAAAAGTCCTATCAAGAAGATGATAAATAGAATAGTGAATATTCTATCCTTCTAGGAAGAAAAGAATTTCATTCCGGCTATAAACATTTTACAAAATCACTTAGAGACTACACAGACTGAACAATCTACTCTATACAGTTTACACTAACAACAATTGTTACACGAATAGTACTATTCTAACCGCCAATAAATATCTTCTAGTGATACTTGTGGCCGGGAGTCTTTCACGGATGTATACGTGGGATATCAATCTGAAATAATGGAATTTGGACTACTAGAGATGCTTCCATGTCTATCATCACATGTAGCCAAAGCTCTCTCTAAATTAGAAACAATATCGGCCATGGTAGGTCTATGTTTTCCTTCCAAATGCACACAATGCATTGCAGTATATGCCACCAATTCTACTCCTTCTGCTTCCCTCAGCTCCGGGATGCCAACTCTGGGATCCAAAATCTTGTTCAATTCTCCAGCCATAATTGCCGGTACTGCAAAGTCCACTACACTCATTGGCGCATCGCCCTTTCCACTAGTGTTGAATAGGGCTCGTTTTCCGGTTAAAAGTTCTAACAGTACCACCCCGAGTCCATAGACATCACTCTTTGCTGTCAAGACATTTAGTCCGTAGTATTCCGGATCGATATACCCTACTGTGCCCACAGCCCTCATTGGCTGACTGAAACTGGCATCGGTCTCAGGCCCCATCAACGATAATCCAAAATCAGACACTCTTGCGATCCAATTTGTGTCTATTAAAATGTTGGACGACTTGATGTCCCTGTGGATTATAGATGGAACTGCATAATTGTGAAGGTATTCGATGCCACGAGCAGCATCTAATGCAATCTTGATCCTCATTTTCCAAGAATTCACTATACTACTACTCTTCTCCACGTTGTTCTTATCATGTAAATGATCATATAGCGCCCCGTTTTTCATGAACTCGTAAACCAAGAGTCTTTCGTCCATTTCTTCACAATAACCAACTAATCTAACCAAGTGTTTGTGGTGTAGTCGGGACAAGAATGCCAACTCCGATTCGAATGCCCTCTCTTTCTCTAGGAATTTCTTCATCTTGGCACTTGTTTCACCACGCTTAATTGCAACCTCACGTCCATCACCCAAGTTTCCCTTGTAAACAACCCCAAAGCTACCAGCACCAATCTTGTTCTTTAAAGAGAAATTGTCCGTAGCTTTAACAAGCTCCGAAAACAAAAACTCCTCTGCCCTGTCACCATGTATAGATGAAGTTCCGCTCCTTTGACGCCTCATTAGCCTCGACCCTTGGCGCCTTAGAGTCGAAGATCTTGAAACTTGACCACTATTATTAGTACCAATAGTAGGTTGAACAGAATTATGAATTTTCTTCTTACCAAAACAAACACCAGTCCATAAACAATAAACAATAGTACAAATCCCCGCAATAAGCCCAACTGATCCAACAATTACAAAAGCTAATAATGCCTTTCTCAGCCCTTTAGACGGCGACGATGGCACTGGAATAAACACTGGTGATGATGGTGATGGTGGTGGCACTACAACTGAAATATCACAAGGCCTACAAATATTACCATTGCCAGAACACAACGTTTTCGACTGAGGATATATACCACAATCACATGTACTTGTAACACACGGGCCTGGTAAAATCGCTGGTAAAGGAAGTTCAGTACCTGAAGGATATGTATTACTAGTCCAAGCAGGTCCCCAACAAATAACTGAAAAATTGCCACTTGTTAATCCACAAGTAAAATCTAAACCAGCAACAATTGATTCAAAAGAAACACCTTTTGTAACATTACTTGAAAATACACCATTTCCACCCCAACAAACAACTGTATAATTAGTTCTCAAAATTCCACAAGTATGATTTACTCCAAGAGCTAATCCATAATACTCATAAGCAAAATTAGATGGAATATCTAATTGACCATTAGTATTATCTCCTTTACAGATAACAAATCCAGTGGTATTCATTCCACAAGCATGCCTTCCACCAGCAAATATATTCACCATTGATAAATTATCAAACTCATATTGGATAACTGAAGCAATAATACTATTATTTCCCCAACATACAACCATTCTTGAAATTTTCACAATCCCACAAGAAAATCCCGATCCAGATGAGATCGACATAAACTGTAACGACCCGTTTGGTTGTTTTGAGTCGTCGTCTCTCCAACATATAACATTTTGGGTAGTACTGTTTGTTAAGGCACAAATTTGAGTATCACCCATTGTAACAGTAGTTAACAAAGTTGAGTAACTGAAAAACAGTCTTTTTGGTTGTAAACTAGAGGCGTTCCAGAAGATAAGTGAAGAACCGTCAGTTTTAACGGCGGTTAAGCCATTAAGTCCACCAGAAATGGAGCTAAAGGAGATGTTAGGGAGTATAGGTGTTGATTGGTTTTGTGAAAAGCAATGGATTCTTTGTACAGGTTGAGAGGCTACTATGCCACAGATAGTGGTGGTGGAGATGATGGCGAGAGTTGTTGAGGAACTACCAAGGGAATGAGAAAATGGTAAGAAGGATGTTATTAGTGTGATGATAGTGGCGATGATAACGGTGATGGAGAGGGGTAACTTCATCTAATGTATTGTTGTTGAGAGTAGTATTCTTTCATTTGCAGAGAAAGAAGGAACAATGAAATTGGAGAGATACAGAGAAGATTAGCATGACACCTGCGGAAGAATGACACGCAGAAATGTAGAGAAAGAAGGAAGATAAAGTTGTAAGGGGTCGTTTGGTAGCTGGTTAGGAGGAGATGATGGCGAGTGTGATGGAGGAACTACCTAAGGAATGAGAAAATGGTAAGAAGGATGTTATTAGTGCGATGATGGTGATGGTGATAACGGTGATGGAGAGGGGTAAGGTCATATAAGGTATTGTTGACAGTAATTTTCTTTCATTTGTAGAGAAAGAAGGAACGATACAGAGAATATTAGCATGACACCTGCATTAGGATGGCACGCACAAATCACAGAGAAAGAAGATAGAGCTATTAAGTGTTATGCAGAGCAAGTGTATGTGTTTGAACAGTAGCTTACCAGAATTTTAATTTGGGAGAATTAAAATTATGAAGAGGTAATTGGAAACTTTTAAGAGATGCAATATGCAGTGCATATATTAAGAAACTTCTTTTAATGTAGTACACAAATTAATTTCAGTGAATGTACAGGGACGGCTCCGCCATTATGTTTGAATGGTTCTGTTTTGCAGAGTTCATACACTGTAGTACAAGACAAATCATAAATGCAACGGGGGTTCTTTTTTTTTTTTTTTTTTGGTTTCTTGGTAATTTTATATGGTAACTAAACTATATTAACCATAATAGTGAAATTATAATTTTTTTTATCTCACTAAACTACCTACTAAAACAATAAAATCTACCATTAAGGTGACTTTATTGCCATAATAATAAAATTATATGACTTTACTGTTATATATAATAGATAATCATTATGATTTAATATCATGTAAGAGAGTAATTAATGTTCTGTATTTTTTATATGTGACAAAAATTGTATCTTTACTGTTATAATGATAAACTTTAGTTCACGGCTTTTTCCTTTACTGGAGGATTTGGGAGAGTGGGAAATGTTGACTAAATGCCAAGCAGATGTTGCTTCATTTTTAAGATCTTAATAATAACACTTAATTTAGAGGATGCACTCTGATTTGCTTGGTCTATTTTGTGATTGAATATATCCAAAGGTTCAAAATTCAAAATAGATTGGCCTGCTCAAACGACATCAGTACGTTTGTGGGTGTGGAATAAGAAACAAAGTAGCAAGATATTTTCTCCTCTAGTCCTTTTTATCCATATGTGTAGATATAATCACATATGATGACCAAATCTCATAATATAAAGTATGTTGTGACATTCTTATACAAGCATACTGCATACGTTAAATTACGTCGAGACCGAGCATGATGAAAATTTGGAAGTGGTATTATTATCGGGAGAAATAGCTTTTTTAGTTCTTTTTTTTTTAGTTTATTTCTTTTGGTAAATTTTATTTTTTACAATAAAGATTTTTAAAAAAACACATTAGAAATTTAAAAACATCATTTTCTTTTATTCAAAGTGTAAAAGGGCAAGAGATCTCATTTCCTCATTATTATCCCGCTTGGGATGAGTTGCTTCTAATGTTAGAGAACTCCAAATTTTTGAGTACCCAAAATTGATAAATGAGAATTCATATAGGCATTATATAACTAGACGGAAAGATTCGTCTTTAAACTACCCAACACTTTAAATTATAATCGTTTATGTGTATGTAGTTGACTTTATAGTGATTATATATATATATAGAGAGAGAGAGAGTGTATATGTTATGTTTAAAACATGATTAATATAACATTGTAGTTTTCCTATATCTAAAATTTTATTATATTAATGTTTTCTGAATACAAAATCGGCAAATTTATTGATATTTTTAAAAGAAAAGACTTGTTGTAGAAATTGATTTTCTATTTAAACGAAGAAATATTATTTTTAATTGTTGGTAAATACTTTAGTTCACTTGTCATGTCTTTTGCATTAAATTCTATCTTATTTTAAAATATAAATATTTTAAGTATATTTATGAACATAATAACTTGATTTTGTCAATATGGGATACTATGTTCAAAACACGATTAATATAACATTATAGTTTGTCTTTCCGTATTTAAAACTTTATTATATTAGTGTTTGCTACGAATACGTGATTGTTTAATATATCCATATTTTTTTTAACATTGTTTGTTTTTAAATATGGGAACTTTTTTTCAATATTGCTTGATTTTGTTAATATGGGGTTCACTTTTTTTTTTCCCGTGAGTTTGGATGTGGTGGGTCCCACTTTTTTTTAATACTGGATGGTGTTTAATATGGGGCCCTTTTTTTTTTTTATATATATATATATACTATGTTCAAAACACGATTGATATAACATTGTTTTATCTAAAACTTTATTATATTAGTGTTTGTTAAAAATATAAGTTTGCACTCTTTTTTTGACATTGTTTATTTTTTTAATATGGGATTTTTTTTATATATTGCTTGATTTTTTGTCAATATGATACTATATTCAAAACACGATTAATATAACGTTGTAGTTTGTCCGTATTTAAAACTTTATTATATTAGTATTTTCTATGAATACGTACGGTATTTAATATGGGGTATTTAATATGGGGCCCACAATTTTTTTTTTTTTAACATTGTTTGTTTTTTTAATATGGGATTAACTTTTTTTTTTTTTTAATATTACTTGATTTTGTTAATATGGGGTTCACTTTTTTTTTTCCCGTGAGTTTGGATGTGGTGGGTTTCACCTTTTTTTTAATCTTTGGATGGTGTTTAATATGGGGCCCACATTTTTTTAATATTAGTTGTTGTTTAATATATATGGGGCCCACAATTTTTTTTACGGGCCTGTTTAATATGGGGCCCATTTTTTTTTTTTTATATGTACTATGTTCAAAACACGATTGATATAACATTGTATTTGTGTTCGTATATCTAAAACTTTATTATATTAGTGTTTTCTACGAATACGCATGGTGTTTACTATGAGATTCACTTTTTTTTTTTTATAATACTGGTTGGTATTTAATAGGGGGCCCATAATTTTTTTAAATATTAGTTGTTGTTTAATATATATGGGATACACAATTATTATTTTTTTAGTGCCTGTTTAATATAGGGCCCAAAAGATTTTTTTTTTAATGGGTCCCATCAACTGACGACGAAGAGGGACGACCAAACTCCCTCTTCTAAGTAGTAGAAAAATGGATCTTTTTCACGATAGCATTGAATTTTTATGATAAACATTAATTAATAATTATGTTCACCAGGATCAATTAATGTTATCAATTACTCTTGGGCCCTCTTCTAATTTATATGACTTCATTTTCTTATTTGTTCTTTTTCTACGAAAAAATTACCTTTCTACCCTCCTGAGGTAGATATAAGGTACGTAATACACTCTCTGTTTTCTCATACTCCTTAACTTTGTAGATTTTCATGAGTATGTTGTTGTGTTGATTCTTATTTGTTCTTTAAAAAAGAAAAGGGCATTTCTATATTTCAAAACAATTTAACTTTAAAATCTTCACTTAAGCATAATGAAAAGTTTATGTAGCAACACAAATATAATATAGCATGTTTCTGACAACTAGTTTCAAAAACCTTGCACCCACAAAAATGATAATGTTTAAATCACAAATTTCAAAAGCCTTCACTTCTTTCTTAAACTCCTTCTCCAATCAAATTGCATTATTACATTTTAGTCCTTAAAACTCTTTGTCTGGAGGCCGATTCAACGAAGGAATGAAGACGCATGGACCCATTCTTTTTGTTTTTATCAGTGGGCTACACTGATTCTTCACCTTTCGTTTTCCAAGAAGCCATAATTGACGAAAGGAAAAGAATTAATGAGTACACACAAAATTCAGCGTGAACGCTGACAATATATCTATTAAGTGTGAATTCAAATAGGAAGTACTTAAGAAGATATTGTGGATCCAAGAGTAAATGTATACCACATAGTGCAATATGGTTGTCATAGGACCGGCCATATTTTTTTTTTTTTTTAAGCCATCCACCCTGTCTTTCACTTCCCGTGGTGGTGGGGGGTTTGGCATGGACCCCTACCATGTTTATTTTCGGCAAAAGAGACGTTACAGGTGGGAGGGGGACTTAAAGCCAATACCTCCATAACATATGAAACTTGATACACTGAAAAGATAAATCCTCAGGACCAACTAAATGCAATGATCAAGAATGGAAATTCAGGACCGGCCATATTATTACGCAACATGTCACTTTAGGAAGTACAATGTGAGCAGAGTAATCTCTGGTATTTCTATGCAAGTAATAAGCAATTGGTACTCAATGAAATAGTCATGTGCCTATAAATTGGCTCAGGCACCGTTCGTTAAAAAAAGTTATTACATTAATCCCTTTAATATTATTAAGAACTTTAAATCTTAGACTTCTTACATTTTGCTAAGTATTTTGTTAGTTTTTATCCTATGTTATACATGAATCCTATACTTCATGTACAAGAATAGAAAAAGGGAAAAAGAAGTGTCAATTATTTTGCTCTTCAAATGGGCGGAATAGCTTGGGATGCCCTTGTACTTGTTCTGATTTGTCATTCCGGTGTTTGTGAGTGTGGAGTTTCATCTAGACCCCTAAACTTGTTCGAAATAGTTAGAGGGTTTAAAATACCAATGCCGCATAAGCTCGGTCAACGGTTAGAGGGTTTAAAATACCTATTTTAAACAAGTTCAGGGGTCTACATGAAACTCCACAGAATACAAACACCGAGATGACAAATCAGGACAAGTACAAGAGCCTCCCAAGCTATTCTGCCTCTCAAATAAAAGTTACTTTTCATACCATGTATATCATATTTTCATATAGCACAGTTCAATTCCATGAAAAGGCAAAAAACATGTATAAACTATGAATAATAGCTGAATCCACACTTTGTGCTATTTGACCGTCTACTCAAGAGAGTGTGGCGTAACAATCAATGAAATAAGATGAAAATTATGGAATCGAAGATCAAAACTCAAATTCTAGTGGAGGCAAAAAAACGCCAAGTGATTTCATTTTAGTTGATGGTTGATTGGCAGAGTTCTCGATATCCCTGAGAACTAAAAAATATCCAATGGAATAATTGATGTGTGTACAAATTGGCCCGATAAAACTATTATCAAGAAGAAATTAAGACAGTTGTGACCACAGAGGTGCATGTTTTGTTGCATCCTAGAAGAGATAGCATCTTCTTCGAGCAGTCTTTCTTCTTTTTTGTCCTTTTCTTTTACTCTTTTTCTCTGGTATATTGTTCTCTTCTAAAAAATATCTAATATCTAATATGACTGCTATTTTGGGGGTTAAGGACTAATCCTCATGAGTCATGATGAACAAGATTTAAACTTCTTTTTTTCGTGGATTGCCCTTCAAAGGCACTCGCCTTTAATTTTTTCCCCTCAAATTGCTGGTCTTTAATTTTTACCCTTCGCTTAAACAGTGGTACATCGAAAATACCCTACTAAGATTTATGGGTTCGAACCCCGCCGTTAAAAAAAAAAAAAAAAAAAAAAAAAAAAAGAATTTCGCAAGATAAGGCTTTCGCGTAACCTCTGCTTTAAGGCCTAATTTTGGACAAAAATTTGCCTTAACGCCTAACTTATGCCCGGATAGGCCTAATTTTCTTTACGAAACTCTGTCTTGCGAATTTTTATTTTTGGCGGGGTTGAGGTCGAACCCGTGTTCGGGATATTAGGCGAAGGAGAAAAATTAAAGACCAGCAATTTGAGGGACAAAAATTAAAGACCACCCCTGAATAAGGACAATCGCGCAAATTGCCCAAAATTAAACAGCAAAAAGTATATTTGAAGACGAACGAGGTAGAAGGCCCAGAAGTATAATCCGACTCATTAAGACGTTGACGCTAAAGAAATGGCAAAGTGTGCGTTACAATTACCCTAATACCCTTCTCTTGCTCTTCTTTCACTTTAGCTGAACAAATCTGTTCCAAAATATTTTTCAAGGTGGATTTTTTTTCAATTACTCCACTCTTACTAATGCGAAAAGCATATAACCATAAATTACTCATTTAAAGAAGGGACAAATGTATTAGTCAAATACCACTTATGATTAGTGCTATGCTTTTCTTAATGGAGGAAAGGAGGAGGAGTATTAAACATTCCTATTTCCTACACAACACATGCATCAAGCCTGCTTCCCTTTGGTTGCTTGACTGAGCTTCAAGAACATGGCTTTGTTGTCAACTAGCTTTTTGAAAGAGAAAAAACATTTGTGGTGTTTGAACCATCTTGTGCTCACCTCTCGACTAATTTCAAGAGGTACCTATTATCTCCTACCAGCACATGTATCGAATAACTCTTGTTCATCAATGTTTAAATAGATGGGAAGAAACCACTTGCTATGATTTGCTTTGTCCTCATTTAGCTTTATCATATAAAACCTAAAGTCTCAAACACAATCAATGGCCTTGAAGGTCGATTCATTTAATCTTTGTATCTCAAACTCACAAGAGCATATCCTTGATAAAAGCTAAAGAAACAATATCTACGTTTTTACTTTTGCTATACCCTCGGGGATTACCAGATAAAATACTGTAGGCCAGAGGCATTAGAAGTTCAAAAAATATAAAGACTACATTTACGATACAAGAAAAAAAGGAATAATAATACTGTAGGAGCCACCAAAAAAAATTAAGAACTCAGAAGTTTTAAACAAATTAACACTTTGTCATTGCTGGAGAGAGCATCTAATCATCAAATCTATACATAAATTTTGGTGAGGGGAGTATAAATATTGGTGATCACTGTTTACAACAATTGCTCATACATGAATAATTCTTCTGACAATGGAAGTTATAAACAAAGTTACAAAAGAATATAATAGATAAGAAATTTGGGTCGTCATAGATGGCTACTCCTCTGCACAAATAATCTATACAAAAATTTGTTCTTCCGGTGAAGAGGTACTAACCTTGTACAACAAATTTAGAGTATAGGTGTGTCTTGTCTCCTGGAATAGCAAAAATTTTACTTGCAAAAGATCATCGTACATTTGTGAATTCACAAGCGGGGATTCCATGGTTTTGAAACCATTCGGGCATTTGAAACCTTTCATGAAGCACAGGCCTTACATCCTTCTGCTCAGATAGATGCTTGAGAAGTGGAAGGATTACTTCCAAAAGCTAATGTAGAAGATGAAAGCCAAGTTAAATTCATGGGGGATCAAAGTAGGCTAAAATTTGAGGAATAACCCTCATTTATATTTTCTGCTCATTTCTTATACCTGGTCGTCATGGGGTTGTCCAGGAGAAAATGGAATGCACGGGATTCCATTTAAAGGCTGTAATAAGAAACTGAATGGGTTGTTATCAACAATGACAATCCGGCATAAATCCTCTGATATGCATGACAGATCCTTCACATGTTCCCGGAATTCCCTGTGATGCACATTTTGTGTCAAATTTACAGTAGCTATATTAGTCATGTAGAAACAACAGTGGCTTTAAACTATTTGAGCTGTTATAGGTGGTATCAACAAAAAGCAGAGTTCACTGTTAAAATAAGAACTTACTGCTAGTATCCGCTATCGGATGATTTACGGAAGTTTCGAAGTACAAGAGTTTCGCAAATAGTGTTTGTCCGAGTAAAATGTTGAAAACTTTTTTTCAAGATTTCCAAACTAAGCTGTCAAAGCTTTCAAAAACTAAAAAGCTAGTTTCTAGCGTTTTCCAGTTTTTGAAAAGTTCGAAACACTGAGTTTGGATGCATTCATAAAAGAGTAATTCTTCTTCAAGATTTAGCTCAACAAACACGTTAAAAACTCTTAAATTGATTTTGCAAACTGAAGAACTTCAAAACTTGATACAAATGTCACCTTAATCCATGTGAGCAAGTTATTGGCATTGAGCATCAAACATTTTTATGAATCCAATTTTCCTTCTAATAGCATCAGATTTTTATTCCTTTTATGCCATTTACTTTCAGATTAAATTTCTTCACTCTTTGATACTTTTAAAAACAATAGATTAGCCTCACATTTAACATGTCAAATGATGCCAGATAGAAAAGATGGAAAAACATCTATACTTACGTGCTAGTAGTTGAAGGGCGATAAAGTCTATGGCTAAACCGATTTTCAAGATCAATTTTGTCAACAACGGGTCTTGCATATCCTGTACGCACATAACAATGGCAAATTCAATAATTTTGGATGAAGGCACCAATGGAGAAGGAAGATAACTAAATCAAGTAAAATGTAATGAGCTAACCTTCAAGTCCAGCAGTAAACAAGACCAGATTAGCAAACTCGCTAAGTTGTTTTAGAAACTCATGTAATCCAGGACGTTCAAAAACTGTGACATAGTTGATCTTAGGTTTGCCATCATATTCCTAAAACCTCCAAGAAGAGAAATTAGCACGGATTTCAAAGAAACTTGCTAGAATAACAAAGAAATCTGCTATAATATTCTATCAAATAGTAGAAATTAGAAAGTATGCCTTTTCTGAAGATACGCACTCCAGCTCAAACCACTTCAACCCAGCCTCTGTTGCCTGGGTGCAAATGATGGAAGGCAAACTTGATGTCTCATACGCACAAATTAAAGTTTCATCTAAGTCAAGAACCACCTGCATCCAGCATCTAAGAACTTGAGAAAAAAACATAAACAGGAGGAGTCATTTTAACAAAATATCTATTAAAAGATTGATCAACATCATTGCCAGTCAGAAGTTAATACATGTTGCAGGAAGCACCGGTTATCCAGTTCTACAAACATTTAATTAGCCGGTCATCCGAAATCCCAGCTAGGTTGTTGGTACAGTTAGTGTAAGTGATTTTAGACTCCCTCTTGTCCCTAAAATCCACCATCTCTCCTTGATACAAGTCAACTTTCGGATTCAGTTAGAGGTCAGTACTCTTGAGAGAGTGCCAGAAGCTTCTTTGAACTACAACTCTTATTCATCAAGTGAAGGTATATTCTTCGAAACCAAGACATAGTCTTGTTCATGGACATAAAACGATGAAGCAAAATGTAAAATTGTCATCAAGAAAGCAAAATAAAAGTAAACAGACCCTCCCCTCTATGACATCCTCTTCTGGTACGAATCCATCTAAAATAAGGCCCACCATGCCAAAGAAAGGATAAATATAGAAGGTATTTCACCAGAATCACCAAGATGCTAGTGTGTAACCTTGTACTTAACCTTTTGGGACAGAGACACAGCAAATCAAGGTTCTGCTTGTCACACCAGAGCACAGCACACAGAGCAAGACGAGAGATATGGGATGCACTTATGGAACAGCAGTCCAATTGTTTCTTATGGTGTGGCCAACCATGTAATTGACAGCCGATCACACAATATTATTTACGTATTTAAAACTTCAAATATCCAAGACCTGGCATACACTCAAGATTGTTGATATAGGGCTCCTCAAGTATAAAGAGCACTACCTGTTACCAATAAAGGGCCTATTACACATATATAGAAGCCTCCAAACTTGCTACAGCGGCACTTTGCTGACTCAAGCCTATACCAATGCCTAATAAAAAGCTCATCACACTTGCATGGCCATAAACTAGCCAGCTAATTTTGACAATCCATTTGCCCAATGAATCTGATTTGCAAGCTAAGGGTGTGCTAAAAGCATGAACCACCACCTTCCCAAGAAATAAAGAAAGAAGAGATAAGAAGAAACCCAAAAGAATACTGTAATTCTGCAAAAAATAGAAATCACCTTACTAGCTTTGTAAATCACAATATTCCTAATCCTTTGACATAATTTCTGGCAAATTAATGATTCTCCCAGGAACTCCTGCCTCTTTCGTCAATCTCAATTATCAACTTTTAAACTGTTCATATCCTTGTGATAGTTTCCCTGCTTTAAAATTTCCTCCTTTTATGACTTGGATTTCCTTAAATATATTCGCCTACTCAGATTGGAAGCTAACTTTGCATGTTATATGCTTATACTAAATTTGCAAGTCGAGTTGTGATTTTCCGGTGCCAATCTGCACGTGCTTTTGCACACTACTTAACTAGCTTATACCTGCACCCAAGGGTATGGCCTAGAGGTCAATGAAATAAGGGAAAACTATAAGAGATCAGGGTTCAAATTCCAGCAAAGACAAAAACGCTAATCTTCTAATTTTCTTGAGTCTTAGCGAGCAGAGCCGCCCCGTACCTGTCCGGTGGGATGTAGTAAGCACCCCGTGGACTAATCGATGCGTGTGAAAGATGCCTCAAAAAAACCAGCTTATGCCACCGTTTTTTTTTTTTTTTTTAAGGATAAGTTATTTAGCTTGTATATTCCACATTATGCCTCTTAAAAAAAACATATTTATAATTAACAAATCATATGCTATGGCTGAAATTATGTTTCTTCATGACAGGAAAGCTAACATGTTCTAACCACTTTCATATCATGTTATACAATTCATTGTTTTACCCTTTACTTGAGTTTATATTGGGACGAATCAAAGAATGGGGAAGGAAAAGGATGTATTACTGAGAATCCCCGCAAAAGAAAGTCAAGAAGGTCATGCACAAGCATCCATGAGTTAGGTCAGTGTTAAACTGTTAATTGAACTGGAATTTCGAGCAGCAGAAGAGTATAAACCAAATTGACCTACACAATGCTTCCTAAAATTCTTCGCGTCTACTTCGCATTTAGTTTTTTCTCCAATGTTAGATATCAACAATTTTGTTCTTTGCAAGTGATCTTGCAATCATCAAACATCTAATCAGTATTTTGAAATCCCACTAGGTGGAGTCTGGGGAGGTAGAGTATACGCAGACCTTACCCCTACCTTGTGAAGGTAGGGAGGTTGTTCCCAATAGACCCTCGCCTCAATAAAAACAACTCATAACTATTAAACTAAAAAAGTTATAGTTTACCAGAGCATCCAAAATTGGTTAGCATTAAACTCACTCCAAATCTGTGAGAAAAATCTGATCCCCAACCCAGAAAAAGAAACTAAAATTATAGACAACAGGTCCCATTTTACCATTTAGTACGAATTTAACAACTTCCACTGCTGACCAGCAGTCTGGCACATGCCACGACCATTTAAACACAGGTTAATGGCCTAGTGAAAACCTACTAACTCCTAACAAGTATTCAACTGTTAACAACAATCAGGGCCAGAGCTAGAAGGTTACCTACTGGTTCGGCGGGAACCCAGTAGCTTTAGTCCAAACTCTGGATTTGTACTATGAAATTCACTAAATATGTATAAAAATTAAATTCAAAACCAATTACTAACACCTGATATTGCTATCTTAGAAATTAGAACCCATAAAGTGCAAATTCTAGCTCCGCCTTTAGCAAACAATAACTTTGTTCAACTTGTGAGTGACCAATACAAGAGTGATATCTGACTCATTCTCATAAATATTCAAAGAGCTTAATGCAATGCCATCAAACTGTGTACCAATAGTTAATCATGTTCATCTGAATGATAAGTAGTTCAATGATAATGTGAACATATATGTCGTTTGGTCCATGCACAAGTTAAACAAATTTAGTAATACAAAATTACAATTATTTAATGAATAATATTATACGAGTTAGCAACCTAAGTCTTTGAGCCGAGGATCAATCGGAAACAGCCTCTCTACTCCCACAAAGGTAGGGGTAAGGTCTACATACATCTTAACTCCTCAGACCCCACTTTTGGGAATACACTGAGCATGTTGTTGTTGGTTGCTGTTGAGTTAGCAACTTAAGGGCCAGTATCCAGAGATTGCAATAGCAAAGTCAAAAATTAGTTTTATCTTGGTATTGCTAACACACATTATTATTTCACATTCTATCCCGTACAAACGAATAGTTTTCCGGCTAAGTTATGCAAGCATTAGTTATACAAATTTTACACAGGCAAAACAATATATGATACAAAGTTGTATAAGTAATGTATTAATGATGCAGAGGTTTGTCAGAGTTTAATGCTAGAAACACTTTTCCTGATATAGCAAAGTTCGAGTCTTTCATCATACCGATTCAATAAAAGGAAAACATAATACTCAAATCCAATTTCTACAGCTAAAACAATAATGTCAACATCAGTAAATATTAAGGTCTCCTACAAAGCTTACAAGACTTTACCGTGAGCCGCTGTAAATGTTCCTCATCGACACTAATTGGAACACTTCCGGCTGTGATTTGCAAAGTCGAGAGCGCGACGGTTGACAGAGGCGCCGCCTCCTCCTCGAGCAGCTCAACATCAGGCAACGGTTTGAACTGCGGAGAGGAAGAGAGAAGAGAGCTATTGCGAACGCCAAAGCAGGAGAGTACCTGAAGTTTATTCATGAAGTCATGAATGCTTTCTACAATTCTCCACACTATATAAAATAGCTAGCAGCACCTACATTTATAATAACCAACCTACTTTTAACTCAAAATGGAAAAATCTTCCTAACTAGACTTGAATTAAAATTCCAAATACTAATCAATTTTGGTTTTGTACAATTTTGAATTATTTTTTCTAATAGTTCCTAAAGTTTATTCATGTTCATGAACTCAATAAATCTCTGAATACTCTCTACAATTTTCCACACTATAGAAAATAGCTAGCAGCACCTCTATTTATAATAGTACAACACCTACTTTAACTGAAAATAAAAAAAGTTTTTCCATTCCTAACTAGACATGAATTAAAATACCACATCCTAATCAATTTTGGTTTTCCACAAATTTTGAAATAATTTTTCCACCAGTACCTAAAGTTTATTCATGAACTCAATACTCTGAATGTTCTCTACAATTCTCCACACTATATTAAAATAGTGAGCAGCACCTCAATTTATCTATTTATAATAGTACGAAACCTACTTTAACTCAAAATGACTATAAATCCTAACTAGACATAAATTAAAATACCAAATTCTAATGAACATTGGTTTTCTACAAGTACGAGCGTCCCTGAAGTTTATTCATGAACTCAATAAATCTCTGAATGCTCTCTACAATTCTCCTTACTATATCAAAATAGCTAGCATCACCTCTATTTATAATAATAATAGTATGAAACTACTTTAACTCAATTTGACTGTAACCTAACTAGTCATGAATTAAAATAACAAAATCCTAATCAATTTTACAATTCTGAATTATTTTTTCCAACAGTACCTGAAGTTTATTCATGAACATCTCTAAATTCTCTCGACAGTTACACGAAAATAGCTAGCATAAATTCTAATTAGTCATGAATTAAAATAACAAAATCCTAATCAAGTTTAGTTTTCTACAATATTGAATTATTTTTTCCTACAGTACCTGAAGTTTATTCATGAACTCAATAAATCCCTAAATACTATCTACAATTATCCACACTAAAAATAGCTAGCAACACCACAATTTATAATGAAATCTACTTCAACTCAAAATAGAAAAATATTTTCCAATCCTAACTAGACATGAATTAAAATATCTAAATCTAATCAATTTTAATTTTTTACAAAATTTGAATTATACTTTACAACAGTACCTGAACTATATCTACAATTCTCCACACTATCTTCTATCTATAATAATACAAAATCTACTTTAACTCAAAATAGGAAAATCTTTTCATATATAAATTCGAAAAATAATGGTCAAAAACAAACCTGAACTATCACTTTGAGTTTCGAACTATCACCAACTATTTAGCAAAACACATCTCAAACACATCTGATAGTTTAGGTAGGAAACTCGCAAAAAAATGATAGTTCGTGTGTGTGTTTGATCATTAACTCTAACTAGACATGAATTAAAATATACCAAAATCCTGATCAATTTTTCCCAAGAGTACCTGATTTACGAAAGGAGTTCCTTTAAGGATCTGAAGGAAGATGTGGAAGAAGAAGGATAGCCAGTTAAGTAGCGATTTCCAAATTTGTAGACTTCTAGGGGCGTACACTTGTTGTGCTATCTCCGGCATGTTTTTTGGCCGGAAACGAGGACTTGTGAAGGTTGCGCACTCGGGAAGTCAAAAATGGCAAATTTATGATAGGAGAATTCAAAGCTCTTTTCTACTGACCCGTTATATTGCTTATTAGTAGATGCTGAGGGTATTATTACTCATTAGGATTATTATAATTACTGTAAAATTCTGAATACTCTCTGTCAATTTGATTTATATGGCCCTGATTTGATTGGCATGATATTTAAAAAAAGGGAGAGCTTTTGAAATTTATAGTTAAAATAAGCACTTAAAAATTTGTGTACATAGTAGATAATCATTTATAAAGTGAATTTGTTTCCAAATTAGGAAAGAGGTTATTCATTTTAATATGAATTAAAAGAAAATAAATTCAAACAAATTAAAATAGAGGGAATAGTAATTAATTTGAAGGAAAAAAAATGAATGTGGAGCCTCCATTTTTGAATCGGCAAAAAGGTCAAAAAGTGGTGCGTATATATTATATGTATTAAAAATGGTGCAAATATCATTTTCGCTGGCGGAATGTTTTAAAAAATTATTCAAATTAATTTTTAATCAAGAAATGTCACATGGCTTAGAATAGAGTTTACCCATTTTTTAGTAAACTTACTTTTTAAAAGTTACGTGTCAATTTTTTTCTAGTGAGTTGTCTGATTCATTTGAAAAAAATATCTCTTTAAAATTAACGAGACCTGATCGGTCAAAAAAGTTACCTCATGGCTTTAAAAAAGATAAGTCCTACTAGAAAATGGGTAGACTTATTTTTTAATGTCATAAAGTTTTTTTTTTTAATTAAAAGCAAGCTAAATAAATTTTTTAAGAAATTTTTGTCAACAAAAAAGATATATTTGCGTCATTTATGTGAGTATATATGCCTCATTCCTATATTTACACGTTCTCCCTTGAATTTATATTTTGAGATTGAGAAAGAGAGTATTTGGCACGCGATGGTGTAGCGAGTGGCTGCATATGTAAAGGATCACTGCTCTTCGACTCTTTACGTAGCTATTGAGTTATTGGTTGGTCTTTTTTTATTTTTTTGTCCAAAAATAAAATTCAAAGATTTTGTTGGAAAAGACAAAAGCTTTTGTGGAAAAGAGGTGGAGGCCTTTTATTTTAAAATTTTGGAGAATGGAAATGGGATTCTAAAACCAAAGTTTTACTAAAGTAGGAATAAAGTTATGCGTTTTCTTCCGAGTGGGTATTAATATATACTATTTCGAATAATGAATTCAGAAATAATACATAGAAAAGTTGTGTTTGTCTTCTACATTTAGAAAGCTTATAAGCTCATCATTTCATATTTCCAGAATCTTCAAAATTAAGGCATGTTATTTATAGCAATAAGCAAAATGAATGATATGGAGTACCAATTTACTTGACTCCTTTTATTTATTTACATTTCTGGTCAATTAAAGGTTTGAAACTTTCACTAGAAAGGTTCCATTTATTAAGGAACTAGGCATATTAATACTTGACATAGTTTGTCAAAATTACCCCTGAACTTTGAAAAATAGTTATTCCATATACTTTCAATTATTTTAGGGTAAATTATACCATGCTTATATTATCTTGTAAATTATATACATATGTCTAGCGTTTTAGTGAAAATGGCATCAAGTAGCTCAGGTATATTTTACCTCAAATAATTTTTTACCATAAAATAACTCAATCCGACCCTAATTTTTTTTTCAAAAAGTAATCAATTTTTCCAAAAATAAAAATAAAAAATTATCCGTATTATTTTTACTTGAAAAAAATTGAATGATTGAGTTATTTTAGCGGGTAAAAAATTATTTAATTAGAAGGGTAAAATACCTTTATGGCCGGGATGATACATATAAGCTAATAATTAATTTACATGTATACCCATAAGAAATTAGTTTAATATAATTGGCCCTAAAGTATAACGAAGGGTATGGATAAACTATTTTTCAAAGTTTAGGGGTAATTTAATCCTTTTTCCGTAGTTTTTATCCAAAAAAGAAAATACATGACACAGAAGAAAATTACAAAAAGGTATTTATAAGGAATTAGTTTACAAAAAAGTTATTGAAATTAAGCGTTTATCCGACTAGTTCTGGCCGGTCGGACCAATGTGGTTGAGCGAAAACGGCGGCTTTCGGAGTTAAAAAATCGGAACCGCCACGGTTCGGCCATTACAAATCCAAATACCGAGCGGTCACCGTTCAAACGGTCAAAACCCCTTTTTTTTTTTTTTGGTATAGTATATATATATTATAGTATTTATTAGTATATTGTAGGTATATTTACATATGTTATATAAGTTTATAAGTAAGTTTAAATATTTATCGACTACTATGTACTAACGGCCAGATCAACTGCAATACAACATATACGTGTGTATATATATATATATATTAATTTATATGCTTAAGTTATACTACATATACCAAAATATAAAAAA
>NC_081349.1:38540845-38576738 GCF_029784015.1 Lycium ferocissimum
CAATTAAAGGTTTGAAACTTTCACTAGAAAGGTTCCATTTATTAAGGAACTAGGCATATTAATACTTGACATAGTTTTTATCCAAAAAAGAAAATACCTGACATAGAAGAAAATTACAAAAAGGTATTTATAAGGAATTAGGTTTACAAAAAGTTATTGAAATTAAACCCGTCAACCGGTTCAAAACGGGACCGGACAGAAACCTGGTTCTGAACCGGCCGTTTCCGGTTAAAAAATCGGAACGCCCACGGTTCCGGTTTACGGTTACAAATCCAAAAGCCGAACGGATCTGTTCAAACAAACAAAACCCCTTTTTTTTTTTTTTGTATAGTATATATATATTATAGTATTTATTAGTATATTGTAGGTATATTTACATATGTTATATAAGTTTATAAGTAAAGTTTAAATATTTCTTGACTAATGCGCAATGCTACAATACAACATATACGTATATATATATATATTAGTTATATGCAATACTACATATACCTAAAATATAGTAAGAATATATATATATATATATATACTTAGGTTATATAACTTATATATATATATATATATATATATATATATATATATATATATATATATATATATATATATATATATATATATATATATGTTTAAGTATACTATATATACTTATAACTTATATATTATAACTTAAGTTATATATATATATATATATATATATATATATATATATATATATATATATATATGTTTAAGTTATACTTATATGTATACTATATATTATAAGTATATTCTTAGTATATTTTAGTTATTTTTCAAGTATATAACTTTCTAGTTTTTAATTTAAGTAGATGTATATTCTTAGTATATTTTAGGTATATTCCTAACTTAATATAAGTAAAAATATGAACACAAGTAAATAGAAGAAAGCTCAATGAGCCATATATTTTATTCATTCTTGGATAACATTTATTTGCAAGTTGTAGTTTTTTTTTTTTTTTTAACTTGCAAATAATACATAAGTTGTAAAGAAATAGTCGAATAATAAAATCACCAATTCTGAATCATTTCGTTAATTTCCCCCATATCATATTCGGCCATGGAGATATCTTCAAAGTCTTCCATTTGGTCCGGTCCACTTGCTATCAAATCTTCAATTTCTTCCTCTTCGCCTTCCTCCGCTTCTAAGTTTTGGTTGAGTCGCTCCGATCTAATCCAATCGCGAATGCACACTAGTACTTGCAAGCTAAAGCCGGATAATGAATGTCTATGGTCTCCAATTTGCTGTCTTTCTTGGCTAAATGCGCTCTCTGAAGCCACGGTTGATACTTGAATCGTAAGGATATCTCGAGCCATTCTTGAGAGTATCGGATGACTTGCCTTATACTTCTTCCACCATGCTAAGACGTCCAATTCATCCAGTTCCTTGATATCCACATTTGGCTGCATCAAATAAAAGTTATATTCATCAAAGTTTGCACTAGAAGAAGAAGTTGGCTGTGAATGTAAAACTTTTAAATGCGACAAACCCGACAAGCCCTTTTTGCTACTTTGAGAAGTAGTAGGCGTGAGCAACGGGTGTAGCACGTTCTTCCAAATTAGAATAATGAGTAAAAACTTTTCTAAACTCGTCATCAATAGCGAGTTAATTTTGACTAAAAGATAGTCGAACTCCCGCTTCAATTTCTAAAAATGTATAAATTTGACCAACCAATGCTTTAGTATAAGACACTTTTAAACAAGAATTTAAAAGAGAACCCAATATAAATAAAGTTGGGATGGGAAAAAAATACTTCTTAAATTTGATTATCATTTCAAAAATAGCCGCTTGATAACCGGGTTTATATTTATACTCTTATAAAACTCTAGCTATTTTCGCTAAGTAGGCTAAAATTCCGGTTACCGTGGGATAGAATTGTTTAGAAAAAGCAAGAGTTGCATTATAAAAAATTTGTAAGAGTTCAATACATTCTTTAACATCTTCCCAATGCGTAAAATTTAATCAATCATCACTATTAATATTATATTTGTTGTGAACTTGTTGTATGGGAATCCTATACTCATATCTTTGCTTGTTGTAAAGATAATGTAAGTGTAGTTCCACCTAGTCTCAATTTCTACTTGAATTTTCCTAGGTCTAAGGTTATTTTCCACACAAGCATTCTTAAAATCTCTAAGTCTTCCCCTATTAGCATTACAAAAAAGAAACGCAACCACATCTCTAACTTTTTGAATAGAATCGTCAAAACACACAAGACCATCTTTAACAATTAAATTTAAAATGTGACAACTATATCTCACATGAAAAATATTTTTCGCTGAGGGTTTAATTCTCTTTTAAAAGACCAATCGCCTTTGTATTATTAGAAGCATTATCTAAAGCAATACAAAGTGTTTTTCTATAAATATTAAAAAATCTCATAATAGTAGACATTGAATCCGCTAAAAATTTTCCATCGTGACGACCTTTTCCTTCATCATATAAAAAAGTTATAATTCTTTTTGCATAACCCAATTGTCATCAACCCAATGACATGTAATAGCAAAAAAATCTAACTTGTTAAGACTAAGACCCAAATCGAGTAGTAAGAAACATTACAATTTAAAGAATTAAATACATGGCGCAAATAAAATCTATATTTTTTATAAAATCTATAACATCCGCTCTACAAGTACTTAGGAATACCCTCAAATAACGGATTATAACAACGTTGAATGTAAGTAACAAACCCCATTACCCCGAAGGAAAGCGAAAATGGTAAACAATCATAAGCTACCATTTTAGCTATTTCTACACACTCTTTTTCTTTGTCATACTTAAAATTTTTACCGATTCGTGGGTCTATCGTCTCTTTGAATACCATCCACATTTGAACTTAATTTTTTTTCCCCAAACATCCATATGTTTCTTTCTCATACGAATTTGAAAATAAATCTAGTCTTCCACCATCCTTTAGTTTTAAAAAAGCAAATATTTGTCCACATAGGGTACATTTAATTTTTTTTTCAAAATTCCTTAGTATAAATTTTCAAATTTTAGTGGTTGGCTTGCGAACATTTTAGGCGGTTTGTCTTTGAAAAATAAAAGTGTTGTAAGAAAAATGACATGTATCTTTATGGGATTTTAAAAAAATAATCAAGGCTTATGTTTCATCATCATCATCATCATCAATTTCATTAAAAGTTTAAAAAAAAAAAATCATTTTGCATTGCCTTTTTCTGACCAAAAAGTGGATTATTTCCACCAACATCAATACCTAAATTAATTTTTTCTTCCACAAATGTTTCCTCATTAAGTCCAACCCTAACAATACCACTACTACTTTAATCATCACGTCTTTTATCTCTATTTTATTTTTTTATTAAATAAATTAATTTAAATAACACTCAAATAAATCACAAGAAAATAAATTGAACAAATTAAATTACTAGAATTAAATTGCGTAAATTAAATTAAAAAAATAAAGATAAGAAATAAAACGAAGGTACCAAATCGAGTGATTAATTTCCAACAAAGTGAAGGCAACGTTTGCTAGAATAAGCAAATCCACCAAAGGTAAGGTTCGGATTGTTGCAAAATCACTAACTCCACCAACAATATTATAATTGCAAAATTAATAATTGAAACTATAATAAGACTTTATAATATTTATTTGAGAGAAATTTAAACCGTTCGGCTAATTGTCATTTGAAAGTAACTATAATCTCCCCAAGAGATCGAGATTTGAGAGAAAGAGAAGAGTGACCATCCTTACTGGTTTAAAATGAAAATGTCCACATAGGGTACATTTAGGGGGCTTTCAGAGTCATAAATTTTCAAATTTTAGTGGTTGGTTTACGGGGTCTAGGGGGTTTGTCTTGTGTATGTGATTGTCTGCAAAAAATGTATCTTATGGCCGTTTTTCGGGCTTGTTTTCGCATCATCATCATCATCATCGTCAATTTCATTAAAAGTCGGTAAAATGTTGTTGCATTGCCTCATACTAAAAAAAAAAATACCTAAATTAGGCGTTTCTTCTACAAATGTTTCAAAAACAATAACTATCGACTCGGCACTACGTAAAAATCTCTTTGCCATTATTAAATAGAATTAATTTAAATAACACTCAAATAAATCACAAGAAAATAAATTGCAACAAATTAAATTGCCTAGAATTAAATTGCGTAAATTAATTGAAAAATATACTTGTCATTGCAATATTCTTAGCCATGAAGGTACTCAGACAAGACCAAAGGTACTGGGTTGCAAAATCACTAACTCCACCAACAATTCATTAAATTGCAAAAAATAGTCAATAGGCTATAATAAGACTTTATAATATTTTTAAAAGACATCATTTATACCATGGTCAACACTTTGTTGACCAACACCACCGACACTGGACTTATGTTATTTACCTGTAACAATGGCGCAAATCCATTATTCCTTGAAAAAGTCCGTAAGAAAATAATACCACGCTCACAATGGGAGGTGCGAGCAACCGGAACTCATTGTACGCTGCCTAGCGAGTCAAGTCACAACTCAATACATGTTTGATTATGAAACCTTTTTTACGGGTTCTCTTTCTTCTTTTTCAATTTCTCTCTTACAAAGGGGAAACAAAAAGAAAAGCCCTGTACACCAAAAGTCAAAAGGGGAAATCCCTCGATCGGAGTCTCGACGAGATAGAAGGTAAGGAGACCCCCCCCACCCCCAAAACCACCCTAATGAAAAAAGGGCTAAAAAAAGTAATTTCGTATATAAAGATATTCCTTCTTCTTTCCACAACCATTGGGGAATAACACTAAGCAACGACAACTCCAAACGTCACACATCCGCCGCCTACATACCGTTTCTTTTCAAATTCGTCCAAATTGATTATTTTGGTTGGGGCATTTTGTTATTATTAGATTATTATTATTATTATTATTATCATCAAGTTTTTTGGTTTCTTGAACGATTTTGTTTTCCTTTCTTCCATAATCATTAGCCTATCCACCACCATTTCTTCTTCCAACCGAGTTTCGAGTTTCAAGATCGCGTACCCCCCCCCCCCGGGATTCTTATATATATATTTGGAAAATAGCTGCAAGACCAAGTGCAAAAAACCGAAAGCCCTTCTTTTATTGTTCTTCCTCCCAGATACATGGCTTGCTGATTTTCCTCTCTCTGTATAAATAAAGTTTCTTACCCATTTTTTGGTTTCCATTGTCAAAGGATGTTTTCTTTCAATAAAATTATGAATATGATTACTCCCATTAAAAGGCATTTTTGTAGGGGGCGGCTTAATGAAATTGGTGCCATAAAGCCAAATCTTAATGAGAGGTCTCAAGTATATTCAATAAAATTAGTTGTAGCGTGCGTCACCTGTGTACCCCGTGCACTGCACGTGCATGTTATGTGTCGCACGTGCATCCCATGTCAATTAGTAAAATTATTGTAACACATATATGTTGTTGTTAAACACGTGTGTGAATTATACATTTAAAGTAAAAGGAAATTATATATCTCAAATATATGAAGGAAGATCATATTTCAACTAAAGGTGCGTCTTTTTTTTTTTTTACTTTTTTTTTCGGTTTCGGTTTTTGCCAGTGGACACCAAACACCGAACCAAACTAATTGGGATCGGTTCTTTCGGTTTCGGTTTTTTGAAGTTTGGTTCGCTTCGGTTTCGGTTTTTTCAATTCGGTGTTTTGATGTCTTTTCTCTAATATTTGTTTGAGAGAAATTTAAAGTGGCTAATTGTTGCAAAGAAAATAATTGAGCCAGATTGATTTTTCTTCACAGAAAGATGACAAGATATATAATTTAAGTCCGTGAATTGACATTATACTCATTTTAGGTGGCTGGGGTATGGGTTAAAGTGTTAAAAAAAAAGTTTGATTATCGGGGGGGGGGGGGGTGGAGGGAATCAAGAACTCATGTCTTTGTATGGCCGATTTGTGTGTTTATGCAATGTTGAACCGTATATGGACATGTTATTAAAAAAAATTTGTATATATATTCTTAGTTGCCATTTTCTTTTTTGATAAAGGAAAAAATCGGAAAATAGAAATTAACAATATGTTGTCCCGAAACGCTTTAATTGCCTTTTCCAAGTATTCCTTTTTAAATTAAAATGATAATGTCACATACGAAGTTTCACAATGAAAAAGTTATTAAACTAACGGTATTCTTAGCCAATAAAAGTAGCATGTTCGTCGTGGGAAACAAGATGCCGGATAAAGACATGCATAAAATTACTTGGCAAATGCAAAACCATCCGTCCTATGTGCCATTTGTGTACCACTCTTAACTTTCATATTGGTCAACGCTTTGTTGACCAGCACGAAGTCTTAGCAATCAAGTCGACCATCTAGCAAAGAACAAGATTAATTCCTTCGAACTTGGAAGAGAGAAATACTTACTCAAGCGTCTGCCGAAACTTGGGAAGTCACAACGCGCCATGTTTGATTATGCCGCCTTTTGACGGGGTTCGAACTCTTTTCAAGTTTTACAAAGGACAATGAAAGAAAGAGCCAGAAGCGAAAATTAGTCATGTGAAAGTCCGGGCTTCGGGTCTTGAGATAAAGAAAACGAAAGAGACCCCCCCGGGTTCTATTTTTTTTGGGCTTAAATTTAATTTAATCGTATATAAAGATTGGACTATTTAATATTTTTGGGCTAATATATAATATTTGCCATAAACCGAAAACCGAAAAACCAAATATTAAACCCCGAACACCGAATCGAACCCGAAATTTTTGAAAAATTAAAACCGAATCCCGAATCCGAAAATTATTGTAAATATGTATGTTGAAAAACCGAATTAATTTTAAAGTAAAAATTTTTCGTTTTCGTATTTTCAAAATGATGAAGGAAGATCATATTTCAAACGACTTGATAGTTAAACTCAAAATTATTGGACATTGTTTAAAGGGGAAAGGATCAAAAATGCCCCTCTACTTTCGAAAAAGGGCTAAAACTATCCTCTGTTATGAATTTGGATAAAAAATACCCCTCCCATCATTAAAGTTTTTAAATATACCCCTCACTTAACGAAAATTCCAAATTCCCCCAAAATAATCCGATTTTATTTTTTAAACCAAAGACTATTATTTTACCTGACCTAACTAAATAATAACCCATATGATGCCTTTATTCCCCCTAATTCTCTCAAATGTACTTCTCTTCAGCAACATTAGAGAGAGAGAGAGAGAGAGAGAGAGAGAGAGAGAGAGAGATGAGGTTCACACTAATGTTACTCTGAGATAAGATTTTGGATAGAAAAGTGAGGTTCACGTTTATGCCATTCATATAACCATTTCTCAGAAAAACCTATGACATGCTACCATCGTATCTTCTCTCGGGACCTAAAATAGAAAGCTATAGAAACTCATTCATTAAGATCAAACATATCATAGTTACTGTTATTTCGAATGCTAAAATTAAAATCTATCGTACAATGCAAATGAAATTGAACAGATGGTGGGTAATAGAGAGCAAAAGTGAACAAGATCACTTCATCAGGAATTTGGATGACACTAAATTTTTCGAGGAACTTGCACATAACAGGAAGTCCGAGAGTAAACGTATAGAGAGTGAAATAAATCTTCTTTGGAAGAACCTATACTTGGTAATTATCAGCTAGTACTTTGTAAACCGTTTATACTCTGAGATAAGATTTTGGATAGAAAAGTAGGTTCTCTGCCTTTCTAACCGTTAATGCTCATTTCTCTGCCTTTCTAACAGTAGTTTATGCAAAAAATGAGGCCCACCAAAGACAATCCCTGTGGACAGACTTAAATCAGATTGGAAGTAGCACTCGAGAAGCTTGGCTCATTGCTGGGGATTTCAATACCATGCTCTCATCGATGACAAGTCGGGGTCCCAAATTTACCCGCTAAAACCCGGGATTTCGCAGATCGTGTAGATCGACCAAGTAGCTAACCCTATTAAAGTCAAAGGGATGGCACTTTACCTTTTGTAACAAACAACAGCTACAAGTAAGGTCTACTCTAAAATTGACTGGGCTTTTTGTAATATCCAATGGCTTCAATCTTATGGCCATGTGGAAGCTGACTTCCTAAACCCAGGAATGTCAAATCATTCACCCATTTTGATACAATATTGGACTCAAATTCATACACATCCCAAGCCATTCACCACAGTTCTAAACCATCCAGATTTCCGTGGAATCCTTGCAACGTTTGGGTCGACCGTCGTGGGAATGAAATGTATATCTTGTGAGAAAATTGATGTTATTGAAAGAGAATACTGAAGGGGCTAAATACCTACCTAGCTTCATACGGTCAAAGGCTCCAACAGTTAGACAATCACTTGAAATCACTCAAGCTTCACTGAGTGTTCAACTTATGAATCAAGCCCTGATAGACCAGGAAAGGATTACTCTAATGGAAATTGCAAAGTGGAGTAAGGTGGAAGAGCTAGCCCTACGACAGAAATCAAGAGCTATATCAAATGTGGAGATTCTAACACTAAGTATTTCATGCTCAATGCAATATCAGGGCTAGTAGAAACACTATCAATTCTGTATATAATGACACTGGCACAAAAGTGACTGACCCTACCCAAGTTGAGGCTGAATTCATCTCTTTCTTTACCAAGCTAATGGGGACTGATACTGCTGTAACGCCCTATCCCAACTCAGAAATTATTAGAAAGGGGCCATGCCTCTCTTACCAAAATGTGTGACACGATCGGAGCCGTGTCGAGAAATCTTAATCTTATTTCAGCAATAAAAGGTATGCCTTCGATAAATCTCCCCGGTATAGATGGTTATCCCATTGAGTTTTTCACTAGAAATTGGGATGTGGTAAAAGGGGATGTACTAGGGGCAGTGGCAGAGTTCTTCCAGTACGTAAAATGCTTAAATCTTTTAGTGGCACTGCAGTCACCTTGATTCCAAAGATTTCTAACCCTACCTTAGTCAAGGATTACAGACCTATTGCCTGCTGCACTACCTTCTATAAAATTATCACTAAAGTATTGACTAATAGGATTAAAACAGTTATTGGTACTATCATCAGTCCCTCTCAGTCTGCCTTTGTGGAAGGGAGAAGTATCACAGACAATATCTTATTTAGTCATGAACTCTTTAAGTGGTATACTAGGAAAGGTCTGTCCCCAAGGTGTGTAATGAAAGTAGATCTAAGGAAAGCCTATGATTCCATCGAATGGTGTTTTTTAAATAGCATGATGGCTGAATTAGGATTCCCTTACAAATTCATAATATGGATCATGGAATGCATTTCAACAGTGTCTTATTCTTTGGTTTTAAATGGTGGATTGGCCAAGCCTTTTCCTGGTAAGAGAGGTATTAGACAAGGTGATCCTATGTCACCTTATCTATTTGTCATGGCCATGGAATATCTACAAAGGGAGCTGAATCAATTAATCACAAATAAGGCCTTCAAATTCCATCCTAAATGCAAAAGACTAGGGGTGATACACATATGCTTTCTTGATGACTTATTCACGTTCGCAAAGTCGATATTCCATCCATCAAACCGGTTCAAGAAGCTTTTAATAGGTTCTCACCGCTTCGGACTTCGAGGCAATGTGGATAAAAGCTCCATATACTTATCGGGGAGTAAAACCGCAGCTTAAACGGAAAATTCCGACTACTCTTGGGTATGCAGAGGGTACTCTCCCATTCAGATATCTAGGAGTACCCCTTTCATCTAAAAAGCTAACTGTGGCACAATGTATGCCCCTGGTAGAAAAGATAATGGCAAGAATTCAATGCTGGTCCGCTAAACTCCTATCCTATCTTTTGGGCAGCGTTAATTAAATCGTTCTATTTAGGGTTCAAACGTATTGGGCCCGCATCTTTATATTGCCTAAAAGAGTTATGAAGGTCGGTTGATGCGATGTATCCTTTTTAATTATTTAAAGCAGAGAACACAAAGAAAGCACTTGTTTCATGGGCAAGAACCTGCCTTCCAAAGTCAGCTGGTGGACAAAATATGATGAATATATGCCTATGGAACAAAGCAAAGAATGATTATGCAGTTATGGGCAATTACTGATAAAAAAGACAGTTTATGGATCAGATGGGAAAATAGTTACTACTTGAAAAATGACTCTGTTGATACTTGCAATATCCCGGGTAATGCTACCTGGGTCACAAGGAAGGTGATAGAGACAAGGAAATTCATTCTCCAATCCAATCTACTACAGGGAGACTTCAATGCTCGACTGGCCTCTATGGTCAAGAACAACAAGTTTTCCATTAAAAACGTGTATGTTTCTCTAATTCCAATCCACCCCAAAGTCCCACGGGAATCCCTCACTACGCATTTAGCATACACCCAAGACAAGATTCATACTACGGTGGCCGGGCATAAGATAAGAGGACGGCAACAGGTTGCAAGTTCGTAATCCAGTGCCTTTAAACCGTGTCTATCAGTAACTCTCGAAAGGAGTCTTTTGACCATTTGTTCTTCTCTTGTGTAATCACTAAGGCATTATGGCAGAGACTGCTAGTATGGCTTGGCTTTCGAGTCATAGGGAATTGGCAAGATAAATTACAGTACCGGGCGAAAAAGAAAACAGGTAGAGGTGAGATCATCAGCTGTGTGTTTGCACTGGTTGTGGAATCATTTTGGAAGGTGAGAAATGGCATCAGATTTCAAAGAACCATCTTTCAAGGTGACAGGATTTGCAGGGAGATTGTAGTACACATACATATTCAGGGCAGAGATCTCACTAAATGGCAAGCTCCTCTGGCACTTCTAGACTCCATTCCATGATGCTGCTAGAATTCCTTAGCTGTGTAATAGATAACTTAATACTTTGTTCGTGATAGTGACTATAATGGAATAGATTGTAATTAGGCTCTCTGTAATTGTGAGTCATTGTCTTTACTATTGAGAAACAGTTGGTCAGCCCTGTCTAGGTCTGTAACTATTACTTTTGGTATTAATAAATCATTTATTTACCAAAAAAAAAAAAAGTAGGTTCACACTTTAGCAACACTGAAGAGAAGTACAAAACATTTGAGAGAATTGGGGGTAATAAGGAGATAGTATAGGTTATTGTTTAGTTGGGCCGGGTTAAATAATGGAGCCGGTTTAAAAAATGAAATCGGGTTATTTGGGGAAAATTTGGGGATTTTCGTTATGTGGGGAATATATTTGAAAACTTTACCAAAATTTGTAATGGAGGATATTTTTAGCCCTTATCTCAAAGTAGAGTGATATTTTTGACCCTTTTCCCTTGTTTAAAATTGGGACGGTTGTTTCTTGGAATAGTTTGTTGGGCATTAAGAACTACTACTATGAACTATTTTTTTAGCTTAAGTAAAAAATATCTAAACACCTAACTTTACTTTTAGTAACTACTAAAAAATGAGGCTCTAGCACTTGCGTTAGTGGCTTGAGTATTCGCCGACCCTGGATATATGTAATATAAGTGTATATGGTTGTAGAAATGGCGATCCACAAGATAAACATCAATATCCACATTAAACCTTTCTGCCTTAGAGACAAGCCACTTATCCACTGTAATATAATGCTCAAACATGCTATAAACCCCACTGTATTAGATATCATATATAGTCTATAAATTGTTGGGTAATTATCTGCCATAGATGAACCTGCTGTATGTATATTCTAGGTCATGGAAAAGGTGGCAGTGGTATCCAGTATCCGGAAAAATACTACTTTCTCTGTCCCAATTTATGTGATACATTTTTCTTTTTAGTCTGTCCCAAAAAGAATGATACATTTCTATATTTAAAAATAAATTAATTAACATAAAACTTCTCATTTTACCCTTAATGAAATGATTTACAGTCACACAAATATATATGGATTGTTTTAGATCACAAGTTTTAAAAGTCTTTCTTTCTTAAATTTCGCGCCTAGTCAAGCTATATCACATAAATTGAGACGGAGAAAGTATCATGTGTCAACAACATTGACGACAGAATCACAGAGTAAGATTAGGGAAGCTTATCCAGAGCTTGAGATTGTAGTTTAACCTTATATCTTTTCTAATTAAGGATATAGAGTATAAAAATATATAGGCTACATATACATAGTTGCAGTATGTTAAGTCATACCCCTTTTTTACTTCTCCAAATAACTCTGCCATAAAAAATGACAAATATTTTAAATCGATGAGCCATTTTTAGTAACAATGACAAGTAAAATGAATCAGAAGGAGTACTTGTAATATGATTATAATACCAAAAGCAGTCATATTTTTATAAACTTTTATGAAGAAATTCGATAAACTTGGTGTTGAAAAGTTACTTAGAAAACAGAAATCATTTTAATTAATAGCTAAACTTAATTAGTACTAAATATATTTTGAATCATCTTGTCAAACTCCACAATGAGGATCGAGATCAGCTTGAAAAGTTATGGTTGCAATAAGAGAAGCCACAATCATTAGTGTATTTTTCTTCCTTTCTAGCCAGTCATCTATTTGTAATATTTTTGAACTTTTTTTCTTTAGATCATCATGAGATGTATATTTTGAAGGTCTATTGGCTTCGATCCGAAAGTATGATTGCCTTTCTTTCGACATGTCCCCGTAACTCGAAAGGATTCTCCACTTTCAATATCTTCAATGTCACTACAGATTTGAATTTGATCATCTGTTGTTGTCAATCCATATGCATTTAGCGCATTTACATCAAATGCAGGGTACCAGCTAATTTATGGTATGTACTCAAAAGTTTTGAACTTTCAGTAGTGCAGATGACACTTTTGATATTTAGTAATAAATGAGAAATTAGGAAATCATCATTTAATGATTTTCAAATAGACAATGCAATACCTCAATTTGCTTATCAGCATCATCCAAGTGCATAATGGTGTGCCCACCACTATCATTTGCATTAAAGAACTCATGTTCCCATCGAATCTCCATCAGCACCTTGAGAGCCTCCAACTGAAATGCAAAATGCCCTCCCCATTGTTAGTGATCATTTCTAGAGCTTCATCGGGTTTGATTTGTATCAGT
The DNA here is from genome assembly GCF_029784015.1 of Lycium ferocissimum. Lineage (NCBI taxonomy): Eukaryota > Viridiplantae > Streptophyta > Magnoliopsida > Solanales > Solanaceae > Lycium > Lycium ferocissimum. The sequence continues at coordinate 38,553,780 of NC_081349.1, forward strand.
TCTTTGATCACTTCAACTCAGCATTTGATGGCTGCAAGATGAAGAGTATTTCTACCATGAGCCGGGCACATTTCATGATTCGCCGCCCAGGGGCACCTCAATGAAATTGGCGGCCTAAAGTCAAATCTTAATAAGAGGCTTCAAGTATATTTATAAAACTAGTTTTTGCATCCGTCATATGTGTATCTCTTGCGCCGCAAGTGCATCTCGTGCGTTTCATGTGATCCCACGTCAATTATTAAAAATATTTTTAAATCACATATATATTATTGTCAAATATGTGTGAAGTATACACTTAAAGTAAAAGGAAATTAGTGCAAGCTCAAAATGATGATCCTATTTCGGCAAACTTGATTGTTAAATTCAAAATTAATGAATATTAGTTAAACTTGAGATGGTTGTTTCTTGATATAGGTTGTGGAGCATAGGAGGATACTACGATAAACTATTTTCTACCCTAATTCAAAAATTGAAAAATGAAAATAATGATAATATGCCATAACCGGGTCCGGAGTGATAACTTGCCATAATCGGCTAAATTAAACGGATAGTGCAAATTGTTTTTACACAATCTACTTTTCATTATACAGCTAAAGTCTTTAATCAAATATTTAGCTTTGTCAAGTATAATTCTGCATGCATTTTGATAAATAAAAGATTAAAAACACGTGAAAAAATAGCAACGAGTGGAATGAATGGTCCAAGGGAATAAAACTGAGCATTGAAAACGTGGGAGAATTTTTTTTTTTTTTTGTGGCTGTGTGTGATTAAAAGAAAAGCTAATCCCAATACCCAACTCATTCTCTTCTAGTTAGTGGATGCAGACTGCTGACTATTTTGGCTGTGTTATTTTAAAAAAAATATTCCTGAATTAATTACGAGCTGCGGACATATTTCCTTAAAATATGAATTTTTTAATGAATTCTATGTTTGTCTTCTTTATTCTAGATCTAAAAATGAAGTTAGGTTGATGCTGACCTTGCATTTATTATCTTCATGTTTTATTGATAAAATATGGCTCGTAGGCTTAAGAAAAAGTTAAAAATAGCTTTAATAAATTAAAAATTGTCCTTTAGATTCATTTTCTTAATCTGCAATTTGAGATATTACACTTATATTTATTAGTTTGATTCTTTTTGTTTTGAAATTTGATTCAAATGATTGTTGTATTTTATTTCAAATCCTACCCCTTTATCTTATTGGTTTTGTCCAAAGGAATTGACCTGGTGGCGTTTGAAGAATTTCAGGCAACCTGGATTGAATACCTCTTATGCTAGACAATTCATGTGTAACTAAGCATTCTCTTAAACCATCTTCTTCCTATTTTGATAATAGAAAATGAACTTGGATTAAACTAGAAGCTTTTTGTAATAAGATTATCAGAGATTAAGAACTCGGATATGTACATAAATAAATAAGAGGGTGTTTGGATTGACTTCTTAAAAATAGCTTGTAAGCTAAAGTCATAAGTCGGATTATTCAACTTTTGACTTTTAGCTTATTTTTATACTTTTTTAGCCTAAAAATAAGTGCTTAAAAATATTTTTTTATCTTTTTCAGATACCACAAAAAATAAAAATAAAACTTAAAAGTCAAATTTTAAGTTAACCCAGACACCCTCTAATTAGTGTTACAAAAATGAACCTCAAGAGAAATCTGTCAATTTTTTTGCAAACTAAAACCACAGCTAATACGACAAAAAAGAAATTATTATTTTTATTCTTTTAATTTCTTTCCTTAGTCTCCGGTCTCACGCGGTAAGTTTCAGACTTTCAACTGGGTTAGTGTATACCCGGTAACCCATACCTCACGCGCACAAAGCCCACCCCAGACCATTTATTTATTTTATATTATTACAATAAGGGGTCGTTTGGTTTGGATGTAGAAATAGTTAATCTCAACATAAAATAATATGGTGTTTGATTCGGGTATAAAAATAATTAATCTAGCATAAGGTATCTAAGATAATACAGTATTGGCCTGGTGGTACTATTGCGATATAAATTATACAGGATATATGTATGTTAAAGGCGAATTGATATCTTTGTCTTCGGATTTCAAGGGATGAGTTTATCATTAGGTATGTCTCTACGGTTTTTTTTATTTCTTTTGCCTTATTTTAGTTGCGACTTATCGCCTATGGGGTTTTTTTTTTTTTTTTTTATTTCTTTTGCCTTTTGGGACTTGAGTAATTAGAAATAAAGGAAAAAAGTCATTAGATGTAATATAAAAAAAGAAACACGTTTTTTTCTTTTGGGTAATTAGAATTATAGAAGAAAATGAATTTAGAATAATATAAAAAGGAAAGTTAAAAGACTGCTTTAGAAGAAAAAAATGCATAAAACGTGCAGGAGCTCGAGTTCGATCCCAGGACTTTGAGGAAATAAAAACAACCCATAACCAGTGTTCCACTTGGCCTGATTTGACCATGTGTTCATTCAATTAATATTAGATATACTTTGCATAATTATACACATAATATATCGAGTTTAGTCGAGTGATCATGTGTTCACGTGACCCAAAATTCGTACATAAATTCGCCCTTGTATATGTATTACTTTATGCGAGAGAAAATGTGTAATAAGAAGATGTGTATTAGTAATGCAGAGTAAATTATTTAAAGAAAAAAAACACCTTTTAGAGTAATTAATTCACGGATAACATTCTCTTCGTCAATAATCACCATTCATCGGCATACCAATACCTTCATTATTAATCACTACGTAACAATTCCTTAATTATTAATCACCACATAAAAAATTCCTATATTATTAATCTTCGCATAACTTCTAAACCAAGCAACCCCTAATAGTATTATATTTCATATGTTTCATTTTATGCGTCTTAGTTTGACCGTATACCCATACCCCACTTATGCAGTTAGATTGAGTATGTTGTTGTTAGTTTGACCGTATACGAAATTTAAAAACGCATTGTTCTTTTGAAGATATTTCGAATTCTGTATTTTTAACTAAAAAACTATGCATAACATATCATAAAAATATAATTTAAATCTTGTAGTTTTAAGCACGCCAATGTGTAAAATGAAAATGCTAGAATTTAAAATTTTTATACAAAATAATGGCATTCTTTTTTAAACATACTAAATAGGAAAGTCAATCCCATCAAATTAAAGCGGATTTGATGGGGGTATTAGTAAGAGCGTAACAACTGGTAACCACAATTCACAAATATTATAGTAATCTTACTAATTTGAATTCAAGCTCGATTCAATTTTTTCTTAATCACCACAATTGTTATACTTGTTTTCTTCACAAACTCTAGGAAAGTGCACTAAGCAATAGTGACTACAACTCCACTATATTCGAACCCATGATGTTGCAAAAATTTCTTCTTCATACAAGGAATTTGCAATTGTAAGCAAGTATAATACTATTTAGAGATTATTTAGAGGGGAAAAAGTTAAAGTTATTCCTTATATCTGAAAGTTTTTTGGTCTAAAAGATAATAATGTAGTATTTTACATATTGTTTGAAGTCATTATAAAATAAGTGCATGTGTTGACACTTTGATAATGAAAGGTCAAAAGCCGGTGTCTGTATTGGCAACTGAAGATATAGATAAGAGTCAATACAATTTGATTTTTTTCTTACTAATATAGTTTTGCGGTTGTCTGATTCAAGGGTGTTCGAAACATATAAAGGTGGAATAGTCAAAATATTATGGAAAAATGAGAATGACGATAGGAGTATAACACAACTATGCTATTAATATTACAATATTATAAATCATGGATTCTAGAAGATCAGCAACTCAGTTCGTTCCCTGAAATTGTGATCAACTAGCGGATTTTCCAGCTGCCTGAGAAGTGACCTCAAAATGAGAGGTTAACTTAGTAAAACTTGTGCAAATCATGCTAATTATGTTAATCGAGTCTAGTGATTTCTTGTCTGTTGTCAAAGTCGTTAGGGTGTCACAACGTTTATTTATTTTTTGTTCAGTATCTACATTAAAATTTGATCATATCCAAATTAGCAGCAGAAAATCTCACATTGAAAATAAGTATGTCTAATTTCTATAATATTGACAATATTCTGCATGGAGTTCGTTGTATAGGGAATATTTTTCAATATAACCTATAGGGCCAATCACAATTGCTCTTACGAAAAAAAAAAAAAAAAAACACACACACACACACACTACCGAAGCCACCTTAATTATATCTTAAAACTGCCTTAGATATTAGAGTCAACTACTCTTTTAATCACGTCTATCTAGATGAATCGCATCATTTTTTTTTTTTTTTTTTCCTGCAAGAGATGAAATAGGTTCTCTTGAGGAAATGAACTCCTATTGACTAGCTACAATTTTAATAGAAGATGATGATCTTATAAGAATAACATGTGTATTTTTATTGGCTAAGCGTTGTTGATATAGCAAGTAAAAAAGATATACTCTGGGTAAAATGGATTCATATGTTTTATATCCACTATATTCGAACCAACAGTTCTGTTGCAATGTCCCTAGTCCAAGGCAATTGGATATTGTAAGCTAGGTACAACAACAACAATTTAGAATCCCACAATTTAGAGGGGAAAAAAGTTAAAGTTATTCCTTATATCTGAAAGTTTTTGGTCAAAAAGATAAAAAGAGGTCACACAAAAATTCAAAGCGATATAAAATAAGTAACGAAAGCACACTTTATAATGAAATCAAAAGTACGGTGTCTGTATAATGAAGAAATCGTAGCACAAGAAATTATTTTTTCTTTAAATATAGTTTTGCGGTTAACTGCTTCAGGAGTGTTCCATCACCAAAAGGCAAATAGTCAAAATATTCGATGGAAAAATGAGAATGACGAATCACTCAACTATGCAATATTTTCTATTACCCCTACCTCTAAAACCATGGCCATTCTAGAAGTCAGCAACTCAGTTCGTTCCTCTTCTGAAACCATCTCGCGGGGCCCGCTTCGCCCAACCAGCCACTCCCACCTTTCCAGCTGCCTGAGAAGTCACCCCAAAATGATCCATCTCAACAGTAAAACTTGTGAAATCATCCAAATTATGTTAATCGAGTCAACAGATCTCTCCATCACTGAAACTTAGGCCTGTCACAACGTTGTCACATAGCAAGGTACAGCCTCCATTTCTGTGTCAATACGATGTGTGACATCATCGTCAATCTATTCACGCTTGCACGTATGACCCAAGATACTTGAAACTACTTTCTCTGGGACGTTCGGGTACCAAGCTCAACTTCCACGCCCACCTCCCCGAGGGTGCTTGGCCGAATCTTGACTCAAGACTCCAAGGTATGTCTCCAACCCTCCGAAGCAAAGATTAACTCCAGTCTCAGCGTCGATTAGGACTACGTCATCCGCGAAAAGCATACACCACGGCACCCTCACCTCGAATTTGTCGCGTCAATCCATCCATCACCAAGGCAAATAAAAATGGACTAAGTCGATCCTTGATACCAACCCCATCACAGCGGAGATGCCTCGAGTCCCCTCTCCTCCTTACCCCTTGGCTCCCTCATACATGTCCTTGATCACCCTAATATACGCTTTCCCACACTTTATCTCCATAGATCTCTCTTGGAACTTTGTCGTAAGCCTTTTCTAGGTCGATGAATACCATGTGTAAGTCCCTCTTCCTCTCCCTATACTGCTCCACCAGTCTCCTCACAAGATGGATGGCTTCTGTAGTTGAGCGTCCCGGCATGAATCCGAACTGGTTCTCTGAAATAGACACGCCTCTCCTCACCCTCATCTCCACCACCCTTTCCCACACTTTCATATACGGCTTAGCGAAGCGATACCTCTATAGTTGTTGCGGCAACTTCCGGATATCCCCCCTTGTTCGATGAGGATCATTATGCTCGACCTCCATTCTTCGGCATCCTTGCCATCTTAAAGATGACATTAAACAACCTAATCAACCACTCCAAACCTACCGAGCTCGCGCTTCTTCCAAAATTCCCCGCAATCTCGCTGTGTCCTCGTCGCTCTTCCCCCGCGCATCTTACGAACAACACCCTTAACCTCCTCAACCTTAATACCCCGCAATACCCAAAATCGTGATGCCTCTCCGTATGTTCCAAATCTCCCAACACAATGTCTCGTCCCCTTCTTCATTCAAGAGTTTGTGGAAGTATGACCGCCATCTCTCGTCTAGTGAGAGTCTCTACCAATACTTTTCCATGCTGCCCCTTGATGCACTTCACTTGATCCACATCGCGCCCTTCTCTCCCTCGCCTTGACTAGCCTGAACAATTTCTGATCCCCGCCTTTCTCTTCTAGTTCAGCATAAAGGCGTTCAAAAGCTGCCGTTTTTACCGTCGAAACCGCTAACTTCACCTCCTTCCTCGCTATCTTATAAACTTCCCTATTCGTCCACTTCTCCACCTCATCCTTGCTTTCTATCAACTTCGCATACGCCACCTTCTTTGCTTCCACCTTCCCTTGAACTTCTCCATTCCACCACCAGTCCCCTCGATGCCGACCACGACTACCTGTTAAGAAGGTAATGGATGCAAAAGATGTGCTACAGAATGCTCAAGTACAGATTAAGCCAAATCATGGTCTTACTAGACAACTATATCTGTCCTTTATTGGCAACCAGCCTAGGCGGGTACCATGGAAGTGTGTAATGTATAACAATGCAGCTCGCCCGAAGGCTAGATTTGCTCTTTGGTTGTTGATGCATGGAGTATGCTTACTGCAGATCGATTGAAAAAACGGGGTATGGATGTGGATAAAATTTGCTCTCTATGTCACAGTGAAGATGAATCAAGAGAGCATTTATTTGTCAAATGTGTGTACACTAGAGCTATCTGGCAGAGAATTATGCAATGGCTCAAGAAATCAGCAGTGCAACACAACTCATGGGATGAACAGTTGCATTACACAATCACTGCTACTAAAGGGAAGTCACAAAATGTCCAGATGTTTAAGTTGATATACACAGAATTTATTTACAGAGTCTGGCTCGAAAGGAATGGCAGAATCTTTGAGAAAGTCGAGAGAAGTGTTGATACTCTAGCAAAGGAGATTGCGTATATTAGTAATGTGAGAGCACCTCTTGGTATAGTACCTTGTTGAGACAGTTTATGTTTTAGATTGTACATAACCTGGGAGGATGTAGCTTAAGTTGCTGGTTTTCTTCAGTATGAGATAGCCGGTGGTGTTCTTCAGCTTTAGTTTTGTAATAGTTCACTTGGTAATTAATACAAGTTCGTTTAATTACCCCAAAAAAAAAAAAAAATAGTCATACCGTATAACTAAATCAACATTTGTAATAGACAATAAACTCAATCTCTCCAATTCTCCCGACCTGCTCAAGGAAAGCGTCTAAGAATATTAACATAATAAAATTAAGATCAAACATGATGTTAGGATATAAAAGTAAATTTGAATTAGCAAGGATGATTACGTACCTATTTGAGCCATATACTAGTGCGAATTTATTAATGACTATGTCTTCATCTTTATTATCCTTTTTACAATTAGAATTGCAGTAGCCATCTTCGCCCCTAAATCCATTATTATAAAAAGATAATTCAACACAAATCAAATGTTATGAAATATCTTCGATAGTGTGTTCAATATAAAAAGAGAATATAATTCTAATTAATGAAACCGTGATGGACCCTCCAATTACGAGTTTCATCGAGTTGAATATACACGCAAAAGAGTGCCTGATCCAATAATCAATTACTATCATACTTATAATCGGCTCATGTTTATTATATTAATCAAATTCAGATGCTTAAAACATAAATAAACTAATTTTAATGATACAAACTCATATTCCTCACAAAATATTTCAATCCTAACGTGAATTTTACTATTTATGTTGTGACATATGAGTCACTCTATTTGTCCAGAAAGGACCCAACCAAAGTAAAACAAAAGTGGAAAACAGATGCCAAGTGTTGATGATAAAAAGCGGGGCCAATTTGGGGCGCGTCTGCCAGAGTTACAGAAACCACTGCAAGCTAATTACCCACACGTGACCAAGAACAAACCCGTTGAGACGGTCAAAATTCTAATCATAATAATAATAATATTGGACCTTTGACGTGGACATGGGTCCCACTTTTTAAGACGCGCTCAAAATTTCATATCATTTGGCATTTCATTTGCATTTATTTGAGTTTTCATTTGAATTTCACTTGAATTTTCATTTGAGTTTGCATTTAGGTGGGAACCAGTAAGACACCCAAGTGGTATGCAATCAAGTGAGGAAATAACAAAAATGGTCCCTAATTTTTTAAAGTAAGTTTAAAGTAGTCCTTTAAATATTATTTGAGCAATTTTTGTCTATTAAGTTCGCTAAAAGTTACTTTCTTCGTCCCAATTTTTGTGGCCTAAAAACAAACCTTATACTTTAGTGTGATTATAAATCATTTCATTAAGGGTAAAAGAAAATTTTAAATTAAAGTTGTTTCTAATTATAGAGAACTGACATTTTTTTCGGTATAGACTAAAAAGAAAAGTATGTCAGATAAACTGGGAGGGAGGAGTAATACTTTGATCTCCATCAAATATTTAACGAACTCCATCTGTTAGATTTAACGAAAATGTGTTTTTTTTTTAAGTCAAATTGTATTAGGGAAATCCCAACAGTTAGGTGAAATCACGAGAAGGTGCCACGTAGAACATACATCCTACAGATTAATAGGTTTCAAGTACGTCCCGAGGGAGAAATCAGAGTCTGGAAGGGGATACAAGAAAAAGGTCGTTAGAACGTGTATCGGCAAGTCAGGTTGCCTCTCACAATTGGCTTCCATTCTTACCAACCTCCGTCACATCTGTCAGCCTTGGGACGCGCAATGCTACACGTCTGCATGATGAAGTTGTAAGCGTGTCATGTCAGTTGTACTTTTAAGTTGAAAAGTCTAGGATTAGTATAGATAAATATATCTTATAGAGGAAGGAATCCCCATCTCCTCTCCCACACTTGTAGGCTGTAGCCCTAGCAATATTTTCTCTTTAAGAGCTCTAAATACACAAACTCATTCTCGAGACATTTTAATACTTTCTTGTTCTTTAACGATTTATTTCTTGTTTTCAATATTACCATTTTCAATATTATCTATTAAAATCATTTTTTAGCGGTAAACAAAAATCACTAAAAAAGTTTCATCAAATACTTGAAACCGCAACACAAACTATACTAAACACATAAAAATATATTAAAAAATAACATAAACTTCACCTAACTCTAAAAAGACACAAAAATAGCAGAAAATGTACCTTAACAGGTAAGTTCACGCAAAAATAATTTGTTAAACATTTGACGGAGACACACTTTTAGCGAACTTAAAGGACCAAACCTATTCAGAGCATACCTTAGGGACTATTTTGAACCTACCACAAAATATCAATGACTATTTCTGTAATTATCTTGTATTAGTGGACCCTATTTTGAAGATTTGACTTTGACCATAAATTCTAAGAGAAGAAAAAAAAATAGAACGCACCAAGAAGAAAAGTCTCACTTTCCTCCTTCCTTCCCTTCGACCCATATATACCTGTGTACCCCTTAGTCATATCTGCACAAAAATACTCAACAAATTACAACTACAAACTCACAATTCTTTCCAACTAATTCAAAGACCATATTTTTTTGCTCTTGGATTTCCATCTTTAAGGTACTGTTTATTTTCAACATTTATTGCTTATTGGAATGGAGTCTTTTGTATAAAGATTGAAACTTTGAAACTTTTGTTGACTATTTATATGTGTTTTGTTGAAACTTTAAAGAGCTTACATAAGATGGGTTTCAGTTTTATTGCTTTTTTGGCCTTTTATGGTAAATGGTGTAACTTATGGGTATGGATTATTTTGTAAAAAGATTGAAACTTTGAGACTTTTTAGTGATGGGTTTCAGTTTTTGTTGACTATTTGTTTGTGTTTTCTTAATTTTGTTGAAACTTTAAACAGCTTTTCTTTTCTAGTATGGGTTTTTGTCCTTTTGTGGTAAAATAATGCTTATGGGTATGAAGTCTTTTGTTAAAATATCCAAAGTTTGAAACTTTATCAAGATGGGTTTCAGTTTTTGTTGACTAATTGTATGTGCTTTCTTGATTTTGTTGAAACTTTAAAGACACTTGAGATCTCTTTGTATAATAAGCTGATGGGTTCATTAGATTAAGAAAAAAGTTACATTTTTTATTCAGTACTTTTGGAATTTGTGATTTTATATGGGTTTGATTTAGTAGAAAATGTAAATCTAGGAAGGATTTTGATAACTTGACAAATTATAGTTCTGATTCAGTATGTATTCAATCTTTTACTTTTGGAAATTGTGATTTTATATGAGTTTGATTGAGTAGCAAATCTAAATTTTGGAACCTTCTTTTATAACTTGCAGGAACTGATGTGCACTGGTTCAAAGAGTAAACTTTGCCCTTTTGATTTAAACATGGACAAGAAAGATGGGCCTAGTAAAAACTGCTCAAAATTGCTTGAATTATCAGCTTCAGATGATCTTTCTGGCTTCATATGTGAAGTAGAGAAAGGTTGTGCTGTTGATGAGTTCAGCTTTTGGTATGGAAAAAGATTTGATTCGAAAAAGATGGGGTTTGAAGAGAGAACTCCTCTGATGATTGCTTCTATGTATGGAAGCACTGAAATTTTGAAGTATATTATTGGTACTGGGAAAGTTGATGTCAACAGAGCTTGTGGCTCTGATGGTGCAACTGCTCTTCACTGTGCTGCAGCTGGTGGCTCGGATTCATCGATCGAGGTTGTCAAGATCTTGGTTGATGCTTCTGCAGATGTCAGTGTTTGTGATGCCAGTGGAAACAAACCTTGTGATGTGATTGCTTCTGTTCCAAAGTCATTAAGGAATCTGAATTCAAAAAGGAAATCACTCGAGTTGCTGTTGAACGGCAGCTTAGCTGAGCTTGCTGACCATGAGGAAGAACAAGGAAAAGCAGAAATCCAGATGGCGAAAGAAGGGAGTGAGAAGAAAGAGTACCCGATCGATACTTCCTTGCCGGATATAAATGATGGGATTTACGGGAGTGATGATTTCAGGATGTATTGTTTCAAGGTTAAGCCGTGTTCCAGGGCTTATTCTCATGACTGGACCGAATGCCCTTTTGTTCATCCAGGGGAGAACGCAAGGAGACGTGACCCGAGGAAGTACAACTATACATGTGTCCCGTGTCCTGAGTTCAAGAAAGGTGCTTGTGCAAAGAGTGATTCCTGCGAGTATGCTCACGGTGTATTTGAGTCGTGGCTTCATCCTGCCCAATATAGAACCCGTCTCTGCAAAGACGAGACTGGGTGCTCAAGGAAAGTTTGCTTCTTTGCTCACAAACCCGAAGAGCTTCGCCCGTTGTATGCTTCCACCGGTTCAGCTCTTCCTTCCCCAAAGGCTACTCCAGTCAGTTCGATGGACATGTCAACATTGAGCCCTCTGGCTCTGGGTTCTTCGCCTCCGATGTCTCCTGCTGCTGTTACATGTTCGTCTCCGATGGGTGGAAACATGTGGCAAAGCAAGACGAACATCACCCCACCAGCATTACAACTTCCCGGTAGTAGGCTAAAGACATCTGTGAATGCCAGAGACTTGGATTTGGATATGAAAATGCTCGGCTTGGAAAGCATCCGCACGCAGCAGCAACTAAGGCAGCAATTGATAGATGAGATGGCTGGTCTCTCTTCACCATCATATTGGAATAATGACAATCGGATGGGGGATCTGAAGCCTACTAATCTCGATGATGTTTTTGGATCCATGGATTCTCAAATGTTGTCCCAATTGCAGGGCCTATCTCCAAGAGTTACATCATCCACCAGTTCTCAATTGTATTCTCCATCGGTTCCTCATTTGCAAGGTCTCTCACCTAAGGTTTCAAGTAACGGCTCCCAGATGCAATCTCCAACAGGGCTTCAGATGCGACAAAACATGAACCAATTTCAATCGAGCTATTCCAACATTTCTCAATCATCGTCTCCTATGAGAAAACCCTCAACCTACGGATTCGACTCATCAGCAGCAGTGGCTCAAGCCGTCATGAACTCCCGGTCTGCTGCTGCTTTTGCAAAGCGCAGCCAGAGTTTTATTGACCGTAGTGGAATGGGCCATCGTGCTGGTGGTCCAAATGGTGTTGCTAACTCCCCGCCTGTGATGTCATCTAATAATATGTCAGATTGGGGCTCCCCCGACGGGAAATTGGAATGGGGCTACAATAGTGAGGACACGAACAAGCTCAAGAGATCTCAATCTTTTGGTTTTCGTGGTGGAAATGGTGGCACTCCAACAAGATCACCAATCGCACCATCTCAAGTCAACGAGCCAGACGTGTCATGGGTTCATTCCTTGGTGAAAGATGTGTCATCCACTGGTACCGGGCTATATAGTTCAGAGCAGAAGCATGGCGGTGGTGCTCGTGAGTCAATTCCACCTTGGCTGGAACAAATGTACATAGACCAGGAGCGGATCGTGGCTTAATTGCTCCATATTTATTCTTTTCGAATTCTTATTCGATATATTGGATATAAGTTAACCATTAGTTTCAAGGGAAAACATCAACATATTCCAGTTATAAGGGGAAAGAGATAGGGAGGATAACTGATCACATTGTTTCAACAATTAAGTGATTGAAAAAAGAAGCATTTGTTATATTCTTATATTTTTTTATATAATAACATCCCTTAGGGATTTTGTTCTTTATATTCTTCAAGGAATTGAAGTTGTATTTCGATATATATCTTTTCAGTTGCAATTCGTATTTGAGCCTCTTAAAGTTTTCTTATATTCCTCTTGTGCAGAATTGTGTTTGTGATTTTATGTTAGGCTGATCATTAATACCACTATAGGTACTTTTGCTATAATCAATCTTAGATAGGCTATGGCTTGTAGCTGGTGGCACTATAGTCAAGAATGGCTGTAGTGGATTGTCAAATGAATTATTGGTTTCTGATAGTTACAAGTTGGGAAATTGGAGTTGATGTTTTGAATAGTCTTTCTGTTATTTAAAGTCAAGAAAAGCAACTCCATGTTTTCAGAAAATTTATTGGCATTTTGCTTAGCTTTATTTTTCTTTAACAGAGACCCAGTAGTCTTCAGGGTCATTTGTTTATCTCCTGATAACAACATATGGATAAATTAAGTGGTACGTCTATTCTTTCCTAATATAAAGTGGAATGACTATTCTTTATCACCAAAGGTTGTGATGCCACAAGTACCCCTACTTTTTTCAATTTGGATATTTTGGGTTTGAGCTTTCAATTGAAGTCACTTTTGATACGGATCACTTTACCTCCAAAGGGGTATTTCAGGCAGAAATTCAGACTAGTCTCTAAAATATGTAGCTAGACTTTTCGAAATGAATTCGAATTAGTCTTCCAAAAATGAATATTGGGCACTGAGCGAGAAGAAGAAAAAAGAAAAAAAGTGCTATCCTTTCTTTCTCTTTTTAACGCTCAACTGACCCCTGGGGATTAATTATAATTCCCTTTTTACCTATGTGATTCAAAGTGGTATGACCTATTCAACTCAGCAAATAAAGTATTTTTCTTTTATTAAATACCATGTCACTTCTTAGGGTATAGCAAATGCCACGTACAATGGCGGATCAACAATGGAATTAGCGGAATAATGTTAAATATATAAATTTAAGAACTCATTCTCTCAATTTAGAATCTATAATTCAGACTGTGTACTGATTAAATTTTGTATCACCAATGGCCACATAGTGCATGCTTTAGGAAGAAATACACTTTGATGAATCTACAAGTCTCTTTTAGCAAAGCTCATGTAAAATGTATATGATTATTTAAATTTCAGTTTCATTAATCATCCCGGATCTTTCTTTTGCTTTTCACGTATCTGCTATTTACATTGAGACTCAACTAATTCTATTCTCAAGAAGTTATATTTTATAGGTAAAACATTTACTATTAAAAGCGATTTCATTTTAATTTTTTTTTTTTTTAATTTAAAGTATGAAAGATCTCATATTCGAGTCTCGTAATTATTTTTTGTCATGATTTGATGTATCTTTTTGAGATATAGGCTACTTATAGACAGGCTTTATTCTTTTACTGTTTCTTTTCACACTACATTCATGTACACCATTCAATGGAAAAGAAGGAATTGTAGAGACAGAAGAAGAGCAAGAAGATATATTTTACCAAAAAAAAGGAGCAGGAAGATAAACTGAAAGCAACTTAGATGGTAATTAAAAGAATATGATTATATTTTGGAAAGGGGTGAAAGGTATGAGAGCCATTAATATTGCTGGTTGGCAAAATTCCATTATCTTTTTGCCTTTTGCTTTGTGGGTTCCATTTGTATTGTCACAAGTCTATAGGCAAAAGAAACTTGTTCTCCTTCTAGCCGCCCTTAGTTTGTCGTCTTCTTGTGTTTAGATTAGGTTCTCTTATCTTTTCTTGCTTTTGTTTGGTTATAAGGATAGTAATATTATTAAGGCAAAACTGATCAAATTTAATTATGTTTATTTTCATGTATTATTTGAAATTGAGCAATTTTATTATATATTAGATTAATGAGAGAGAATATACAATTTACAAGATCTTAAAGTGTGACACACCTCTCTAACACGAGTAGCCCTCTACACGCCCGACTTCGCCATTATAAAAAAATTATTATTTTGCCCTCGACCCTTAAAAGGATTTCTACATGCATAATTATAAGGGGAAAGCACGTTGCTCTCCCCTGAAAATAAAATAATTATCCATTCATATTTTTCTTACTTTCATATTTTTGAAATTATTTATCCGAAATGTCTCCAAAATTATGATATCAACATGGTATATATAAATATACTAGTATCATGTTCATTTATTCAAAAGACATACTTTTCTTTAAAAAACCTCTATGATACCATCATCTTTTATACATATACTGTGATGGTATCGTGGAGGACTGCTTCAGTCTTTCAATGAGCCACTCCTCAATCCTCCGCGATACCATGATGGTACATAAAATATACTGAGATTGTATCATGGAGGATTGCTTCAGTCCTTCTCTTAGTCCTCCATGATACTATCATGATATATTAATATACTGCGATGATATCATAGAGGAAGGATTTTGGGCGAGGGAGTACTCAGGTAAATATTTTCAGCCGATTGGGTAAGAAGCAAAATTAGTTTAGGAGGACGCATGAGAGGATAAATATTTTACGTTTTAGGGGTATTTTGTATTGTTTTACCTAATTATAAATTATGGAGAAAATCGTTAAATGCCCCCACAACGTTTAGTCGGATTAATTATGACGCACCCAACCTTTACGAGTGACCAATTACCCCCTGACTATTTTTTAATATCTGTATTTGAGTGGTGAAATGCACGCGCTTGACGCATATT
The DNA here is from genome assembly GCF_029784015.1 of Lycium ferocissimum. Lineage (NCBI taxonomy): Eukaryota > Viridiplantae > Streptophyta > Magnoliopsida > Solanales > Solanaceae > Lycium > Lycium ferocissimum. The sequence continues at coordinate 38,569,097 of NC_081349.1, forward strand.
TTTTCACCTTTTTTTTTTTTTAACCTTTCACTTCTAATTTCGAAATTTCTACACCAAATAAAGCTAATCCATCACCAAATGAAGCCATTTTTCACCAAATCAAGAATGCTATACTAAACAATACCAACAAACAAGGCTAAATGGACATTTTTTTTTCTATTTCTGTCAAATGGGTACTGAAATTCTGGTTTTTCTTTGATTGTTTTTTTTTTCTTTTTTATTTTTTTTTTTTTTATTTTTTATTTTTTATGTCTTTGCTCACTTTTTAGGTGTATATGTATTTGTGGATGTTAAAGTATAAGGAAGTGTTTGGGGATGTTGGATTGAATGTAACAGAGAATTCCCCCAATAATGAAATGATTGAGCTTTACCGGTGATGATGGGGTATCCTCTAATGGAGGATGATGAGGAAGATGATAGTGGGGAAGGAGAGGAAGTTGAGGATAGTGTTAGGATTAGGACGGTGGGTGCGCAAGTTTTGGAGTTGAGTTTGGGTAAAAGAAGGTAGGGGAAGTAATAGGTTAATTTTTAGAAAATTAAGTGGCGGCGGTGGAGGTTGGTGGACGGCGGTGGATGGTGGCAGTGAAGAATAAGGAATAAGAGGAAAAAAGAGAGAGAGAATGAAAAAAAAAAAAAAAAACTAAATAATGCTTTAATTTTTATTTTTTTAAACATTTTTATTTGCTTCTCACTCTCTCTCGAGAGTGAACTACGCTCTCTCTGCCACCTCACCATCCAGGGAGTAATAATTTCGTTTAAAAAATAGTCAGGGGATAATAGATCACCCGTAAAGATTGAATGCGTCATAATTAATCTGACTAAACCTTGAGAGGGCATTTGACGATTTTCTCATAAATTATGATAAAAAGTTGAGGGTAAACGAGAACCTTTTCCTCGAAGAATCTAATTTGGACAGGCGGAGTCCATATGTTTTACGCTAACATGAGACGATTTGTCCACGACAAAAATATAAATAGATTAAAAGTGAAACGAATAATTACATTGAGAAATATCGAACACCACTGGAACAAACATGGACCTTTAAATTTCCCAATTACTAATACTAGCTAACTATTTCTATTACATTAAAATTTTCTTATTAATGCTGTCCCTAGGACATAATTAGCAGATGGATATAATTAAAACATCAGGGTGATATTTAGCATAATTCCCTCTAATGATTGCTTTCACAATTTGTCAACTCAATTAACACATGACACATGCTTCTATGTATACTTTATCATTAAATCACAGTTAATTACTATATATATTTTATGTTAATTTATGATTTAATCATAATAAATTAATATAGTTTGGAGTAAACACGGAGTACATGCAGATCCGCATCCAATACTTTACACATAATTAATATATGACACATATCTTAACATACCCTTTGTAAATATGCTTAATATGGTACTCTAATTTTTCTCTTTTTCTCTAATTGAACTAGTAGTCTCTTGCAGTCAGCAATAGTACTATGGGAGAAATGGCCTTTGCTAATTTGTGGTATAGCATTAATTGATTGACATTGATTTTCAAAGGTATATAATTTCTTTTGAGTTTGGCTGATGTCTTTGTAGTAATGTTCCTAAAACCCTTGGAAAAAATTAATTAGCCATTATCTCTCCTTTTCTTTCTTACTTGTAAGAAATTTTATGTTTTTCTTTGTCTGTAACTTAGGTCCTTGAATAATGTTATTCAGAAAGCTAAAGGAGAGCTGTATATTGATTTTCATGCAATTATATTGCAACCATTAGATTTTTTCTTATAGGTATTTTAACTTTTTCATTTTCTGTGCTAAATTAAATTTATTTATATGCAAACAGATCTTTAGAAGTTCATCAAACATTAATTGGTGGTCAAGTCAATTTTATCTAAGTATATTTTATAAGAAATATACTTTTTAAGAAATCATAACACGATTGATCATAAATATCTTAACCTAGTACATAAAAAAAGAAAAGAAGACAGTCACCACTGCTTGTCAACCTTAAGGGTAAAATGATTAATGTAAAACTAATTGTCCAAATATAAAAGTGTGTATTTTTTCCTAACAAATTAAAAGGGGAATTGCATGTCACATAAATTGAAAGGATACTTCCTTTTTGACTTGGTAATCACATTGACTTTGTAGCTTGAAACATAAAAGCAAATGAACTACGCAAATTAAGGATTTAACAAAATTTTAATACTAAATTGTCTTTTTGTATCGTCTGTTTGCAAATGCATGCACAGAGTTAAAAAATGTTCAAAATTAAAGAAAGTAAAGTTCTTTATTTGGACGGTGGACTTTGCTGAGAAAGTTGGCCTTTTGGTCAATGACAGGAGTATCCAGTTGGAGGGTAGTGATCTGTTCAACCTAATCTTAGGCAAAATACAATAATGGAATCTAATTGCCAGATATATATTTTCGACTCTGACAAGAATTCCACAACTTTTAAAAGTTAGAATCTAATTTTTATATATTGGTAATATAAAAGAATTTTTATATAGGGACGATGATCTTGTTGTGATGATAGCGAAAGTTATTGATTTTTTGACAAAGTTAGCGCAGAAAAAGACCGTTAAATTTCCGAGTTACGAGCAAATTGAAACTCTACAGCCTTGACGAGTCATCAAGTCACAACCAAACACTTCACGTAAAGTCCGTTGCTTAATCTGATAGCAACTAATTTAGTATAGAAGAACTGTTACGTTGTGAAAAATCATTCTCTATACGAATTCTTGAATGAAGTTTTTGAACAGAATTTTAATAGGCAATAGGTGTAAGTAATCAAGTTGCCGAAAAAATAATAACTGGTAATAATCCATAATTAGTGGAACTTATAATAAATAACTTAAAAATAAGCCGAATAACCTTTTACAAAAGTTTAAACTACATAATTCTTAGGTAAGAAAGCAAAAGGGAATAGGAGTTTTTTGCTTCCAAAGAGTATAAAGAAGTAGAATGTCACCCAGCAAATTAGACACGCACATCAAGGCCTTTCTGCCGACGAGCAAAGGTAATAGCTCAAAAAAGAGGATTTATTGGATGTAATGAAAGACGAAGCGGAATATTGTGTTACGTTAAGTTGTCACTTTATGTAATGAAAACCCTAAGGAGGATATATTACACTCGTTACATATGAGTGATGGACTGATGGTACATTGATGATTGATATCTGCATGCACTCGTTGAAATATATATGCCTTTTAACTAATAATGAGTCACTCTACTTGAATAGGAGGATAGACTTCTGAATCAAATTAAAACCCTTAACTCCAATTTCTTCAGAAACACAGAAACCTCCTGTTGTGGGGGTGTGCGTGTGTGTGTGCCGTGAGGGCGGGGGTGTGGGGTTGGCTTGTTGAAAGATAAATACGACGTCGATTTTAATTCATAAGCTTTGCAGGTACGTAATGAATTTGTCAGGAGTGATAGATAAATATGATCCGTCGATTTTAATTCATAATAATTCATATATAGGCTGATTTTTAGCTTTGCTGGACGTAATGAATTTTTAAGTTTACTTAAATTTGAGTTTATTGCTTTATTTTTTTTTATGTATACACTTTTCTTGTATCGTGTATCTTATAAGTTTGAATGTTTACTATGAAGGGAAATATTTTTCACGAAATTATGTTTAATATGAAGAAAAATATTTTTCAAAAAATATTTTTCTTTAAAATGTTTTCTCAACAATATTTTTCAATTAAATTAAGAAAATATTTTTCACGAAAAATGTTTTTCTAGAGATTGTATCTGTTAAAAATAACTATACTAACAGATGTATTTTAATAAATACTTGTCTACTAATTGAATGAGAAAAGTTATTAATTAAATCAAAGGATGACTTTTAAAGTGTCTAGCTAGAGATTGTATCTGTTAAAATAACTACTAACAGATGTATTTTAATAAATACTTGTCTTTGAATTTTGAAGGCGGAACTAAAATTTAAATTTTGTGCATATTTAATGAATTTTTTAATACTAATACAAAGTTTGAATTAAAGTACATATTTATTATACTTTAGAATCTATATATATTTATCAGAATTATATATAATCAGAACTCTATCTTCCCTTCTAAAAATTCTCTCTGTGTTCTTGTTGGAATTTTATGTTTGTTGAACTTGAATTCACTTTCCTTATAAATTCTAAAGGAATTTTGTCAGTGCAAGCTCAAATTGCTTAAAAACAAAGATTACTCTATTAGAATTGTCAAATCTCTTTTTCCCCACAAAAATATTTTCCCCAACAGAACTAATATATGCAAGAGCATGGTGAAAGTTGGACTTCCCAATAGTTGGGAGGAAAATCATCTAGAATGTGTTGAATTTCTTAAAGTTTCTTAAATTGGGCTGATGATGACTTGATGTCATTTTCTTCAAATGGGAAATACAGCTCATTATTTCTAATAGCAATATTGCTTCTCCTTGTACTCAAGAAATTCGTAGTACTGCAAAACGTACTAGCTAGTGCTTAATAAACATTTTTAGTTTTCTTGGTGCCACAATCCACATGTACTACTTCTAAATTTTAAGCTTTTCATCATCAGAAATATTGGCAAATCCAAAATTTAGAGTACGTTAGTTAAGAATGAACGTAATCTTGTTATTATATGTATACACTTAAATTCTTTTAGTATACATATATATGTTTAGTTCAAACCGAAAGTAATGGATCTCATTGAACATATAAAAATCCGTCCTAAATTTGCCTCTGGTCAAAGTCTTTAGTGCAAGATCCACAGGGATGCACATTTCCAATTAATTCCTGGCAAGGGATGCTACATTTCCAATTAATTTATGGCTAAGATTGAACTGGCAGTTTTACTAGGTATCCATTATAACAAGTAAAAGTGACCTGATAATGTAATTTATCTCAATATTATTAATATATACTTCCTCCGCTCACTTTTACTTGTTCATTTTTGACTTTGCACACCCCTTAAGAAATAATAAATAAATGAAGTGCATAATTTACCAATGTAACCATATTAATTGGTGCATATTTTTATTGACTTTGAAAAATGATTTGAAGTAAGTAATTAATACCATGGGTAAATCAGGAAAAAAGAATTTGTCTTTTCTTGATATGCTAAAAGTGACAAGTAAAAGTGAAAATCTATTTTTAGAAGACTGGACAAGTGAAAGTGAACGGAGGGAGTATATAAGGAGCCGTTTGGACATGGTTTGAAACCATGTTTGGATATGCAATTTGGATATCTTAAGTTATATTTTCTCTTATAGACATAAAAACCCCACAAGTTGTGAAAACTATCAAAACATTCCCAATTCTTATTCAAACTTACCAAATGAGCAAGTCATAGTTCATAACAAAATTAATACGCTACTAGAAAGCCTTTCTAAAAAATACAACATCAATTAATTAAACTTTAATTCAATAAAAACGAAAATTTAACGTGAATAGTAATGTAACTACCCTTTAATATAATCCTCCCACATGGTACGAACAATCTCTTCACGCCGAGCATGCATATTTAAATAATTGTTAAAAATATTTTTCAACTTATGGGTCAAATTTTATATTTAAAATTTTTGAAACCATAAGATAAAATGCATATCCAAACATTGGTTTCATCTCATTATTTCAAACTTTATGTCCAAATGCCTACTAAGTAAAACTCTGGTGCTTTTAGCACCACCAGCGGTGTTTGTTGCATATGAAGGTTAGATTGGATTTGAAAGCTTTGTTAGTAAAGATAGTTTCAACTTATAGACCAGCCCAAAAGTAAGTGGACCAATATGAATTTCTACTGATTCTACAACTTCCTCTCTAGTGGATTGGATCAACCTATGGGCTGTGTAGTGGAAATAGTGCACACTGATCATTTTCGTTACTGGAAAATAACCATTATCATAAAATCTCAAATTACATAAGTGGAACTCTAGGCTATTTCTTGAAGTTTTACGTTTGAAATTTGAAACTCTACGACGATAATTATTTTTCAATTTAAATACTGAAAACTAATTCTTTAAGAATTTACCCATTTGTTTAAGCTCGAAAACTTAAATAACAACCAAAAAAACTAAAGTTAGATGAACTTAGAAAAAAGAACATCACCCCCTGTGGTCAAAGATTTTAAAATGACAAGAAGAGCAAAAGCTGAGTGACAAGAAGAACATCACCCACTGGGATTATTAATTTTTTTTGGTAGAAGAAATTCAGAATCTTTTATTTACATATGCACAGCGTTTTTAATACGAGAGGCGTAGATCCAAGTAAACCAGAGAACCATTTGAACTTTTTACGCTATGATAGAATTGGAGGGAATGAGGGTAAAATAAAAGCACCTGATTAATATATTTTTAGTGGGTCGAGTTAAGTGGGGCGGGTCAATATAATGGTTAAATGGGTACTTTTTTATTTTTTACAATTTTGGTTTAAATAAAAATGTCATGTCAATAAAATTTAATTAAAAAGCACTTAAACAGGTTAGGTGACTTTGTAGGTGAAATACCAATTAGTTGAGAGACTTTCTGGTTAGAAAATAAAGTTGAGTGACTTTCTGATTGAACTAACCAAAGTTGAGTGACTTTCTGAGTGAACTAACAAAAGTTGAGTGGCTTTCTGAGTGAACTAACCAAAGTTGAGTGACTTTCTGAGTGAACTAACTAAAGTTGAGTGACTTTCTAGTTAGAAAACAAAGTTAAGTGACTTTCTGAGTGACCATCTGCGATATTATCTCCTAATACGGTTTACTCAAATTTCTTGAATGTCTGTAGATTTCTATTAGCAATAATGGATCACCCTCTCATACACCATATTTACTGTGAGGCTAATACTATATCACATAGATCAACTAGCTATGGGGGTATCTGGGCCTCACATGAATTAGTTGCAGATCAAGATAATTTGAAATGAACCACTTGTACTTGTGCACCTTTCTCTACGCAAAGACTTCTTATGGACTGCATCTTCTAGCACGGTCCGTATCTGTAATAGCTTTTAATTTCATGTAAAAAAAGGTGCTGAAGCGTTTTATATACTTATAGTATAATATACTCCATCCATTTTATTTTAACTGTTGCTTTAACACTTTTCATGTCCTCTAAGAAATTAACAAATATTTTATTAAGTTAATTTCCTCTATTTAATAAAAGTAAATTGCCTTTTTCCTCTTAAATAATTTGCAATTAAAGATATAGTTGAAAATATTTGCCATCTTTACTTATTGGTCTTGAATTTCTAAAGTGATAATTCTTTTGAGCTAAAGTGAGTTAATTTGTGACCAAAAGAGTACTTTTTCTTTTTGTCCTTGTTTCCTTGTCTTCTTTCTTTTCTTGCACTTGTTTGACAGGGTGCGTTGGACCAACAACAAAAGGTGTCTCTATGACTTATAGGTCACGCGTTCATCCCGTGAAATCAATTATTGATGCTTAAACTATCTACAACATATCCTTTTGAGGTGTGGCCCTTTCCAAGACCCTATATGAACACGGGATGCTTCGTGCACCAAATTATTTTATATTCTTCTTATCCTTATTTCCAATGTTATTTTCTCTTGTTACAAATGGGTAAAATTGCAATACGGGAAAGTTGTCTTAAATTGGACAAGAAGGAATGTAAGTGGTCATCTATCATATATACAAACTCTCCATAGGTAAAATGAGAAGCAGACTTATGCAAAAGGTAT